>NC_056747.1:366185480-366497980 GCF_019279795.1 Protopterus annectens | reverse complement strand
TGAGAAACCAACAGGCATTTTAATGACCAGCATAAACCACTCATCACGGTTGTTTAATTACATTTTCCACAAACAATAAATGTAATAATTAGCAATAAATCAATAATGCTTTGTTTGCACCCTCCACCCTGCCCCCCATCTGTGCAATGACATTTAGTTGCAGTTCACAGAGACTCATAGGAGTACAGGAGCTACTGAGGCGGACTGATTTGGTTAGACAGTCCATGGATTCAGAATACATTACTGCAAAGACTGTCGCTTCAGGGGATGTTACCGAGGATATGCTGTCGTCATCTCTCTGCTAGTCTGTTTTACAGTACTGGACACAATCTAATGCGTGAATGCAACATTTCCTAGGTCATACTAAGCTCTCACCCAGTCTCTGCCCCTAGAAACAATTACAGGTCATTTATAGCCTTATAGTACCATAATCAGCTCAATAACATTAATATCGTCTGCTAGTATAAAACAGAATTTAAACAGAGAAACAATCATTATGATACAATGGCATAAATAGCTACCACCATCTCAAGGAAAACTTTGAAAATGCACATTATTTGAAACAAGAGTATCTGAACTTTCTGATACGCTACAAGCAGTCACATTCTGAAATATACAAAGAGTAACACTAAAAAAAGGCTGAGAAAAGGGAAAATGTAACAGTGAAAATTAATAGGCTATCCAAAATGCTGGGCGAGTCAAATAAATATAAAGCAAGCGCATACACAAAGACACACACAAGCACATACACACACACACACACACACACACACACACACACACACACACACATACACGTGTAGTGAGCACAGTGCCTTAATGCCACATTAAACATTGACAGAGGGAGTTAAGGGTCCTATCAACTAATCCCAAATGGGGAAATGCAAGTTGGCATAAAGAAGAGTGGGTACATTTGAGACATGGGTGCAAAGGGAAATAAATACAGGTCCTGAAGGAGATGGCTATAGTTGACAGTAGGGTAGCAAATGTACTTAAAATAAAAAAAAAAACAGAACACACACAAGATGTGCAGACATTGTCATTGTAGAGTACTTCGTTGTTATTATTATTCATTGTTTTACCATGTAAAGTACATTAATTTTAAATTATAAATGCATTTAATTGACTGCTTTTTTCACTGAATCATAAGTCATTCAAAAAATTGAATACTTACTTTGGAACTCCTCAGAATGAATATAGCATAATAGGGTCTAGATTACGTTATCGAATCCCGGTAGTATCGATCACCAGAAGACCAACACGTAAAGCAAGAACTACAGTAATGGCAAACTTACAAAACCGCAAAACGCGAAATGTCAAAATGTGATGGTTGACCCGTCTGTGGTATAGCTCCGTAAGGTAAGTGTGCGATAGTTAAGAACCTTAGAGTTAGGGTGTGGGTTAAGGTAAGTGCATAGATAGGTAATGTATGTATGTAAGGTTTAGTGTAGGGTTAGAAGTAGGGTTCTGTTAACTTTATGTGTGTGGATTATTTGTTTTGTTTGGGTATATGTCTGTAGGGTAAGTGTGCGATAGTTACAGACCTTAGGGTTAGGGTGCGGGGTAAGGTAAGTGCATAGATAGTAATGTATGTAAGGTTTAGTGTAGTGTTAGAAGCAGTGTTTGGTTTGTGTATGTATATGTTTTATTTATTATGTTTGGGTATGTAGTATGTAGCGCGCAGTGGTGTTGGCCGACTATGACGGTTCGAGAATTGAAAATTCGCGGTTTAGGGGGTTTGATGTATTTGCGGTTCGGGTTTTGTGTGTTGGTGTTTTGGTGTTCGATTTTATCGGGATTCGATAACGTAATATAGACCCAGATAACAAATATCACCAAGGGTCTGAAAGGGCCACAAAAGGAAACCGTGGTGAGAGATTAGCTTCTGATGTAAGGGTTAACTACAAGTTGGCCCTTAGCAACGTCGGAAAACAATAATACAGCCCTATCCCTACACCTTTCTCTTAAACTATGGTTAAATAAGGCAGCTTGGGCACAAACATACACATACAACACACCTGCACTATACTAAATCTATCTCCTTACATAACCCTTACTCTAACCATAACCCACCAACACTCATACAAACATTTCAGCATAAGCTTCCCAAACCCAAACTGCCTCAACAGTTGTGATCCAAGGAGTCTTGTCTTTTGTTTGACAGGAAACCATTTTGCTTTTTGTAGCATTTTGCAATGGTGCTCTTCTTTTCCCATGTACTCGATGAACCTGTATATTTTGTTGGTGAATGTTTGAATGAGACTGTCTTTCATTTTGAGGCATATGCTATTAAGGGAAGGCCATATTCAAGTTGGGCAATAAAACGCCTTTCACTATTGTGATTCTGGAAGGTTTTGGGATGAAGGAGAAGATTCTGTTAGTCCGGATAAGCAGTCGGTTTATTTTCTTTCTTGTGTTGTCCAGTTGTAGGGAGTAGATAAATATATGCGTACATTGACATGCTAGAGATGGTATTAAAATGAACATGGCCAATTCCATAGCTATAAATGCTCAAGAACATCACAAAGAAAAAAATAATTTCAAATATGATATCCTGGGTACCCATAGCTGCCTACATGAGGTGATAAAGTGAAGACTTTTAGTCTTATGGTAGCACGATTCATTCTTAGACACGGTACTATGTCCCCCAAAGGGGCTCAATATAAATCTCCCCTGGCAGCATATAAAGAGCAACAACTGACTAATAAACACATTTTCCTTCCAGAGTGCATTTCCCTCCTTAGAGAATGATCCTAATACATTCACATTTTTTACAAAAAGCATGACTTAATATTTTCTCCCCATGTCCACTATTTCTATTCATGTCAGCATCTTCAGAGCATAATAGGATATTTTCTTTAGGAAGCCATCTCCCTTACTCTTGCATATCACCTGTCAAATCTGAAAGTATTTTGTACAGGTAAACAGACACACAAAGTAACTACAGCATCATTTTGCTATTTCACCCACTCTGAGGTCATAAAGCTATTCAGACTCAAAGTTCACAATTCTCTGACTTTGTGTTATCCTATGAAATTGCATTCCTTCTTCCTTCCCTTCCCTTCCCTCATATCATAAAACTATTAATTCATTTGTAGTCTGAAGGTAAATAACCTAATAACCATTGAGAGCAGCTTCATATAATCAGCTAAGCTTTACATGCCAGGAAATATAATACTCTGACTCAAGGAAGGAAACCATTACCTAAACCATACAAAATATTATGCATGATAGACTAAAGACTTGTAGTGTACCTTCCACATGACCCAAAAGTTCTCCCAATATGTATAGATTTTCCACAAATTGGCTGTTAACCATACATTTACGTTACATACACCCAAAGCATGGTTTTGTTTATCTCCATCATTCCTGTTATTCCAAAGTGTTTATTCTCAAAACTACTTAACACTTTTAGCTCTTTTTACAACAAAATATTGCTTACCACTAATTTGATACTTCAAAGCCTCTTGTCCCTTTAATACTAACCAACGTTTACTAATAATTTTCTTAATATCCTGTCACTCAAGCACCATCGCCACCATTAGTCTTTCCCTATCTTTTTCCTTCTCTACTAATGTTGCACTTCTTAAGACATAATCAGGACATATTCCTTTTCTCATTTACTAAATTCCTCCATCATTGCTTCCGCCAACATCTCCAATAGGTATTTCCTGTTCTCCCAGGCCATTAAGGCCACATTGCAACACTCAAATTTTGCTGAAATACTTATTTTCAAAAAATGCTCTCTAAAACTATTTCCAATTGGGCACAAATCAAACCTGCATTTAATATCAGCTTTTTTCCATTCTGATCTAAAAAACTTCTAACAAGCTATAATCCTTCTTCATTTAGTATAATCTTGTACAGGGAAACTTCATCTAAAGTAACTAACAAATTGCATCTCACCCCTTCAGGGCATCTTATTCGATTAACGAAGTTGAAAGAATCTTTAAATGTTTAATATCTTACTAGTGGTTGCGGATTATTTTATATCACCAACACTATCAGCTCTGTTTTTGAGCCTTTGTCGGGCACTACAGGCCTAAACAGGGAGATTAACCAAACTTTTGTGCATTTTCATTTTTCCAAAAATAAATCAACAATCTAGGATTTTTAACCTTTAGAAATCTCAAACTTTCATAATCCAATAGTCCTTCTTGATTGGAGTTTAACAAAAGAGTGTCAATATTACTTTATTTTTTGCAAAATCTTACTTTTATTAACCTTCTTATAAAACTCTTTTTATCAGACATGTCTTTAATACTCATTTTATATTGTGACTTCCTCCTTTATCTGCCATCATAACCCTTAAATCATTGTCCTTTGTGAATGCTTTCAAAGATGAAAACTCATTTTTAGTTAAACCGTGCACCTGCCTTTTAAAATTGTCATTCAAATTTAGTACTTTGTTTACTAAAAAATGATTTAAGCTTTACATTCCTAACAAGTAATTTAAAATGCATCATAGTGCCAGTAACGTTGCCCTCTATTTACCCATCTACCTTTCTTGACTGGGATAAATACCCTTTTTGAGACCCAGGGAAAAAAGTTATGGTATTCGCATACATAGGCAAAATACAGTACATTTCATTTTCCATATAGTATATAATTTTTCATCTTGGTTACATAAACATTAGTGTGGAAATAAAACTGTTTACTTTTATTTTGGACTCGGGCCCTCATTTGGTTCTCCAGCGAACCTTTGCATTTGTTTTTTGTGTGTTGTCTTGTTTGCTTTCATCTTGTCTTGTAGTTTTCTGAAATTGGCAAGTAGTGATATGATGAGGGAGAACAAGGATTAAGTAGGAGTAGGTAGTTAAGAAATATAATCAGTTAAATGTTTACAGTAGTAGGTAGAGGGGAAAGTGTAATAATTACCATATTGGAATTTTGTACAGAGCATCTCCAGTTTTGTCAGAGGTATTGCAGCTTATATTATTTTCTGAATCAGAAAATGATCTGTTTGTAGAGCAAGAGCAGAATCAAATGCCTTGCAGATGCTGTTTTAGCAGACTTTTAAAGAATTTGCTGTTTTCTGTAAGCTTTAGCTCTAGTGGGTTGGAGTTCCACAGTTTTGAGATACAGTGAGGATACAGTGAGTTACTGGCAGAGTTTTTTGGAGTTACTTACAGATGGGAAAGATTTGTTATTGGCTTGTGGTGTTCTGTTACTGTATGGTAGTAATATGCTTTTGAGAGAGGGGCAACTATACGGCTTGTAGATAGGTTTGTGGACAGTTGTGACCTGTGAGTAGGTTAGCTGATTTGGAGTTCTAGCCAATATAGGTCCCTTAGGCCTGTGCAATGGTGGGTTTTATGAGATGGATATGTGGTGAATCTTGCTATTTTATTATAGCATGCATCAAGTATGGACTTGAGGGTATTGCTGAGATTAGTGAAGAAAGGCGATCCATACAATAAAGATGGGAGTAGGTAGGTTGCAGCTATAGATTTTCTTGTGCATACTGTAAGGTATTAAATTGCTCTATTAAGGGAGCCTAGTTTTTTGTTTGTATTTTTGATAGTTTGGAGAATATGCTGGTTATATATTTGAATTTGTTATGTATGAGTACTCAAAGTACTTTGGCTTGGTCACGGGTTTAATTGTTGTACTGCCAGATAAGACAATATGAATTGTGTTTTTGAGTATGGAATTGTTTGGTATTAAGAACATTAGTTTAGTCTTTTCTGCATTTAGGTGTAGATCTGCACAGCCTAGTCAGGATTCAACAGATGAGAAAAAGACTATTGTGTGATTTCCTGGAGGATTTGCAGTGTTGGGTCAAAGCAGATGAGGGCTGCATCATCTGCATACTGAACTATATCTGTATTTTTTATGGCATTATGGAGTTTGTTTACAAATATAATAAACAGAAGTGTACCCAGTATTGTGCCTTGTGGGACTCCATCTATGACTGGAAGGAAAGAGAATTCTTGTTTCCATTTTACTGATCATTGTCTATTTATGAGATAGCTATGAAACCAGGTGAGAGATGTATTTAAACCTAGGGAGGAGAGTTCGCTGAGAAGTGTTTTGGGAAACCATGTCAAAGGCCTTTGACAGATCCAAGAAGAGTGCTGATACTAGGTTTCCATTATGTCTATTGTGTCTGATAACATTGATAAAGCTAATAAGTAGTAACTGTGCTATCACTGAGGCAGAAGGCATGTTGGGTCATGGAAAGAAGATTATTTTGGGTAAGATATTTGAGGAGCCTGGAGTGGATACATTTTCTAATATTTTTGAAAGTGCTGATAGTATAGTTATGAGTCTATAGTTGGATAGGTCAGTTGAATTTCCACCTTTGTGGAATGGAATTATGAAAGATTTCTTCTAGATGGCTGGGACTAGTTTTCTGTTATGGATTTGTTAATTAGTATAGAATAATGAAAGCTAGAGCCTCAGAAGCAAGTCTTACATACTCTGTTGGTAGGTTGTCTGCTGCTAAGGTTGTTGGTTTGAGTTTTTTTGTAGGTATTTTTTTATGATGCTAGTTGGGACTGGTTGGAAAAAGAAGAATATAGTATTGTTATTAGATGAGGTTGGGGTATTGAAGGTGGTGTGAGAGCTTTGTTTAGTAAGAGAGAGTACTGAGTTTATAAAGTCGAAGTTGAACTTGGTGGCTACATTGTCTGGGTTGTTACTGGTTGTTGGTGTGGAAGTAGTTGTTTGGCTGAGGTGTAGTCATTTGTTTATGCAGGACCAAAATAGCTTGGGAATGTTTTGTTGTGTTGACTAGAAGTTGATTTAAGTAGAATTTGTTTGTCATTATTTATTAAATTTTGCAAGATTTCTTAAGGATCTAATGTTGGTAATTAGACTGGGTTTTATTTTTGGACCATATTTTACAAGCTTTGGTGTCTCTGTTAATCATGCTGCAGGGTTTCATCCGACTCAGTTCTGAGTGGTGCATGGGTATTAGGGATGTTTAGAAACCTAAGCATTGGATTCAGCAGGAGAAAAAAGTATTATTGAAATGGTTTACATGATCATCTAGTGGCATGGTCTTTGAATATTCCAGTTGTAGACTTTGACTGGGGAGATGAAGTTGCTTGAATTCAAGTATTTTATATTTTTCACCAGTCTGCAGGTTACCTGTTTGCATATATTTGGATGGATTCTGACAGCATATTGATAGATGGTCATTGATACTGTCAGCAAAGCAGTCTAAGATGAAGTCCTTGTTTGTATGTTTATGCATCCTGGTTGTATCTTTTATTATTTTTGAGAAACCAAATAGATCATTGATGAGGTATTTGTGTCTTTAGGGTCCCAGTTTATGTTAAGGTTATTCATTATAATGGTTTCATGGGGTATATTATTATATAGACAGTGCAGAACTTGATTTGCTGTGTTACTATTTTTTCCTGATGGGATGTAAAGTCCAGTAATGCAGACACCATTTTTGTTAAATTTGATACATGCTATGAACTATTCAAAATTGCTAAATATAGGTAAAAGGTATAGGTAAAGGCTAAATTCTAGGGAGTTTTTGTATACAATTGCTACTCCTCCACCTCGTTTGTTTGTTCTGTCAAGTCTGAAAATGTTATAAACTGGAGGTAGTATTTCATTGTTTTTTATGTGAAGTTTTAGCCATGTTTCTGTAACTATAGCTATACCTGGGTTGTAAAATGCTAGGCATGCTTGGAATTCTTGGAGTTCATTGCAAACGCTTCTGAGATTAATATTAAGTAGTAATATGTCAGATTCGTTTGTAGCTAGAGGTGCTGAGCTTGGGGAGGATACTGATGCCATTTGTGACATAGTTGTAGGGCCAGGGTTTGGAAGGATGTCTCTGCTGAGTTTCAGATGAGTGACAGAGATGGAAATAACATTTAGATTTTGATTTGTTCACAAGGAGGTAGGGTATTGTTTTCAGGTTTGTTTTTACACATTTGTAGCTAAAGAAGTTGGAGGGATTTCGCAGGTG
This sequence comes from Protopterus annectens, assembly GCF_019279795.1. Classification (NCBI taxonomy): domain Eukaryota; kingdom Metazoa; phylum Chordata; order Ceratodontiformes; family Protopteridae; genus Protopterus; species Protopterus annectens. Next base: position 366,490,047 of record NC_056747.1, on the reverse strand, counting down.
TATTTTTGACCAAATGAAAAAGGAGAGTGTTGTGAGTGGAAAGGTATACGGGAGTGTGAGTTGGTGGGTCCTTTGCTCTTTGGAGAGATGCAAGCTTGATAGATATGTGTGTGAGTATGGTGAGGAGCAGAAGACAGATTAGGTGTAGCACTATTGTATGGTATGTTGTGTGTAGAGTTTGCTGGCAGTTTTTGCGAGATACCAGTGAGATGTGAATGACTGATGGGTGAAAGTATCTAGTGGTTGTATTTTTGTTTTTTTTAGAGAAAGATCTAGAAGGTAAACACAATCTAATGTTAAGTATTTTTTATTTTTTGGGTTGTTTTTAATCAGACTGGTTACACAGTTGCTGCTTACTATGTATCTAAAGTGCTGCTTAGTTTTAGGGAGAAATAGACCAAATTGGAATACATGTCTCATGGGTGACAAGGCAGAGTAGTTTTAGGGACAACAGTTGTTCAAGTTAAGACAGGGCAAGATATAACAAGATATAGCAAAAACAGTGCACTTAATGTACTGCTTAGTAGTAAGGTAAGAACAGTGTCACATGATAACACCTCCAATTCATGTAATAAACTGTCCATTTCAGTTTCAATGTGCTTAAACAACACTTGCATAAAGTCTTTACTAGCTCTTTCACAAGTGGTGGTCTACTCTTTAATCAAAACCTCATTAGTTTCCTTACCAGACAGATATCCACAATTTTCCCATGATGGCCCAGTTACAGAATAGGAGAACCTTATCTAGAACAGGATACTGGGACCAGCCCCTAGGCCTAAGCTATTTATCTGTGAACACCTGGCCGTTATGTGATCCATATAACAGTCAGGCTTAGTCCAAAAATCTGGATACAATAACTCCTTATGAGAAAGATCACTGGACTGAAAAGAATTAACTATTCTGAAAGGCTGCAGGAATTACTGCTATATTCTGTTTCTTAAAGATGATCAATAGGTTCATAGTAGTTACTAAGCATGCTGTCCAGGAGGGGTTTAGCCCAAATTCCCAATTGCTCAAAGCACTGTCTGGTTAAGTGACTTGCTGAAGGTCACATGGTAGGAAAATGAAGGCTAAGGTAATCTGTACCACAAAAAGTAGCTCAAACAGCTCATAGTCTGAAATCCTCTGCACTAAATGCCATGTAAATGATACAACAGATTCTTCTAAAACTTACTTACTTAACTTGGTCAACATACTTTTACCAATTGTTTTTTTTTTTTTTTTTAATGAGCTGCTTCTCCACCACTCCATGGTTCAACCTGCTCTATTTGTCCTCGCAACACTCGGGCTCAATCTGCTCCCCTTCCCTACCCCCATTCCCACACCCCCCCTTCCTGTAATTCATATCTATCCATACCACTGTCTCTCAACCATTAGCCAATTATAGACTTCCCCACCTGACACAACCACCACCAAGACTCTTCCTTTTACTTTCTATGGAATTAATAAAACTGTATCCACTATCCCACAAATACAATCTATTCCCAGGCAATCCATACATCTCCCCTCATACACATAGTTTCATCCTTCTCTGCCCTCCACAACATCACCTCACATTCAAATATACACTTACTTTCTAGTAGCTCACCTTCACTATGACCTATTTAACCTCTGTTGGTACTACATTACCCTTACTCTCTCTCCTAACTTATTCCACATCCTATCACACATTCCACATCACTAAGTATCACTCCCCCACACTTCCTACACATCTTATCCACCATCACTCCTACGCAAATTTTCCCATCAGAGCACACCTCTTCTACAGCTCTAACTCCCAAGTCTATGCTTATAAATGCATATGAACACACACACACACACACACACACCTGCACTCTACTTACTAATGTCACAGGCTTTTAACTAAAATCAAATACATCCTACTCCACTCTCTCACTCACATCAAACTCCAGACAGATATTCATCCTAACCCATGTCCCACACAAATTGTCCCTCCCTGCTCACAATCACCCCCTCTCCTACTACCAAGTCTCCAAATCAAAACCTTTTCAACCCTCCAAAAAAACCCACTTCCCAAATGCAGAAACTCTGACCTCCTAATAACCAACTTCAATCTCAGAAACATCACTAACACAATAACCGACTTCCACGCTCCCCTCACCTTTTACTCTCTAGACATAACTGTTATATGTTCTGAGACTTGGTTAAAGCCCCATATCAAAGATGAACAGATTCTAACCAAAGGCTATAGCATTATTAGACAAGACAAACTGAGCAAACATGATGGAGGAATTGCTATCATGTTAAAAAAAACTCCCTCCAACTTGTCCAACTGATCAGCCCTCCACTGGACAGGCCCAACTGTGAAATAATAACCACTCGCCTGGTAATCAACTCCTGCAAATCTTTAATCACCATCGCTACCTATATAACCCGTGGATACAATCTCCCCATCATTGAACACCTACTTTTCTGGGCTTCCTCTTATTTTAGTCATGAAATAATAATACTAAGTCTTCAATCTAGACCAGCTTTCCTGCTCCTCCAAACATTCCTTCCAACTTTATTAACCTTTACATTTCTCACAGACCATTAACTCTCCCACATGTATTGATAAACACACTGTAAGTATCCAATCTAAAACTGATTATTTTTAAACAGACCTAACCTAAATTATCAAGCTGGCTACCTTCCAGACATACTTGGTGACCACTCCCCCACCTTTCTACTTAGGAAACGGCTTCAAACAGCCAATAATATCATATTTAAGAGCATCTGCAGTAAAAAGAACTCCTCCTCTACCATATTCAACACAGAGCTACAGCAATGTGACTGGTCACCATTAAAAACCCTCCAACTAGACCTTGCTGTTCAATACTTTAATAGAGCATTCCTCCAAATACCGGACAACTTTGCTCTTGCTAGAAAAACCCATGTCAGGACCAAACAACACCCTTGGCTATATAATGACACCAAATGAACACTTCGAGAGATAGGGCTTGGTCACAATACCAAAGATCCAGAAACAAAGATAACCTAATATCATACAAACAGCTGAGAAACCAAACCAAAAAACAAATTAATCAAAAAAACTTACTTCCAAACATGCCAACAAAAATACTCAAATAACCCACAAACATTTTGGCAAAGTATCAACTCTCTCCTCAACCCTGGCAAACCATCTACTCCTGCTCCATCCACCAAAAATACCTCAGACTACATAGCCTCTCAATTTAATACTCATTTTATCAACTTCTTAACTTCACTCACAAACCCCAACACCAAACTACCCCTTTCAGTCCCCACTTCTACATAACCAGACCTAACTCCATTCTTATTCAAACCAACTACATAAAAAGGCTCATAAACAAATGAAAGCCCTGCCTCCTTGCTGCAGATCAGCTCCCCAGTGAAGTTCTTAAACTAGCCGCCCACTCCATCTCTTATCCTGTATCTATCTTAACAACTCGTTGTCTCGGAATATGTACCTCTCATCTGGAAAATCTCATGTCATTCCCCTGCAAAAAGGTGGCCCCTCTACAGACTTCTCAGACTACTGCCCAATTTCTATCCCCCCCCCTTCCAAAATCTTACAAAAATGTATTCATCAGCAATTAATTGACCATCTCCTTAGCAACAAACTCTTATCCAACTTGCAGCATGGTTTCAGACTAAAACATAGTGAAGCTAATGAGTGCGGTAGTAGTACTAACACTGTAAACAACCTCAAAAATGATGGCAAGTGTTTTGCATCTAATTCCTAGATATGTCCCAAGCTTTTGATACAGTATCCCACCAAATACCGCTCAAACTGCCAACTTACAGCCTCAGTGCAACATCCCTTACTTGGTTTCACAGCTATCTTTCCAACAGGCAGCAATCCACTAGATGGGTAAACAAACTGTCCTCCTACCACAAGCATCTCTGTTAGAGTACCCCCAAGGCTCTATCCTCAGATCCCTGCTCTTTATCATATTTATTAATGAACTTAGTTCCTCCACCCAATTAGCCACTACCGTTCAATATGCTGATGCCTCTCCTATCTGCTCTGCCTCCTCACTCCAACAACTACAAGTAAAAACACAAGAATCTCTCCAAGACATAGAAAAATACCTAACCAACCATCAACTCATTCTTAACCCCAAAAAAACTAAGCTTATGGTCTTCTGCAACAACAGAACTAAAAATAACGAAACCTCTCTCTCCATCTACTCCTCCAATGGTACAAGAATTGAAACAGTCAGTCAAACTGAAGTCCTTGGTGTAACAAACAAATGCCTAAAATTCAACAAACAAAGCAATCACAATTAAAGTTCACATTAAACTTGGCTCACTGTATAGAACCAAACCTTTCTCAACTATGCCAGACTTTCTACAGTTAGATCTTACCTCCTTTCCAACTTCCTTTATTGCCAACATTTGTAAGACCAACTTTAAACAACCTTGAGAGCTGCTATAACAAAACAGCCAATTTTGCCATTAACCAGCCCCATAAATCCCACAACTGCACTGCACTCCACCAACTCATCTGGTTTGAACTTCCCAACCTAATAACTCACCATTGTACATAATATCATCCACATACCTGATCACTGCTCTGTTCTCTCCACCTTAGTTGAACCTAATATCAACCCCAGGTCCCTAAGATCATCAGACAAACTACTCCTAAAAGTAAAAAAGCCCAACAATTGCTATAGTGATGGTCTGTATTCAAATAAAATATTGAAATCCTGGAACCTGCTCCCTCAGCAAATACTTAACCCTAACAATGCCAAACTCAAATTACTCCTAAAAGAACACCTTACTAACCACTAGCTATGCTCCTGCACTCAACCAAGCTAACCCCTCTAACCTGACTAACCCACATACTAACACTGCATAAGTCCCATTCTTATATTTCACCACTGTTGCTCTGTCATGTGATATCTTACTTTATATTATATTCCTACCTGTACTTCCTAAAAAGAGTATTATTATCTTGCGATTATATTTTCTATGCTCATTGTATTGTATTTTCTACTATCATGTATGGAACTTGCTTATTTTTTTATATTTTCTATGCTCATTGAAAACGTATTTTCCACTATCATGTATGTTCATAAGTAAGTACTAGGCTATCAGCCCGAGGGCATCTGTAAGCCTAGCCAGAATCTGTTGGCTTTCACTGCCCCCTTAGATTAGTTCCCTGTGCCTCTGTCCAGCAGAGCCACTGCAGTGATCCCCAGGGTAAATTTTCTGAGAGTGGTATGGATGAATTACCATTGCAGGGCTAGCCACCCGGTGGTGTAAACTTGGCTCGAGATGGTCACTGTTGATGACACCTGATCCCATGTGCAAAATGGGAAAAAGGGGTTGAGGATGGATGGATGCATTCAGTTTTAGAGAAATACAGAATGTTCCTTTCTCAAGGGAAAAATACAATCTTGCCAGATGAGTATGAGATGTACAGAAATAAGGTTTCAGGCAAAGCTACAGAATTGTCCTTTCATATGGGAAAGATATGTATGTGCAATGGAATGCTAGCTAGAGAGACACATGCAAGACAAGGCTTGGAAACCAAGGCTGAAGAGGCATGAAAAGCATTACAGAATTTTGGCATTATTAGGAAATACTTCAAACACAGTCAGGGAAGTCAGTTAGTTCAGACTGACATACAGGAAAGATTAAATATCCAGCATTTTAGAATACGAGTTAGCTTTTGGACATATATGTAAAAGGTTCTCTATGATACAGACACTCGAGCCTGAGTACAGAAGACAAGTCAAACAAAGACTGTTTCGGTTTATATTATTCAGGAAAATCATAATATACATGTAAAAACTTTGGATATATTTTCTAACCAGCATTCCTACAGACTGTTATATTTATCAGCACCATTAATAAGACAGTATTCGGATATTGTAAACCTCTAATATAGCATTATTAACTGAACTACAGTGTTAACAGAATTCATTCTGAAAAGTACAAAAGACTTTGCCATAAAGGACAGACTGGCACCTGTTTAGCACAAGTTTGGGTAATTAACAGATAAAGACTTTCATTCCAATCTCATCTCAGTTGTTTCCAGTTAATTCCAGTATACTACAACCTTATCAATTCTTTCACAATTGCTGTAGTTTATGTCATGCAAGGAGCGCTACAGTGCACATTTTAAAAAAGAAAAGTATGTTACTTTGAAACCATTGCATTTGATTAGCAGCCAGAGCAGTAAAGTATGTAGGTATGGCGTGCAAACAGAAGAGGTATGGCTTCCATGCCTCTCTGGGAGGTGTTTATATACATTCAGGGAGTGCAGTCTCCCTATGAAAGTCCAGAGAAACTACTGCTTATGATAAAGGGGTGGGCAGGTCTGCTTTAAGGGAACATCCCTTACAGAAGTATGGGGGACATGGTCCAGAGCCATTGCAATCCGCTCCCATGTGCCTAGCCAGATGTGCATAGTTAGGGACCAAAAACAAAAAAATCATTTTTTGAAAAATACAAACTGTCACTTATGTCTGTCTAAATGATGACCCTTCCTGGGTGACCCCCACTTCAGTGAAAGGGAATGAATGCTTGATTAACTGGGAGGGGCAGAAAACTAAAGACATTGCTCAATATCTGCAACTTTGAGTTTTAAAAGCTGTTGCTATACAGAAGTTAATATCAGGTGTAAAAGCTTTCAAGTGAAAAATAAGGTATGATAAGTGAATAAAAAGCTAACATAAAATGTCCTCAGATGTTTTAAAAGCATAAGCTTAAAAACCCTCACAGAAGCTGAACTGCATCAAACACAGCCTACAATGAATGAAGAGGATGAGCCCACCCAGGAAGACATAAGAAAAGCACCTGGAGAATAAGCATTTTAGTACCCATGTACAAGAACAAAGTGAACATTAACTGTGGGCAGTACAGAGGTATCAACTGCTCTCACTCTGCATGAAAGTTCCGGAGAGAGGGACTGATAAATATACAGAGTAGTAGAAAGTAAGATGGGAGATGAGCAGTTCTTTTAGGAGTAATTTGAGTTTGGCATTGTTAGGGTTAAGTATTTGCTGAGGGAGCAGGTTCACAACTGACCTGAGGTTTGCAAGAACACAAATAGTTGAGATAGTTAAGAAACATATGAGGAAAGAGTCCAAACAGGTATTCCTAGACTTGGAGAAAGCATTTGATAAAATTCCAAGAAAGCTGAATTGGACAGTCATTTGATGGTTCAAAGTCACAGAAACTTCGGCAGAATTAGTGAAGGCTGTGCACAAGGACCCAATAACATAAGTATGAACATTGTTTGGACTCACATAGGGGTTCCCAAGTGGGCGTGGGTATGCATGAGGGTTTAGCTCTGCGCCCATTGCTGTTAATACCGTTGGACTGCATTAGCAAGTAGGTCAGTGGAAACAGATAAAGCTGCTGTATGCAGATGATGTGGCATTACTGGAAGACTTTGAACAACATTTTCAGCTAGTGATAGGGGAATAAAATGCAAAACTGAAGGCATATAGGATGAAACGGAGTAAAAATAACAGTTATCATGACAGTAAATAGGGAAATCAGAAGAAGCTGAAAATTGAGATAGAATGGAAAATAGTGGATCAGGTTAACAGCTTTCAAGGATATGGAAGGGTAGTTGAGGAGAAGGGAAGTCTGAATGAGGACATCAAAGCTGGAATCAGAGGGATTGTAGCCAAATGGTGCAGATTGGCAGTTGTAGTATATGACAGAAGAATGCCAAAGAAGATGAAAAGTAAGGTGTATAAAACAGTGTTGCAACCAATACTATGGCATGATACAAAAACCTGGACAGTGAAGGCAGAGCAAATGAGGAAGCTAGAGGTGATGAAGATGAAGTGCTTGAGATAGGTGGTAGGATGCACACTATAGAACAGACAAAGAAATAAGGCTGTCAGAGCAGAAGCCTGAGTAGTTCCATTTACAGAGAAGGTCAGAGAACAGATTAGTGATTTGGGCCATGTGCAGAAAAGCAGAAGACAATCTGGTGAGGAAGATTTTTAACATACAGGAAGAATGCAAGAAGAAACAAAGGCATCTAGAAATGAGGTGTACGGAATGTGTGAGAGAAGACCTGCGACAGTCAAGCATGACTGCTGAAGATAGGGGAGTGACACTGAATCAAGAGACAAGGTGGCAGTTGATGAGACACCAAGACCATTTTTACATAATAGGAAAAATTAGACCAATGGCAATGACCTACAGTTTTGTCTCCACAGTAGAATAAGGTCTTGACCCTAGTAAAACTTACTATAAGCCACATTAAACATTCAGAGTTGCCATTCAAAATTTCTGCACATTTACATCTAGCCAGTTAAAAGGGTGGTGATTACTTAAGGCATATTTGCATCCAGTTCCCACTGCATGGTATAAGTAACAATCACCACATCATCATCTCATCCTCAAGTCATTATAATGTCCTGTATGCAAACTAAATGATTTACTGAAAATGCGAAGCAGCTAAATTAAAAATCAGCATTTCCTTACCAGAGATCATGATTCTCTTATAGAAAAGATCAAATGTCTAGGTGCAGGTGTAGGGAGGCAACTTTCTTAGGTGGATGTTTTAGGTGTCTTGGGACCTTCAACATGAGTGAGGGCAGAGCTGGATCCTTAGTAGCATCTGTAAGTGCACCTTTAGTATGATACATGCACATTTAAACAACAGATGGATTTGTATTGTTGTTGCCATGCCATTTGAACATGGAGAACGGGTCATTTGTGAAATAAACACAGGGTGTGTGTGTGTGTGTGTGTGTGTGTGTGTGTGTGTGTGTGTGTGTGTGTGTGTGTGTGTGTGTGTGTGTGTGTGTGTGCGTGTGTGTTTAAAATGCCCCAGACAGAGATGCAGGTTGGTTAACTCATTCAGGCTCAAATTATGTACCTTGAATACAGGACCCTAGAGCCTGAATGCTCTACACCAACTGCCAAACTGTCATCAGCAAGTACATTTCAAGGACTGTTGAGTTTCTGTGCATTTTCAAGGAAAGTTGAGTTTCAAGGGAAGAGAAGTTTAATGTTGCTCATGCCAAGTCTGTTTTCAATGTGCAACTGTTTTGTTTAGCAAATGGCCATCATCAGTGTTTGTGCTATAAATTTTAAATCAGTAATAATAGCACAAAATGTAGTATACTTGCCTCTGGTGCAGAAGGCTGTGTGTTCTACTCCCACACAATGTAGATGGAGTGCTGATACTGCAGTGCACCCTGTAAGGAGGGTGGGGGTGCTGTACGTGTGTCCTCCTGTGGATGAGAGGCCTACTAAGTATGAATATGTTGCTGGTTTGACAGCCATTCCCCACTGCAATATTCCCAGCTCACCAATTTTTTTTTAAATGCATAATGGGCAGTTCATTCTTCAGGGACAGCAGGCACTGCATTTGTACATGAAAAACTGAAATGTAAAGTAGTTTGCCAGCAGCAACTTCTATATTAGTTATAGATCTCTTGAATGTGTAATTATTCAGATGACTTTTACTTCTGCAGAGATTGTGTACATTGACTGATATTGGTGGATGGTAATGACAGATGTTTGAGTGGCCTACTCCAGTTGAAATGTCCTATAATGGGTAGTTTTGTCATTATTGGTTCATACACTGTTTCATTGCTTACTGGAAAGATCGTCTACACACTTTTTTGGACTATGCATATATACAGGTGTTCTTTGATTCACCTTTCTGATTTAATTAAATTGTATTCTTTGTATAATACAGTGTCAGTAAGTAAAAATGAAGTGACTAAGCCAGAGATCCACTCCAAACGTGTTTATTAAGTGCTTTCAATTTGTAATAGAAACTTCATCAGCACATCAAGGGTATAGCAATGGGGGCAGCTTGTGCTCCAACTTATGCTAACTTGATGTTGCTGGGCTGGGAAAGGGAGCATGTTTTTAAAAGTGAATTCTTTTCCAAGGTTGTATTTTACTGCAGGTTTTTGAATGATATTTTTATTTTGTGGAAGGGAACTTCAGAGTCCATTCCACTATTCATCCAATACCTAAATCAAACTACCATTTTTTTAAAATTCACATTTAACTTTCACAAGCAAGAGATTCATTATTTAGATACCAAAATAATCAAGGACCATGAAAAGTTTGTATCTAAGGTCTATCGCAAAAAAACTTTTTGTAATAGTTATTTACATTTTGATAGTCACCACCCAATGTCACAAAAGAAAATTATCATTAAGAGACAAGCCATCAGGGTTGAGAGAATGACATCTTTAAACAGGATGTCATTCAAAAATTTAATTGTTTGAAAAATATGTTTCTTGACAGGGGCTACCCTGGTAGCTTTATTGATGTAATTCTTTCTGGTATATTAAGTGACTGGGGTACAAAATTTATTAGCTAATATATAATGGAGGTGTATACACACAAAATTTTTAACTACTACTTTCTTCAAACAACCTTCTAGCTGACTGTCAACATGGTTTCAGGCCCCATCACAGTAACTTCTCTCATCTGCACTATTTAGGCAGATCTATCAACAGCTTTTGATATGGATAACAATGATAATACCATTGAAAAACTGTAATCTCCAACACCTCTCTTTACTATCACCTCAGATAATTCTACCTGCAAAGTTGATTTTCAACAAGCATGCATTGTTCAATATAGCCCCCTATACCATCAAGTGAAGGAAACATTTTATAAAAACTGGAGCATCTTTAAAACTAATACTGAAATCTTTCAAGTTTTAGGTGAGAAGCCTATATTTACAACTAAGATTGGCCCTAATTTAAAAGTAATTCTGGAAAATAAAAACAAAAATAAAAATCAAGGTGAACATTTTAAGTTAAATGGCAGCAGACCCTGTGGCAGGTGTGCCTATTGTTCCTACATATTGCAAGACAATTCTATATCCTTGGACAATAGGAACAAGAATACAGTTTACCCAAGAAGGGGTAATTGTTATTCAAGTAAACTGGTATACATTGCAAAGTGTAATTCCTGTATATCCTTTTACATTGGGAAGACAGAAAGGTTATTTAAAACTAGAATATATGAGCATCTAAATGATATAAAGAATAAAAAGGAAACAAATGCTTTGTATAAGCATAGTACCCAATGTGTGGATTACAGTGGCTTTAACTTTGCCATATTAGATGTAGTGAATATTGATGTTAGGGGTGGAGATTGGCAAAATGTCCTGAACAAGAAAGAACTTTTATGGCAATTAAGATTAGCAGCAAATTTCCCCCCAGGGTTGAATGGCCATTTGACTATATTATCTATTCTGAAAGAAAAGGCAGGACATGTTTAAATGTCCTTTATAGGTTTAGATGCGACTATGTAATATAAATAACATAAAAGTATTTGAACATCTGTTTCTGTATTGCAAATTTAAATTAATGTAATGTTTTCTTGTGGCAAACTGCTTAAACTAAGCAAGAGATTTTGGTTTTTATAGCATTCATATTTCTGTATTGTTTGAAAATTCTGTAAATGTCTTTTTAAAAACAAGTTTTAAATGTGTGAGGTATAACAGCCAATCATTGCCAAGCTTATATTATTTAAATGCTTTTTTATGTTTATTGGGTTATTCTGATGAAGTCAACTGGCATTGACGAAAGCTCTAAATTTTACTTGCGTTTTACATTTGGAATAAACTGGTTTGTGGACTAGCAACAGTAGTGCTTTTTTTATTTATTTGTGTTTTTTGAGCACTACTGCACTGCTATTTCGGTTACACCATCAATTTTAGTAAGGTTTTGTAATTTTAACAGGTATTTTTCCAGCTATCTGAACAAAAGGCCCATCTTAACTTCAGACATATAGGTCCATCTTAACTGTCTTCTCCAAATCTGAGTCACTCTCGAAATCTATTACTATTAACTGTACATAGCTGGACTTAACAGATCTAGCAAAATAAACAGCATCAGAAATTTGAGCCTGCAGTGAATAAGCAGCTGAAATCCTTTATCATCCACACAATAAAATGTCTCTAATGTCTCAGCATGAGTACCTGTCCTATGAAATAAAACATTTCTCTGCAACTTCTCATATACGTATACACATGAAACATTTACAAGGCTTGAAAAAAACATAATGTCTTAAGAGATGGATAGAAAAAGTTTTCCTTTTAATTTGTTATGGTTCAGCCTTTACTTTTTACAATTACTTGTTTGATAATTATATTTTATCTAGGGAGGAAAGGGGAAATGGAATGTGTGCTGCCTTTACTCACGTACATGCAAATTTATTTATGGTGCTGTGTGAAAATGATTACATATTCTTTGAAAACTTTTTTTGCACAGAATAATGTGTTTTATAAACAGGAGAGACAGTACCAAGATTAGGAGATTCATGTCTGACAGAACAAAATCTTCCAGCTCATCTTGGACATCAAGGTTAGCTATGTGAAAACAAATGTGCATGGTGCAGCTATACTGATTAGAGAGATAAGCAACATGGAGAGATTGTTTACTTCAGTTTAGAAAAATAAGTTACTCTGAGTACTTGTTTTACATGCTACCAACACACATCCTTAGAAATGAATTCTAATAAACACAGATGCAATAATGGAGTAACTATTTCTGGATGAAAGTGACAAAATTACAAATAAGCAGAAACAAACAAAGACAAAGCATCATTTCAAATCAAAACATGGCTACGAGGGTGATGGCCTTTTATATCTTTTAAGGGCAGGACTACTATTCCAAGAAAATGTAACACCAGATTTAGAACATGTGAATAAGATTTGATTTCAGTATGTGCAACCCTGTCACACTTGCTTCATTAAGGCAGGTAATGCAGTCTACATCCCTGTCACAGGGACATTTGACGGCCCACAGGTTAATCGCTAGGTATATCCTCATCACTTGCATCAGGGATACTTAACCACTCCTCATTTGCATGTTGAAACACATGGGGGGGTGGATCATCTTTCGTGCTACAATGTGGAATGATAACCCACCGTTCAAGTACTCCATAAAGTGGCAGATCTGTTGATAGTGCTCAGTGCAACAGACTGCAATGATATACATGCCCTACCAGTTAAGTAGATTGAGTATGAACTGGAAGGCATTCCATTGCAGCAGCTGCCAGTTGAGATGCAAATGGCATTACTACCAATGTGTTCTACAAGCACTCTGAGAAGACCCATGACAATCATCTATTGCACATCAGAAGCATGTCTCAGCCATTCTCCTGGAGAAATGCACCACAATGCTATGTTTTAAATATGTGTGAGATGAAACACATTACAAAGCTGAAGGAAATTAGGTTATAGGGAAAGGGTGACATGTAATATTTAAAGACTAATGCACTATTTGAATTTCACTGCTGATACTGTAAATCCATTACAGCCCTGTATGGGGACAACACTCCCCCCCCACACACACACACACCCCCCCCCCACACACACACACACACACACACACCAGACATCCCCAGATGTTTGCTATGAAGGGGTACTATTAGACATATGTACAAGCTGGGTACAGTTAAATGTAACAAAGTATATATCTGGCATCCTAAAATGTCACTTCAAATGCTTGGATACTTTTGGGAATATGTTTCAATAGGTTCTTATTAGAACAACGAAAATGCATTTTTTCGAATGTTTTTTTGTCGACACATAAAGAGCGAACAGGCAAAACAGCGAAGCGGCTGTTCAGCGAATTCTTTCCCTGGGAAAGAAGTCACTTGACTGCTTCATTGCTTTGCTGTGTTCTGCACTGTAGTGTAGTCCCTTGTCCGGTATATCTCCCAAGCGTGAATGTGCAACAATTACTGACCTTAGGGTTAGGGTGCGGGTTAAGGTAAGTGCATATGTATGAAAGTGTTTACTTTTTTTTTGCGTTAGATGTATGGTTGAGTTACATGTATAGGTGTTTTCAAGTATGGGGAACTATACCATCCATTAGTCAAGATTTCTCTTGAAGTCTTTGGGTGATGAAACTGAATAGAGCTGGAGTTCTTTCAGTCGGCAGCATAGGACAGATGTTTGAGACCCTTTATCCTTTTGTGAGGAACTTTGTGGCCTCTCCAGCTGCTGCAAGTGTCGGGTCAGATACTACTATCAACCTGGGTCCCCAGGTCCTGATAACTTCTTCTGTGCTCAGGTGAGACCCTTCTGAAGGATATCTGTGTCAGATGTGTTCTCTACTATGGCCCAGTTTGCAGTCATCTGCAAACTTTAATGGCTGTGTTTAAAAAAAAGTCAACAAGTTTTAGAAGGCATGATCTGCCTTGACAAAGCCAAACTGTAAACTCCTAGCTGTGGTTTTAATTTCTTGTTGAGTTTGTGAGCACACAGCAGGGGGACACCATCAGGTCCCATGGATGGGTGGTTATGAGTGGAACACATTGTGCTCCCATGTTGTTTGATGATGAGAGATCATGATGAGATCTCTCTTGTTTCTCCTCTTGTGAGACTCCATGGCATTTGAGTTTATGAATTTGCGAATTCCAGGAACTAGACTTTTGGGCTAAGGTGTTTGGGCTTGGTTCCGTTTCTATATCTAGAAGTCGGTATGACCTAGCATGGTGCGATTGGTGATTGGTTTATCCTTCTAGTGTTTTCTGTAGGTTTCAGGGATGTGAGGTTGAGGTTGAGTGAGTTGTGCCTGTGCCACTACACACATTGGTAGAGAAGTCTTGGTCTATGGTTAATTGCACCTCCCTGGTCTCATCGGGATGCGTGCGTTGCCACCCAGTCTGAGGTGTGGGTGTCCTTGATGAGGCTTGTCCAGCATCCAGGCAGAGGCAGATTGATCCCTTTCCTTTGATGACACCCAGATTTGCCAATTGTTAAAGCTGATCATCTTATCTCTGTATTGTGGCATCATTCTTGGTGAAGGTAGGGATACTGCTCAAGGTCAGGGTCATACCACACCAGCGTGTGACTGAGTGTGTGTTTTGACCTCCTGCTGTTTAGAGAGACCTGAGCTTATGCTTATGTGGATTAGCTCCTCTCCTCTACAGGGCAGCTACTGTTCTCTTCTCTCCTTACTCAGTCTGGCGCGGGGTCAGTGTGTGTGTCTGTTATGAGTCACCCGATGACTAGTGTGTGTCATTGTGTGTTGTTGGCCTTAAGGGTGACTGTTTTTTGACACTGACTGTGTGTCTATGTGTTGCAGTTGTGTGTGTTGTGTTGGTGGGTGTTGTTTGGGTGTGTCTGCTGGTGGCCTCTCTGCTGTTTTATTTTTTTCAGATCCTCCGAGTATGTCTTTTTGTGTGTTTATGTGTATGATTTGAGGTTGTGATGGTACTATGTGAGACTGGGTCTGTAACCTCTTCTCCTCCTGGGTCTTGCAGTCCCTATGTTGAGAGCTCAGCCTCCAGTTTGGCCGTATAGTTGCATCTCGAGGCATTTGTACATTGCCCTCAATATTCCCAGGTTCACCAGCTGAGCAGAGGAGTGACACAACTGATCCTTGACATGCTAAGGAGGACTAGACAAAAAACTTTAAAAGAGATTCCGGCTGTTTACTTTTGTTTTGGGGGGGTAGAATTAGGATTAAGGTAAGTGTGTATGTGTTTGGAACTGTTTACATAAATGTGCAAGAGTTACTGACCTTAGGGTTAGGGTGCAGGTTAAAGTAAGTGCATATGTTTTAAAATGTTTACTTTTTTTTCCACTAGATGTATGGTTGGGTTACATGCATATGTATGTTATGTATGTTCAGTTGTTTACTGTTTTTGGGGGGGTGGGTACAATTAGGGTTAGGGTACGTGTGTATGTGTTTGGAAGTGTTTAATGTTTTTTTTTTTTTTTGGTTGGAACAGCGATTTCTTTCCCTAGGAAAGAAATCGCTGTTCTGTGGTGTCGACATTTTCAGCTTTTGCTGAAAATGTGTTGATGAAGCATCGTTCGCGGTTTTAAGCATTCGATGTTTCAATATAGACCCTGTTTCAATACATACTTAAAAAGACAGCATGGATATTCCTGGCCTGTGCCATGCTGCACAATAAGCCAATTAATTGGAAGCTAGCTGAAAATTGCCATGTGGTACAAGTGGGTGCCAAGTGTTTTGTACAATAAAATGGTGACAATAATGACATAACAAAAGATTCCTTACCAGTACATGTAGCATAATAGGTGCAAGAGAGTCACACTGTGGCATTTCACCAGTGTCTAATGAAACTATGCTCAGTGTAGTATGTGTCACACCGCTTGCAAGTATGTGATATACCAAAGTCCATTCTGCAAAAGTGTCACATTAGTATTTCCTGACATGCCCAAGACCATTTACAAAACAGAAAAATGAAGTAAAAACATCAGCCATTGTCATGCCTAAGGTAGAATACAGTGTAAGCAATTCAGTGCATCTGATAAGGCATCATATTTAGTAGCTAACCGACATCCGGAATTCTGTATTCTTTGCAGAGCACAGAGTACACATGCTGCCAATGACCACACATTTCATGCAAACTAGTAACAAGCAAATCATTATGGGCAAGAAAGCTTGTTGCTGCACTGGCTATAGACAAGTCATACTGCAGGCATCAACACATGACTGTGCAGGGGTACTAGCCCATCCACAGACTAGTTGCAGCTGTGGCAGGAACCGCATGTTCTTGGTTGGTTCCAACATTCACTGGCATCATTGCAAAACACCTGGAGAGTTTCCCCAAAAATCATGGGCATTACAGCCATAGGTGCCACAATAGCCTGAGCCTGATGCAAAATGGCCTCCTACCTGGCATTCAAAAAGTCTTGAAGTTAGTGCACAGCCTGTATCGTCTCCATCACACCATGTGTTTTACAATAGGTCATTTTCAATGCCATCCTTAGAGAAATGCTGGCCACAAACCGCTTGTGTCAGATTTTCAACACTGGCAAGTAGTTACGTCATACTGTGTATTTCTGCCAGGTCCGACATATGTACTGCCTGAAGTCTGATTGCTATTATCTGACAGAATGGCTCACAGCTGATGTCTTGACAGTACAAACTTCTGAAATATGTAAACAGATGTGGACAAATCTGTAAGGTACAGAGAAAGACTTCTAATTTTCTACAGCATATAATGTGCACCCACCTTTTGAACCACAGAGAATACTAACTTGGTATCCCCCTTGTATGGTCTCTACTTGTGAACGCTCACCAAGGTACGAGGGTAGCCCTTTATCAGGTATGATGGTTGGCACTTAGATAAGCCCCTCATCATTTGTCTCACCATCAAACATTACAGCCATGTACCTCTTCCTGGAACAGTCACACATGTCAGTGAATTACAGCTGGTAGGCCTACACAGTACAGCAGCAGCCATCAACTGCACTAACACCAGCAATCACTTGAAACCATAGAAATTCTTTGAATGCCTGCAGTTCTCCTAAGCCAAATAGTTTTCATTTGCATCTTCAGTTTCATTTCTAACACAATCATGAACAGTCATGCCCATTCTATCATTTAAAATCAGCCAAGCCCATTCCTTCAAACAAGTTTGAATGCACAAAGATTTTAATCTACCATGAGGATGCAGGAGCAAAGCCTGGAAAATTTGGTGAGGTGCTTATACCCCAACTTTATCCTTGATTGTGGATTCAAACGTCTTCTACAGAATAAGCTCAACTAATTGGCATTTACTCAAAAGCAAATGAAAGTGATCTACCAGATCCAGCCAAATGGGGCCATTCCATGTTCTAATGAGCTTACATGAGGATCTGTTATTCCTTTTATGTCCACTTAGACCTCACAACCTGATGTACACATGGAAACCGTGAATGTTGTTATTCAGCTTAACTGTTGACTGTTCCATGGTACACTGCCATTAGTTTTACTGTGCGTGCATCTCTAGTGTACATTGTTGGCTCAATTTAATGTATAGTTCTGTCAGTCTCAGATACCTATCAGGGAGTCATTATGATCAACACATTTTCCAACAAACCGTCTGCCTCAGGAAAGGGACAGATTTTTACAGAAAACTTTCCAGGTGATACCGTGAGGTTATGTAAGATTCTTGGAATCTGTTAGGTTGAAAAGAAACAAAATGAACACAGTTACAGCATGGATTCCCAGCTTAGACTATACACACACTTCTCCTTTGCCAGCCTTTAGTAGTAGCCTAGACCTGGGTCACCAAGTTTTGGATCCGGCTCTCCTCCAGTTTGATTCTAGGGTAGGGGGTCCTCTGTGCAAATTCTGCATGTTTTCCCTGTATTTGTGTTGGTTTTCTCCTACTGTTTCAGTTTCCTTCCATATTCTGAAGACATAGGAACATACTAGGAAAGAGATCGTGGGGACCATAGGATACCCAGTCATATACACCTTTAAGCAGGAAACTTAAAAGATCTTGTCACCTGTTTCAAGAATTTAATAGTGCTTACCTCAAAAATCAACAGGGCAGTACAAGGTAAACCAGAGTTTTGTCTGTCTATCTAGTCAAAGATTAGCCTTAAATGTAGTCAGAGTAGTACTTTGTTGTCTTGTTTATTTGTTGGCGTAGATTTAGGTGCTCTCAGTAACCTATAAGCTGCTGAGTACAAGGAGAGTCATGCTAATCTAGTGAGATAGTTGAAGAATTTAAGACCTTCAATTTTGTCAGTTAGAAATCTCTGGGGCCTTTACAGCTGAGTGATATGCTTGGATTTGTACTCAGTGATAGGTCAGATAAAGGAAGACTACAGTGGCAGAATAACTCCTTTGGATCTTGAAGATATTACCTTGGAAATTAACTATGCCATACAAAAGGGTTCCCTGACTATGGTGGAAACAATGATCAAATCAAATGAAAGAGTTATCTACATAAGTATCTAGAATTCTTAGCTCTCTGAAAAGAGGTACCATTTATAACACATGAGGTGGGAGCAACTCTTCTGCCAAATGCTACTGTGCTGACCTTTTTCATTTAGTCTACTTTTTCTAAACACCTTTGTTGAATTATCACTTGGGATATAGGCAATCATCCATTTAAGAAATTAAACCATATTAACAAGTTAACATTTATAAACATTATACATCCTATACATTGTTCTATACCATATAATCAAAGCAACAGTACATACATGGTTCATTTCCTGCCTTTTCTTAAATCTCATTCCACCTCCAAAACATTTTTCTGCATGTATTGTTGCCACAATTCCATTTTTTTCTATGTAATTTAGTCATACCCTTTTCTAAAGATCTCACTTTCTGTTCTTTTGTCTCTGTTATAACATTCACTACTTCAAGTATAGTTGGTTTACACTTTGGTTTCCATTTTCTAGTATGTTTTTTTTTTGGCAGCAACCAGAATTAAACTTAACAAAGCCTAACTATGCCTGAGCAATCCAGATACTGTATCCCAGCACAAAAAATAATTTCCTTAGTTACATTCATTTTCTTGCCCTGTATTCCTGACAGAGTACTCTGTAGGGAAATTTTAAAGTCTGGCAACTCATTACACTCTGAGAACTATGTTCACAGGTACCTCTTTTCTTTCCCATTACACCTCCAACATTTGCCATCTACCGGAGGAAAAATTCTTTGGAGTTGTAAAAGTATATATAGGTTCATAGGTGTTTACTAGGCTAACAACCACAAGGGCCTTTTTAAGCTTAGCCATGCACCCCAAACATCTGACAAGTTCCGATACCCTTGATAAGTGTAAGCATGGGTCTGGGAGATGAACCACTTACAGGTTACCTGTGTCCATTAGAGACATCGGTGCCAAACCAGGGATGAATTTCAGGTTTCCCATCCAATTGTCCAAGTTGCACTTGAACTGGGTTAAGGAGGAACTCTGCTTCAGATGGATGGGGAGCCTGTTCCACAGATGGAGTAGTCTCTGGGATACATACCCGTCTCTCCAGCAGGTCCTATTTATATCACAGGCAAGATTTAAGTCTTTAGAATTGTTAATTCTGGTGCTGTTTGTTTTGTGGATATGCAGGAGGTTCATCAGAGTGGGGTCTGATAATACCCTGGATGGTAGGCATAGATCTCCCCTCAAACGCCTGTAGGAAACAGCGTCTATATCATATAACTGAATTGCACAAATTGCGAACGCTCATAATATCGAACATACAGGACCTCAAACTTCCTATTGTGGGGGGCTGAGCCCCCCACACCTCCTGCTAAATATATATTCCAACTCCAAGATCACACTACAGTGAGGAAAGGGCAAATATCCCATTCTTCACTGTACGCGATCTCAGAAAAAGCACTTCGAGGTCCGGCACATTCGATATTATGAGCGTTCGCACTTTGTGCGATTCGCTCATATGATATAGACCCAGGAAACAGAATGCAGGTATAGGGACTTGAGACGGTCTGCATAGGACATATTACACCCTATATTCTTTTAGTGAGGAACCTCTGTGGACGTTCCAGTTGTTGGATATGCCTAGTTAGGTATATACCAAAGGGGACATTGCACACAATGATAGGTCTGATAAATGCCGAATACAGTGGAACAATGCCTTCCTTGGACTTATGTCATACCTTTGTTTATAAGTTGTGCAACATAGAATGATTTCCTCACCACTGCAGACACGTGATGATCAAAGGCTAGATTACCATCTCTGTGTGTCCCTATGTCCCTGACTACAGGGTCAACTCTAAGGGATGTGTTGTCAATATGATAGTTACCAGGGATGGATGATTTCCCAAAGGATACTATTATGCATTTCTTGGCAATTAGTTTTGCAAACACTTCCAGACAAAGATACTACATCTTCTAGATTTTGATGCATATTTGAGTGTCATACATATGTCCTCCCATTGTTTCTTTGTAAATTGCTTATCTAATCTCTCTTACCAACCTTTTTTGACCTCCTCTGATTAGAGACTGATATATGATGCCTATGGTTATAGTGCAATATTTTATATGCCCCACTAATTATCCCTTTTAAACAGCAACTTCTCTTCTAGAGTCGGTCACAAACTCAATTACTGCAGGTCTTTCATTTAAGATTTCCCTCTCTCTTTCTCTTTTGTCTATACTCATATCAATCCCTGATAGGGAAGGAAAATCCCTAACCTGCAATCCAAATGTCTTCTTGGCCTCTTCCCATTCTATTACCTTTCCTTCTCTATTTGTTCCCAAAATCTTGGTTCCTTTGCCAGGCTTCCTCCAGTAAATGCCAACCCCTTCTTGCCTATTGTCTGTATCCCTAATTGCAGTTATTCCTATCTGCAGAACCTCCTTTCTCTATTCCTGTGTTTGCTTAGCTCTTAGTATACTTTCTGCTACTTTATGAATATAAATATTATATAGGGTTGTTATTCTCCTTAAAGATCTGCATCCAAAACCCCATTATTTCCTTATTTATCAAATTACCCCCTGCTTCATCATCATCCCTTTCCACTTTCAATTGTGGGATTTAAAATCTCTCTTCAAATAATGTAATCCTATACCTCCTTGTTTCAGCTTATCCCACTTGACTCTTGCCTTCTTCCCCTCCTGGATGAAATCCTTCAGTTATCTATTACTACCCACAACTTCTCCTATGGTTGATAAAACATAGACCTAAGCTGTATATAAAACTAAAGGGACTAAACATTTTTACTGATTGTATCTTGCTATTTATATTCATAGGCAAAAGCTTCCAGTTTCTCAGTTTTATATCATCTGTTGTTTAGTCTCTTTCACATATCCTTAGCTGCCAAAACAGAGGCCTTTTTAATCCATACTCCCACACTTTCATTTTTTTCATGTCCTCATAAATATGCATATTGCTGAACAACCAATTCATGTGTGGGTACATAGTTTATAGCTATAATCTTTCTTTAATCTTCATTAATTTTATATCCCGACAAAAACCCATGACTATCTCAGAATGTTCCACAACACTGAGATATTCCATAACACTGAGATGTCCCTTTCTAGTTACAGCAGGTACAAAATAATATCTGCAAATAAAGCCAACTTTTCTTGAACACCATATCAATTATATCCTTGAATTTCTGAGTCCCTTATTTTCTTTGCTAATGTTTCTAAACAGAGCACAAATAACAAAGGGGAAAGAGGATAACCTGCCTGATTCCTGTGTTCAGACATAAATAATCAGAGAAGAACCCTCAAACTCTGATTTTTGCCTCTGATCCCTCATATAGTCTTCTAATTAACCTTATTATTGTATCAAGAAATGCAAATGCTTCCATTGGCCTACTCAGAATCTCATATTACTCTGTCAAATGCTTTTTCTGCATCAAGACCTACCAACAGTACTGGTATTCTCTTACATTCTGCCTCCTTCTGGATCATCATTGTTCTGTTACTGTTGTTACCTCCCATTCACAACATCACACTGGTCCAACTCTATCAGTTATGGCATCACCTTTGCCATTCATTTAGCCATTCTAGACAAACATTTGATAATCATGGTTTAGAACTGAAATGGGCCTATGTGAAGCTGAATCATATGGGTCTTTAGTGTCTTTAGGTATTACATCCACCACAGCTTTTTTCCATAATGTTGGTGCATCCCTGCCTTTTAAAATACTGTTAAGCATTCTAGATTTGAATTGCTTTCTTCCACCTAACTTCCAAACTTCCACAGGAATATCATCTATTGCTGGGGATTTTCTAGTAGAGTAGTTATACATCTCCATTTTTAACTCATCTCCTATCTTAACTGTTGTTGTTGAGCCTCATTTGCCTCTAACTTTAGCATATTTAAAAATTCCATGAATATTTCCATTTGTGCTTTTTCTTGACTTCCCAACTTTGATTTTATACATATTTTCATAACATTCTTGAAATATCTCTAATAACTGTACAGGATCTCTGATACTTTTTCTTGTTAAAGGCTTCCTAAGTTTGACAACAACCCTTTCTACTTCCTGTTACCCAAGTCATTGTGCCAAAATTTGTGGACTGAAGTTATTTTCAAAAATAGTTGCTTAACAGCAATCTTTTCTATACTGATGCATATTATCCAGGTACTCCCTTATATTCTCTTTAGCACTCTGCAGTTGTGTCTCTTCTTGTCCTGTGAGCTTCCCCTTATTCTGCAATTCTTTAACCTTTGTCAGCCCCTCTAAATAATTCTTGTTACTTCTTAACCAGATCTCTTTTTCTTTTATTTCTACCCTATTTTTAAATTCCACCTTTATTTTATCCCACTCACTAACTATAACCTCTGGAGTACCTCTGGAGTACTTTCCGTCTTCCCTAATAATACCTAAATAATCTTCACTACCCACATTCCTTAAAGTCCTCTTTTTTAACAGGTATGTGGGGAAGCATCAGTGTCTTTTCTTTATTTCATTCCCCTGCATTTTGATCTAGGTAATTATTGGCACACAATCTGAAATAGTTATTGGATGTGTATCAATGTTCCTGTGAAAATATAATTTCTATCTATCCAGACCAATTACTGTACATTGGGGAATATGTAAATTTTTCACAAGCTCTACTACTGAATCCACAGCTTTCATATCAAACACTTTCATAAATTTCATCAGAAATCCACCCTCTTATGTTATATTTTCCTTTTTTGACCCCCCCCCCCCCCCGGATAGATCTTCAATGTTGCATATTAAGTTCCAATTCCCATCTGTGAATAAGATACCCTGCTGAAAGAAAACTGATTTCTCCCAATTGTTTAAGCTTCATAATAGTGGTTTTATGTGGAATATAAATACATGCCAGTCTAACCTTCATCCCTTGCCAGTAGCCATTCATCCCAAATAAATATCTGTTAACACAGACCTTAATTATCCTGACATTAAAGGTTATCCATGCTAAGATGGATGTTATTGTCTGTGCTTCTACTTACACTAACTTGTGTCCATTTTTTATCTTTATGTGAAAACTTGCAAGCTTTTAGAAAACATTAACTTTTCTGTCTTGAAGAAACCAGTGTTCTGGCTTTCATTGCCCTATTATCAGCTTGTCTCCATGGAAATATAATAGAAAAATACAGTCCTCTGCTGCTGCCTAAAAGACAAGTGGAAACATGTATTGCCAAGGTAAAACTTTCTTTATATGCAGTGTTCTTGTACTTACTTGTTTCCACTTAAAGTTTGTTACCAGATTAAACCAAGGGTCTTAATCCAAATATGCTTTCTCTTACATTTGCATAGGTGAATATCAGCTTTACATATATTATGATTTTTGTACTTCTTTACCCCACCTCAACAACTGAAGATTACAGCCTATTAACTTAAATATGATTTTGCCTAGCTTTTCTTTTCTTTTTGCACTTAATTGCCTACATTTCTTAATACCAAAAAAGAAGAAATATGAAGAAGAGAAAAAAAGGCATCTCTTTCCTTTAGTAACTTTATCACATACAAGAACAACTAAAATACTTTGCTATAAAACATGAAATTTGTATTGTGAAAAGTTTCATAGAAATACTATTAAGAACAGAAATTGTTTTACGAACAACTAAAAATACTTTGCTAGAAAACATGACATTTGTATTGTGAAAAGTTTCATAGAAATTGTTTTACTTACAGTTGTCTGTTACCTCCTTCTTCCCCTCCACTAAGTGTCCATCCAAACATTAAAGACATAAAGCAAGGCAAATGCTTTTCAGTTCTCCCAAGGTTTAACAAAACTGACAAAAAAATCCACTCTGTCCACCTTTTCTTATACAGCCATATTTCTCAAATGTGACTGATTCACAAATTCTGTGTTGCTGATCATCTTCATCTCTCAACTCCTGATTTCAGTTCAAGTCCAAAGTACTCCCAATTCCTCTAGTCAACTCCTATGCTTTTCTCTGTCTCTCAAGTATTTTCCTTTGGAACATTGGAAAGATTTCAGTGGCAAAGTCTCTCTGTGTGCTTTATCATCACAATAATGAAAAGCAGAGTCACCTTCTGTTTGATGGCTCACATTTTGTGGACAAACTTTTCTATTTACTCCTCAGCCTGGTCTCCATCAAAAATTACTTTGATCCTCCAAGAAAAAAGTATTCTAAAGATAGCTGGATACAGCAGCTTGAATCTTACATCTGCCTCTCAACATTCCCCAGTTACTGGAATATATTTGTTTTTCTTCTGCCTGGTGTGCAGTGAATAATCATTTTCCACAAACACTCCATTTCTTCCATCTTTTAATACTTTGCTCTTTTGCCACAATTTTCTCAGGATTAACACTGTCTACTGGAAGGTTTACAGTTTTACTAATATAGGTCTTGCTTTCTTATGGCCAGATTTGGAACATGCACATGGTATGCCCTTTCAATTAACAGTTCCTGCTATGGAATACCAGTCCAGTTGTTTATGTGTGCCTTCATAAAATTAGTACAGTCTATTCCTTCTAGTTTCTCTTGTACAGCAGAAAAGCTCAGATTTTCCCTATGTGCTATATCCACACTCTTCTGCCACAAGGGTGCAGGGGAGCCCTTCTTAATGTAAGATGGCTGGATTTGAGTTCAAGTGTATGAAAAACAGGCTAGATCCAGCAAGTCTAGCTCAATTTTATGCTAAGCAATATTTCAGTGCAAAATAAGTGCAAGTAATAAAATAGGTACAAACAGTAAAAAAAAAGTCAAAAAGGCACAAATTAATGCAGTAAAATATGAATGTAAAATGCAGATTGAACTCAAAATAAGCTTAATTTCTTGTTTTTTGCTTTGGATGGCTTGGATTCAAGCAGAAACACTATGGACCTCTAGCAAAGGATGACAAATGCAGAGCAGTGGCTGTTAATTGAGCATGAGTCCTGGGTCCTCTCCTGTTTGGTATCTACTTCTCTGAAGTACAGGCCAACACAGAAGGTCTTTGGCTAACAAAGTTCGCAGATGACTGCAAACTAGGAGCCATAATCAAAACTCCAAAAGATGTGGACATCCTACAAAATGGCCTTGCTGAGACAGATGCCTGGTGTCAAAGCCATGGCCTCAAGCTCAATGCTAAAAAGTGCATGGTCATCCCTTTTGGTAAGAACTCAGTACCCATGAACTACCACATAGGCGTTAGTCTACTTAACATTGAAAGTGTGAAAAGAGACCTTGGGACACAGGTGGACAGTAGTCTCTCCTTTGATAATCACATCGCCACAGTAGTCAGGAAATCCTTCTACGTGGCACACCTCATCACAAATGGTTTCTCATCCAGGAAAAAAGAGGTCATTGTTCCCCTCTACTCGTCACTCAGACCCATTATAGAGTACAATGCCCCTTTTGGCATGTACAAGACATCTACAACAACTGGAAAGGCCACAGAAATACCTCACAAAGAGGATTACCGGCCTCAAACAGATGCCCTATGCAGACCGTCTCAAAAAACTGCAGCTTTACTCCGTTGCATATCGCCTACTCAGAGGCGATCTCTGCCTAACACACAAAGCTATGTTAAACCCAGAGCTTTTAGACATGCTCCACTTAAAGAAATCCCAATCCCCAAGAGCTACACAGTCTAGGGACCTAAACCTTGTCACCACAATAAACAGAACATGCTGGAGGGATAGATTCCTGTCCCAGAGACTTCCCATACTGGAATAAACTACCTATCTATATCAAACAAAGCTCCTCATTAGCACTCTTCAAGAAAAATCTTGATGATTGGATGGGAGATAGGAAATTCACCCTGGGGATCACTTCTGTGGCTCTGCTCGACAGTGGCACAGGAAAATAAATTTTTTGGGTGGCGAAAGTCAAGGTACCTTTGGCTAGGCTTATATAGGCCCTAGGGCCAATAGCTCAGTACCTACCTATGAACCTATAAACCAGAACTTAATGTGGGTAAAAGGGGTAAAGTTAACACTACATTTTTCTGCTAATACATTTGTGATATTCTTTGGAGTCATGTTGGATAGTATTCCTCAATTTTCTGACATAACTGAAGAAAGATTTGTAGTTTCCTTTGGAATCTGTGCAACTTTAATTTAATCCTGTGCTTTAGATTTTCTAATAGTTGTTTTAATCTCCTTGCTGGCATGTTTTAATGTAAACTTGAGATAGGAAGATGCTGATTATCTTGCAACCTTTCACTATTTCCTTCCCTTGTTGTACAATTCATTAGTAAGGGAGTTCTGCCAAAAATATTTATTCCTGAATTTCCATTATATTTAGGGTTTATGGGTACTGACTTTTCTATGCAACTGTTCAGGTGCTGGTAAAAGTGAGAGGTAAATGCTGCATCTCTCTCAGTTGGGTCCATTTACAAGGGATTGTTAGAAATTTTGCATAGGTCTTCTACAATCTGAAGTTTGCCTTGGAGAAGTCCATAAAGATGGTCTCATTTGATTGCAGGAGTGGTATCACTGGGCCCAACAGTGGAGAGAGCTGATTTGTGGTCAGATTTAACCAAGGATGATGAGGTATAGGGTGGCATGCAGGTGGGGGCTAGATTGGCAAGGACCAGGTCAAGATTATTAGAGACTCTTGTGGGTCGTTTTACTATTTGCTCCACTGCATTGTTACTAATGAAGGTTAAGAAATGCTGAGCATAACTGTTTTTAGATATACAAGTGTGCCAACCAAGGCTTGCAAAGTATTTGGTTTAATATTTAATGCTTCAGTTCTTTGGCCAGCATTGATGGGGGTTGGTAGCAATGAAGTTACAGTTGGATTTGGATTTTTTAAAGGTGATCTGGATTTCCAGGAGCTCCATGTTACTGGTGTGGGTAATTTGATGTTATGTAATTGTGCCTCTTACAAATATAAATACTGCCCCACAGTTACCCAGGGATCTGAAGACATGATAGTACTAAACCCTGGTATAGAGGCTTTTACTCTAATGACTACACTCCCTGTCTCAGTACGCAAATATGAATGGGTTTGTGTTGCAGGAGGGCCTCAAGTTCTGGCATCTTTCTATTTAGATTCCTAGTATTGAGTAGTGACACCTTGATGATGTCAAAATAAGTGGTCTGTGTAAAAATGTTTATAGGACTCTGCCTAAAAAGGACACCATGTGAATAGCTAAGGCCTTAGCCAGTATGTGGAAGGCCTGGTATGACACTGTGTGAAACTGAAAGTTATAGCTTCCATATCGTCCCAGGCTGACACATACAGGATCCCCTTAGAATAGCATCAACTTCTTATTGAATTGCTAAAGCCAATTATCTTGTCTTAGTATCTAGGAATTATTCTTGGTGAAGGCATGACACTGCTCAAGACCAGTGTCTTTCCTGCCTCCAACACACAAGTTCCATCGTGTCCCTCGATATGTCCCCCTGAGTGGAGTGCCTCAGGTCATTTACTTCCATGGGACACCATTAGGTCATAGTCATATTTGTCTTGCCAAAGGGACCTTAGGGACCTAGTAACATCACAGACCCTGTTGCTGGACAAACATCTTAAAGTCATCCTGTTCTTGTCTAGTCTGGTGAGTGTGGAGCCTGTATGCCTAAGTATAGAGTCACCTATGACTAAAACATTTCCCTGCATGAAAGCAGACTTAAGTAAAGGGCTTAGGCCTGCTTTCCTGATGACTCTTGGGTAAGCTCTGTGAATATGCATTATGTGCCAGTGCAACAGTAGTAGATGCTGCCATATGTGATGGGGGCAATGATATTTTACAGTAAGTTTTAGAAGGCTATGACAAATTTAATTTTTACAGCCTCAGCATATGTTATGGGTTTAGTTGTGTGCTATGATTTTTCCAATGTGGTTTCTAGAAGTATGATGTTTACTATCAAGTGGACTGATGCAAGAATATTGTATCCATGTTTCTTAAATATTTACATCTCTTGTAAGCTTGTACTATCAACTGGTAGAAGTAGTGAACTGTGGGTAAGCATAAGGCAGTTGCTATACTGCCTAAGAATACCTAATGCGATCAAACTAGCCACAAATGGGGTGAGACCAGATTGCCAAGTCATGTTGCCAGAAGGTGATGTACTGTTGCTTGCATAGTACTCAGGGAATGGAGAGAAATTGCTATAGTAGACCCTGAAGATATATGGAAGAAGTATTTAGGGAGATACTCTGAAGTTAGATTAACTACCATCTTACCCATCAGTACTTACTGAAAAGACTGAACTAGGTTTGTCAAAAATAATGACTAGCAGTGATTGACCTATTGATAATACCTGGCTGCTACTAGTGCTGGTCTCATCACAGCTTCAGACAGATGAGAATGAATGTCCCTTTGCTTTTACTCTCACCAAAAGCAAAACAGTAGCACTAATCCCAAGATGGAGAAGCATGCCACAGGTTCTTTGGTGATCAGCAGTCTCTTCCTAACTGTTGCGGGAGTCTGTAGGATTGTTGTGGCCTTCTCTTGGTAAATGCCCTGGATAGCAACCAGACCAGACAGAAAAGTCCCACACTCACTCACTGCCAAATCAGAGGCAGTCAGGAATCAATGACCCTCTGCTCCTTCTCTTACCACAAGCAAAACAGTAACACTAATCCTCAACTGGCTTCCAAGGAGCAATTATCAGGCTTTAAAATGACCAGTAGTCTTTAGGAAGTCTAGGAAATGTCCTTTGGATCCTTCTCTCACCAGGAGCAACAAGAATTTGGGATAGACTCCTCAACAGTCCTCTGAATTGCAAGCCTGGTAACTATCTTTGAACTAGTTCCAAGATGATTCATGAGAAGTGGAAAATATGATCTCCAGTGATTGAGAGCCTTGCCCCAGATGTTGCAGATTTTAAAAGTAAGATAGAGAAAACAATGTATAGTGTGCACTAAGCAGTTTGGAAAGATAAGGCAACCCTATCTTTAGCAATCTAAGGGTAAAGCCACTCATTTTAAAAATATAAGACCGACTGGATAACATTCAATATTCTGTCTGGAATACAGTGAGCTTGCACATAAATTTAAGTAGACTAAGGGAAGCAACTTCATAAGAATGTTAATTTTGTGCTAATTGACAATATCCAGTGAAAAAGGAGAGGAAAGGAATTATGTGGTCACATTAACGTAAGGGGCAGACAACTACAGATATGAGTTTAAGAGCACAAAAGCAGTTTGGAAGGGTGGGGATAAATCTAATTTCTATGGCTCAAAAAGATACAGGCAACTGGTAAGCAGATTGGTGTCCTCTAAAAGGTCCATATGTCTGTGTATATGCATGTGTGATATGGAAGAAAGGTCTGAAAATCTACCCCCCCCCACACACACACACACACACACACACACACACACACACACACACACACACACACACACACACTTGCTTAGTAACTTTCTTAGATAGTGATAGCTGTTCAAAGAGTTGCTGTAGGAGTTGGCAGTAACTCATAAGCATGGAATCTGCTTGGAAGTAAACATCTGCACATTTTACTGTAATAGTCTTGCTGAGAAGGTATATAAATATTGTTGAGGAATGCTTAACAGCAGGTATGTTTATTTTAAAATATCTGGATCCTATAAACATTTGCATGACAGGAACTCACTTGTTAGAGAAATTCAGTTTTGGTCCATTATATTTGTTCTAGTGCTGCAATTCACTGCTAGTACTAATGTTTTGTTGGAATTATAAACCTCTGCTATCCCAAATTTTGCAAAATATTTTTGCCCCATCCCTTGTAAAATGTGTGATTTTTCAGAAAATGCATGCTGTTGCAAAACCATTTTTTTAAGTGAAATGGAGTAATTTTTAAAAATTGCCCCTGATTTTGGTTCTTTGCCCTCCAATTACTTTTGGTTTTGTCCAGAATTTTTGAGCAAAGAATTTGAAAGTTATGGTTGCAGAACGTATCTGAAAAGTTAAACAGAAACAGGGGCTTCAGAGATGTATGCAAATGTTCAGTACAAGGTTCAGTATTTCTAAATGGCTCAGAGATAATTAAGCATGTTAGGTGAGATCGTATTGTTTATTACATTGTGCTAAACGTAGCGGGTGCATGTTCCTCAGCCGAATGAGACTGAGCTCTGCTCACTTTTCAGAAGCATATGCTCTTGGCGTAGTGTATACCAAGACACCTACTTTCAGACGTTTAAAGTAGTATGTTTGTTGAGGAGGGCTTTAGGCATGGAGTGTGAGTCTGGTGCAAAAAGAAACATTTTCTTATTGTAAAAGGATTCAAAAGTATATCTAGTCAAGGTGGGAGGAATAGTGACTTACCTACTATGTGTGTAATGTAGGAGGGCATTACCTAATAGCAACTGCACAGGTGGTCATCTTTCTCTACCTAGACATGGTGTAGAAGGAAAAAGAGATGGCCTCTGAGACTATTTGGCAGGGGTGGGGTGTTGCATCCTACCTTTGTTGCTGAATCAAGAGTTGGCTGCAAACATTACATATTTGTTAGGTTGCTGTCTCTTGAATGATGTACAGATGAATAGCCAGAGTTCTATTTTTTCCCACCTAAGGAAGTTATTAATATGCCGGTGTGCTGTACTATAGTGCCATCATGTGGAATACTTCTCCGAACATATTCTGGTGGGAATATCCCATTGTTTCTGCATTTCTCATGGGCACTAGTAACCGTTGTGGGGTTTAAGACATAGCTGTGAAGTTAGGCCTACATTTTTATTATTAACTGCATAAAATATATGGTCTTATGTTCGTGAGTGCAGTTCTGTACTGCAGTGACTAATGTTTCTTTATCCCTTATTCTAATACATTTTGTAGGTGATTCTGTATGCGCTGCAAACATTAGTATGGTGGAGTAGCACAGAATGTAAGCATGTGAACAAGTCATATTGCACGGTTTGTGTAAGGCTGTCATGAAACGAGCTAACTGTTCTGTGTGTGTGGCAGTTTTGTCCTCACAAGAGCCTCCATACTTGACTCTGGTTTTGAGCTACGATGCTGAGATTGTTGGTTAGGTAATGATAGTGCTGTAGGTCTGGTGTGGTTTGCAAGAGTCAGAAGGGAAACTTCGACCATTGAAATGGTTTCATTTGGTAGTTAGTTCATTATGTCCTCCCTGCTGTGTATAGTAATGGTACATTTTCTTTGTCTAGCTCTCCCTTTCCTATTGCCCCCATTTTAACTTTGCAACCTTTTGCACACTGTTTTGTGCAGATGTGGCGCATTAACATTTAGCATGATGCCAAGTGTATTAGACAACATAGTGTGTCATCCTGCACAGTGGCTTGACCTGCCTATATATTGCACAATCTGCCATAATGCTGGTTTACATTACACCACATTATTTTATTATTATTATTATTATTATTATTGCTCCTGGTTTTCTGTCTTGCATTTGCATGCTGTCTGTATTATGCATCTTCCTGGCATAGTATAAATTTGGCCCTAGCAATTATACATTTTTACGAGTCCCATCTTTATTTTTTTTCAGTATTTAAACTAACACATATAACATGCAGTCTTTGCAAGCAAGGTGAAAATATTTTTAATGCAATGAGCAGTTCTGAATACAACACACTGAAAGAGTTGCTTATTACATTAAATGTGTGTGTGTGTGTGTGTGTGTGTGTGTGTGTGTGTGTGTGTGTGTGTGTGTGTGTGTGTGTGTGAGATCTAATCTAAGAAAGTCACACAATGGAATCTGGTAAGGAGGAGATCCAGTGATATAAGGTAGTATGGAATCTGGTAAGGAGGAGATCCAGTGATATAAGGTAGTGCAGTAATAGAAATGAATAATATTGCTGAAAAATTTGTGAAAGACATTTTATCCAATTTATCAAACTTTACATTTTATATTTTGTAGAAAACATTTTTCATAGCATTACATGCAAAGAATATTACAAAATAAAAATGTATTCCATAATGATATACAATACAGTACCGCCAATAGGTTTAAATATACTGAGATACAGAAACAGTCTGAGCACCATTTATACCTAGCCATACCTACCCTCAAAGGGCACCTCCTACCTCTAGGTGTGCAAACAGGTTAAGACAGGGAAGAATTTATAGATAACCCCTCCAACTGTCACAACTCTAAAAGTAACTAGGGTATAATTTTGTCTAATATGTACACAGAATTTATTCCAGAGGTGGAGTAAGTACTGCAAGATGAATCTATCCCACCAGTGGGGTCTGTTTGTTTGTTGACAGAGATTTAGATCTTTTGTAGGAGTGTTTGTGGAGCCATTCATTTTGTTGTTGTGTCTGGAGCCATTCATTTTGTTGAGGTAAAATACATGGAGAAGGGTAGTGTTGTTTGTAGCACAAAAAGCCAGACATGGGTTGGTATGTACACATCCATAAGAGATAGAATACAGGGATAGAGTTTTAGTCTGCCTTGCTACTTAGGACTTTTAAGCCACATATTTTGTTTTTCATCAATAATTTCTGGGGTCTTTGTAGTTATGTGATGTGCTTGGATAGATACATACCAAAAGGGCGGTGTATTCTAGAAATGGTCTTACTAGGCCGAGTATAGAGACCAAGTACAGAGAAATTATAAGCTCTAGATACGTTTCCTTTGGATAATAATTGGGATAGACAGACAGACAGACAGATAGATAGATAGATAGATAGATAGATAGATAGATAGATAGATAGACAGACAGACAGACAGACAGATAGCTAGTAGAGACCAAGTATAGAGAAATTATAAGCTCTAGATGCATTTCCTTTGGATAATAATTAGGATAGATAGACAGACAGATAGATAGCTAGACAGATTTCCTCATGACTGTTGTGACAGTCACAAAGCATAAGGAGCTGCCTATGAAGGTACCAAAAATCCTGGTGACTGAATAAATCTGGAGATGGGTGTTGTCTGTTCTGCAGATGCCAGAAACTTAACATTTTCAAAATGTGAAAATGCATTTTTTTGCATTTAAACTTGAAGCTATTAACCTCACACCTGTGAATTCTTTGACCAAGTCCTTTCTGTAGAATCACAGTATCAAAAGTTGAGGAAGGTACAATACCTACCTTAACGTCATTAGCAAACGTAGGTGGCCAAAGTTCTAGTCTGGTGTTTGAAGACTACCGAAACAGATACCGGTAAGGAGGGGCCTCAACACTAAGCCTTGATGTACAGCATTAGTCACCTTTTTGCTTTCTGAGATGACTTCTGATGCTTCAATTATATGTATTTTATTACACAACCAGTTTCCTAACCACCTCTCAACATATGGGTCAATATTTATATATTTGAGCTCACTTACAATACTTTCATGGGAGATAGATCTGATCAAAGCCTTACAAACTATGTGCACTGCACAGCCTTCAACCAAAGCTTTCATATCATTTTCAGTTATTACCCATATTTATTAAGGACAACCTTTCCATGAGAAAGCCAGATTGATATGGGTCCAAGGAATAAGGTTTTTAATGTCAGTATTTAAAAAGGTCTATGTATAATGCATTCTGTGGCCTTGTATATTAGAATTATTAAGCTGAGGAGTCTGTAATTACTGATATCTAAGGAAGGGCTACCCTTGTGTAGGGCATCACAACAGCCATTTTCAAGTTTCAGGGACATAGCCTGTGGAGAGGCATAAATTAAGGAGGTTTAGGAGAGGCACAGATAGGGTGCATTAGAAACTATATATTAGGCATTGCCAGGGTCCATTGATGTGGTATTTTTAGCACTGGAGATGGTTTACTCTACTGTACTCATGGAAGGAGCACAGGATGCCAGGATCTGTGGAACTTTAAATATAGCCGATGTGAAATTCGCACTAAATATACCTGCTAGTACATCTACTCTGCCCCAAGGGTATAGATAATGTCATTATGAATCATCTCAGAACATCATTGGGTGCTGTTTCTTAGTTTTCTAAGTTAAAGAAGAATATTTAAGTATCTAGTTTTAGCAGGTATTTTCAGTTCATGTTTACTTTTGACTTTCCTAATGGTGGTTTTTTTCAGTTATTTGCTAATTCTTTGATATATTGTTGACATTTAGTAATTTTTGTTATAGACTTTGTGAATGTGGGTGGACCACCAAAGTGGTTTATTTTTGGATTTTACATTATATTTGCTCCTGATGTGGACTGGTTGGTATATGATCTTTAGCAGATGTGAATAAGATTGCTGAAGTATAAATAGCTGCTGAGACAGCATGGGAATTGGAAATATTACAACGGGACTTTGGAAGCACTTCATAAAGCCTTAACAGGAGTACCTTTTTAAAGCACTTATAATCAGAGGTGTTTGCTATAATGGCATTATTGTTTAAAGTCATAATAGAGATCACTGAATTATGGTGAGATTTCACCAGGGATGGACATAAGAATGGTGCCAGTGGCACTGATGTTGGTTAAGATAAGAACTAGAATGCCACGACAACTAATAGAGAAGTTAAGTATCTGCCCCAGGGAGTTAACATTTGTCAGGTCAAGGACTCATTGGGCATGTCCAGCATGAGCAGTGTAGCTCTTCCAGTTAATAGCCTCTAACACAGAGGTGTTTTTGTTTATGGGCATTTTGAGCTAACAAAAATATTCATGGCTATCAGAGAACACAAACTCATCAAGTTCAGTTTGTGGGGCACAGAGAATCAGTCTGGAAATAACAGGGTCTCTGACAAATAATGACACACCCTGCAGTTTACCATACACCTGAAACTGTGATAGGTGCTGAACACTGGTAGAGAAGAAATGCTATCTTTACACAGAACTGGATCTAGGTTAGCACATCAACATGTTTGTGATTAAGTCGAAGGTGTGCCTTAGGATCTGGAAATGTATTATTAAGATATCTGGCATTGAGTAAAACAACTTTATTATTGTAAGGAGATGAACCTTTCAGTCGTTTCATTCCAGCCTCAAACACCAGCTAATTGCCAATTTTCAAATCCAGTTATCTTTTCACTAAATCTGGGCATCATTCTGAGTGAAAGTAAGATTCCATTCAGGACCAGAATCGTATCTGCATTGCACACATACATAGCGTGATCCAGCACATATCTTTGCACATGCCCCTGTTTTGTGCCCAGAGTCATTCACACCCTCAAAAGACACTACCAGGAAACACAGTTGTATATTTCTGGTGCAAAGGGACTTGTGAGCCCACTTGGTCACAGATCCTGATGACAGAAAGACAGCTAACTGTTAATGCTTTCCTTAATAAAATAATAAATACAATAAGCATTATATTCATGGTCAAACTGAAATTAAAATAAAATAGTTTTGTCTGACCATGAATATGAAGTTTAATTAGTTAATTACTTACTGTGGCAGATCAGTACATGGCTATGCATCAGTCTGTAATCTGTTGTTGCTCAGTTTGTCAACACCCAGAGTACAGCAAATAGATTACAGCAAACATAAAATATACATATAACTATTTTAAGGAACATAGTCACCCTTACACTCCCCTCCCCATTTCATTAAGGTTCCTGTGCCACCCCCAAACTTAAATATCTTGCCTTTTAAGTCACTATATTTTGAGGAAAGTGAAATTCCTGATCGCAGCAGTCTCCATCAGAAAAGCTCTCTGGTATAAGAGGGGAACCGATTCAAACCTGTCTGTCAATACATAATAACTATAACTGTAATATGAAGACCTTGAATACAAACAACAAAATCAGTTAAAGAGAGGAGTACATGAGGAGACAAAATTGGTTTCCAAAAAGTTCTTCCTACCAAAAAGTTAGATATATTTTAATGCATGAATAATACAGAAAATTTCAGTTGTTTATCTTGCCCATTTGTGTTTTGTGTGTAAATGTTGGGACCGATAAATATTGTAATTACTGCTTCACAAAAATTAACAGATACCTCCCCAAAAAGTAATCTTCCAAAAGCAATCCCTCCAATAGTCAAATCTCAAGCTTTTATCACACTTGGACAAGTTATCAGCCAGTGATGCACTAAAATGCAGAAATTGCTGAATGATTGCTTTATGAAATGTTTCACCTACTACTTGTCCTAATATCAGATCAAGCAGACACTCCACTCGACTGGATACAGACCAATGCATCTATTCCACTCAACTGGATACTGCAATGCACCAACAGGACTATTACTACCAATCACCCAGGAGCCCTTCCTGAATGATCATTTCCCTGTCCTCACCAAATTTAACTGCCAAAATAACTTAAACATGATAGATCTTTAGAGTTTTAACATAAGTTCCTCTAAGATTATGATTACTATTAACAGATTTGGCCAATAAAGATTAGACCCCAGTTCTCTTATAATGTAACTGTACAGACAGACTAGCAGCCCAGCACTGTATATGATACCCATACAAAACTTCCATTTTGTCTCACACACAGGTTTTGGCACCAGCCATGCCCTTGGGTTGCTCCCAAAATCATACACATGAAAAAAGAGGACCTTGTCCAACTATAAGATGTACAAGTACAAAGCTGACTGGGATATATACAGTGGATATAAAAAGTTTACACACTCCTGTTAAAATGCCTTGTTTTTGTGATATGAAAAAATGAGACCACAATAAATCATTTCAAAACTTTTCCCACCTTTAATGTGACCTATAATCTGTACAGTTCAATTGAGAAACAAACAAGTCTGTTAGGAGAAAAATATAAAAATATAAAAAATAAAAAATATATAATATGGTGGTTGCATAAGTGTGCACACCCTTAAACTAATACTTTGTTGTATGTGCACACCCTTAAACTAATACTTTGTTGAACCACCTTTTTATTTAATTACAGCATTCAGTCTTCTTGGGTAGGAGTCTATCAGCATGGCACATCTTGACATGGCAATATTTCTCCACTCTTCCTTGCAAAAGCACTCCAAATCTGTCAGATTGCGAGGGCATCTCTTGTGCACAGATCTCTTCAGGTCACCCCATAATTTTATATTGGATTTAAATCTGGGCTCCGGCTGGGCCATTCCAAAATTTTAATTTTCTTCTGGTGAAGCTATTCTTTTGTTGATTTAGATGTATGCTTGGGGTCATTGTTGTGTTGAAAGGAGAAATTCATCTTCAGCTTTCTAGCAGACACCTGAAGGTTTTGGGCCTAAAGTGACCAGTATTTGGAACTGTTCATAATTCCCTCCACCTTGACTAAAGCCCCAGTTCCAGCTGAAGAAAAGCAACCCCAAAGCATGATACCGCCACCACCATGCTTCCCCATGGGGATGGTGTTCTTTTGGAGATGCAAGTGTTATTTTTGTGCCAAATTTACCTTTTGGAATTGTGGCCAAAAAGTTCAACCATGGTCTCATCAGACCATAACACATTTTCCCACATGCTTTTGGGAGACGATGTATTATTTTGCTAATTTTAGCCGGGCCTGGATGTTTTTCTGTTTAAGAAAAGGCTTCCGTTTTGCAACCCTACCCCATAGTCCAGACATATGGAGATATGGGAGATTGTCGTCACATATAGTACACAACCAGTACTTGCCAGAAATTCCTGCAGCTCCTTCAGTGTTGCTGTAGATCTCTTGCCAGCCTCCCTGATCAGTTTTCATCTTGTTTTCTCATCAATTTTGGAGGGACATCCAGTTCTTTGCAATGTCACTGTTGTCCCATATTTTCCCCACTTTTTGATGACTGTCTTCACTGTGTTCCATGGTATATCTAAAGTTGTAGAAATCTTTTTGTACCCTTCGCCTGACTGGTACCTTTCAACAATGAGATCCCTTTATTTATTTATTTTATTTTATTTATTTTTTATTTTGCATTTGTTGACCGGGCTAGTCTAACTGGATACATGTCCATTTTCAGTAGAGGCACGGGGAGATAAGCTCCATGAGACCAAAAACAAAACATTTCATATACAAACAAAAATCACATAATCAACTATTCATATTTACAATGTGTGTTGAAGGTATAATACAGAGATTATCAAAGAGGGTAAACATTCAAAACATAGTACAAAGAAATGCAGGTAAAATACATAAAAAAATGCAGGATAATACATAGTATACAAAAAGGAAGATAGGTTGTAATATAATAATTATGTTAGTAAAAAACAAAAGTAGTCACAAACATAAGTTTGATGGTTTGTAAGCTCTCTGGGAACCATAGCTTATAGAAGGCAACTGAGTAAATGTCAAGAAAATCCTACTAGGACAGCTGAACTTTGAGGTTAATCAGTCTCTTTAATTCATGGCAGGTGTGTACCTAAGAACACTGAATGCTGTAATTAAATCAAAAGGTACTTCAACAAAGTATTAGTTTAAGGGTGTGCACACTTATGCAACCAACGTATTGTATGTTTTTATTTTTTATATTTTTCCCCTAACAGATTTGTTTGTTTTTCAATCGAATTGTACAGCTTATCGGTCACATTAAAGGTGGGAAAAGTTTTGAAATGATTTATTGCGGTCTCATTTTTTATATCACAAAAACCTGGTATTTTGACAGGGGTGTGTAAACTTTTTTATATCCACTGTATATCTCAATGTTTGTATAAATTACACAACCATCTCTAGTGGTCAAGCATTTGCTTTTATTGTTCTTAACACAAAAAAAAACTCAAGTCATCCACTGCATCTGTGATGTCCCAACAATCTCTCCTTTATAACCTGAACTGGGTACCCACCTCCCATAAGCAAATCTTGGAAGATATAGTACAAATCAAAGATTCAATTATCTTTCCTTATGTTGCTGCATTTAATAATAAAATAAACACTAAAGTCCCTCTTGTTAGATATCCTGTCAGTTTTTAATTATAGCATCAGTTCTACAAGCCACTACATTACCCATATTATTTTACAGGGTTTACGGTATTTCCTAAAGGTGTTTTCTTATTATAGAGTTTGTTTATAGTACTCCCACTCAGAGTCTTAGCTAGATCTTCTAGCACTCGGGGCCATTCTCCGATCTGGCATCCTACTTCCTCAGCTCTTCATTTGAGGAAAAACAAAAAGTCTCTCCCTTAGTCTGGCCTTCCAAGCCATATCAGCTTCCCCCTTGATCCACTTGTCTCATGCCTTGAAAACCCTTTTTATTCATTTACAGCGAGTTAACCTTTGTGGTCTTTGCATTGTTTAGAGAACATTAACTCTTGGATATTAGCTCCAAAATTTAAAAATTTTGTCGCTCAATTTGCATTACTTCTAAAGTGGGTGGACTTTCATCATAAATAAGCAATGTACTACCTCCTGTTTCAAAAGTTTGAGTCCATATTGTCTTCATATTCAGAATAACTATATAAATATTTAAATATGCAAATTACGCTTTTTTTTAATCAGTGATTTTCTTTTTTATTCAGTGTGTCTGCACTTTTATCATTTTCATGTAAATATGCAACCAATGCTGTACCTTTCTAATCTCATTTATTTGTGCATTGACCAGCTTTTAGTTTATGTTTTAATTCTTTTGGTTCAAAATTTGACAAAGACTAAAGTCTTCATGTTTAATGAACAGTTGCAAATTTCTCCCGAAAACATTGTTTCTGTAAATCCTTTTGTCTTCTGATTCTGATTATTTATCAGCTTCTTTTAAACTCTACTAGCATACAAATTAATGTCTTCTGCTTTAATAAAAATAGGTCATTTTTAGTATCTATTGGCTATTTGCTATTTGCAGACACTTTAAGAATGGACTGAGATATAAACAGATATGGTAGCCAATTTCATTCAATAAATCTGTTAAAATAACGTCGCTCTCTGTATGCCATTTCATATTAGTCATGTTTATACAGAGTTGTAGATAACAGTGGACTAAATATATATTGTTCAAGCCAGTCCTTTAACATTAAAACTGCATCCATCCATACTGGGAAGAAGGGAGGAAGAATACCGTGTATAGGTTGTATTGAACCACAAATAAAACATAGTAAATAAATGAAAATGTGCTTCTGATGCAGTTTATTTATTCATTCGTTTTTTTAATTTGTTTTGCACACATTTTATGCGCCTTTGATCTGTATTTAAGCTATTCAGCTGCAATGACCATGGCAGAGTTACTGAAATACAATTATTTGATCCCTTCACTTATTGTCCCTAATTAATAACAGACCACACTTACACTTACCAATTCTGAAGTTAATTTCTTTATGGATGGGATGCCAGCAACAAGCCAATAGTGCAAGTTTACCATTTTCCTATAATGGTGTCTTTTTCACTAATTCCCGTTTGTCACTTGTCCAGTCAGGATGAAATAGACCAGCTTTCATGGGTTCTGTTCAAGCAGCTTTACTATGTACAAACACATCAGGATTGAGGCTCAATAACTTTAACTTAGAAAAACGTATAAACAATCTAGTTATTACACTCATGCATGCTCATTCTCAGGCTGTACTCTCAAAATAGCACTGAAGCTAGCACAGTCCTTGGAAATTTTTCTTAAAGGTGCAGCACAGCTCTCTATTCTACATCCTCCCTCTGAGAGAAATGAGTCATGCAATACTGAAGACGTTAAATGACATGCAGTTGATACAAATGATTCTTTGTCATGCAGTTATACAGAATTAGATACATATACATATATATATATATATATATATATATATATATATATATATATATATATATATAAACTATGTCCATATTGCTGTGTATTTCACACTAGGTCTGGAAATGCAACCAAATCGTGTGACATGGAAATTAGAGTTAGATGTAGCAACTGGGATTGACTCTGATGAATGTTCAACCTTCGGTATATCAGGAACATCATCAGAAATGGAAGTAGGAGTCAGGACACATTTTGCAACAGAAACATTGTCTGGATTGCTCTGAGATCTAGAGTCTGTATCACAGGGGCAATGCTGTGATAATGATTCTGATACAGGAAATAGATGTCTGGGATTTCTCCCACTCCACACCCTCAGATTTCACAAAATAGGATCTTGACTTTACAGATATACTTGTTACTTGACCAACTCGGTCAAAACCTTTTGCCATTTGTATCCTCACTATCTCTCTTTCATTTAATGGGCAAAGAAATCTGCTCAATTTATCATAACTGGACTACTGGAAAGAACGCTTTCTGAATAATTGGGCTGTAATTGTTCTGTTGTTCTTAGCTTTAGGCCTGAACAAACTGGAGCTGATGGGCAATGTTGTTCTGGTTTGCCTAGATAGAAAGTCTCTGAGCAGGAGAGCCAAATATATCATCATGAGGTATGTTTCTGAAACTGAGTACATTCAACAAGACATCAGTATTGTCTCGCTTTGACTTCTCCAGTAACTGCTTTGCACTTTGTACTGCACATTCAGCTAGTCTGTTCGACTGTGGATATTCTGGAATACTAGTAACATGTACAAAGTCCCCTTCTTTTGCAAATTTCTGAAACAACCGACTGGTAAATTGGGTACCATTGTCATTAATAACTTTGTGTGGACTACCATAGACTGAAAAATGACATTTCAACTTAGTGATAACAGCAGTGGCTGTTAGGTTAGGTAGTAAATCAATCTCCAACCAGTTTGAATAAGAGTCTACCAACATTAAGTAATGCTGATTGTTCCACTCTAATATATCAGTGACTACTGTTGACCAAGGTAGTTCAGGAACTTGACTTAGATGAAGTGGTTCTTTTTGCAAATGCGGTTTGGTACTATTGCATAGTGAACAAGACAAAAGTACTTTATCAATGTCTTTTACTAGAGAAGGCCAAAATACTAGTCTTCTCACCCTTCTTTTGATAGATTTGGAACTTGGGTGACCACAG
This sequence comes from Protopterus annectens, assembly GCF_019279795.1. Taxonomy (NCBI): domain Eukaryota; kingdom Metazoa; phylum Chordata; order Ceratodontiformes; family Protopteridae; genus Protopterus; species Protopterus annectens. The sequence goes on along the minus strand of NC_056747.1, from coordinate 366,447,895 downwards.
TGCAAAGTCTGGATATATTTATGTTGTAAGGAAGCAGGAAATACAATTTTAGGACCTTTGAAAATAATGCTATCTTCCATCAACATCTCATCTCTGTAAGGAAAGTAAGTTTGCAGTCAGCCAGATAAAGTTTGCCTTTTGTATAGATCATTTTGAGGTTACACTTCTGCAATTTGAGCATAATTCTTTTGTAATCTCGCTGGTGCTGAATACATAGGCTTCTTTACAACACAGTCACTAGAGGACCACAGATATAATCATGAAACTTAGAACTTTTGGCAATAGTATTTGCATGTTCCTTCTCAATTTGAGCATATTGCATTTCAGTTTGGGTAAAAGTTCTAGATACAAAGGTTACAGGTCTACCTTCTTGAAGGATAACTGTGCCAAGACCAAATTTTGAAGCATCACAGGAAAGAGTTACTGGTTTATTGACATCATAGTATCTTAATGTAGGTGGGGTGGCAATTTTTTGCTTAAGGTCTTCAAATGCTCTCTGATGCTGTTCCAACCAGGACCATGTAACATCTTTGTGCACAAGCTCTCTCAAAGGTGCTGTCATTTTACTGAAGTTTGGTATAGACTTGCCTAAATAGTTGACCATACCAAGACAACATTGTAGAGCTTGAATATTATCTGGTGCCGGCATCTCAAGAATGGCTGCTTGCTTAGAAGGGTGTGGTCATAAGCCACTGCTAGTAAATAAATGACCTACATATGTAGCTTCTGGTAGACTGAATTTGCACTTCAGAGGATTGAGCTTTAAGTTCACTTCACATGCTCTGTTTAGAACTTTGAGGTTTTTGTCATGCTCTGCTTCACCATTGTCTCCACCTAATAACTCATCTACTATTATGGCACAAGGATAACCTGAGAAAATTTGCTCCATTGCACGCTGAAAGACTTCACTTGCAAAATTTATTCCAAATGGCATTTTGAAGAATCTATATCTGTCGAACGGGGTACCGAAAGTAGTCAGTTATGAGGACTTGTGATCAAGCATCACTTGCGAAAATGAACTTTTTGCATCCAAGACAGAAAAAAAAACAGTGGCATTTGGTATTAGGGCTGTGACTTTCTTGACTGTACGCATGAGATGATGTGGCTTCTTTAATGCTTTGTTCAAATCTCTTGGGTCAATACATATTCTGATTTCATCTGTGCTTTTTTATGGGCTGCTACCATGAACGACACCCATTCGGTTGGTTCTGTGATTGGACAAATTACACCTTGCTCCACCATTTTATCCAACTGAGCTTTAATGCTATTCTGCATAGCCATCAGAACTTTTCTTGCCAGTCTGACCACTGGACTGACTTCTGGGTCTAACTTCATAGAATACAGAACTGGAAGTTTGCCCAACTTGTCACTGAAAACATCAGCATACTCTGAGAAAATAGCTTCAGTAAAATTGGAACTAGGATATGTGCTTATAAGATTAACTTCTTTGATAAACAAAAGCAAATACATTCTTAAACTGACCCAATAATGACTGCACAGGTCTTCAGACTACATAGAACAACAAGCTGTAACAGTTCCTAGCCAAATAACATGAAAGCACTACTGAGCCTTCGGTTTGAATTTCTTCACCTCCATAAGCAACAAGTTTAGCACAACTAGCCACATTTAGTTGTTCACCAGCTCTCACCTTAGCAAATGTGTCTGCTAACATAACATTACACTTTGAACCAGTGTCTACTTAAAGCTCGGTGGATCTACTATTGATCTGGACAGTACATAACATTTCATTCTTTGCCAACAAATTCACTGCATCAATTTTTTCACCAATCACTGACACACCGTTTATGTAGAAAGTGGAACTGCAGCTCTCTATATGATCAACTTGCTTTTTAAGGGACCCTTCTTTACAACTGTGTGAGGTTTACTTGATTTGCAAAACTTTTGAAAATGGTTCAATTTTTTACACTTGTGGCATTGCTGACCAAATGCTAAGCACTTTTCTCTTTCAAATTCAAGACTGGCACCACAATTGCGACAGTTAACAATAAAGCTGGATTTGGGTTTTGCTGACTCACCCTTATACTGCACTGAGCATACTCTGTTTACTGAGCTAGTCTTGGAATTCGCTAGAAGACTATGGGACTTCACAGTAAAACCTGCAGGGACTGTAGCTGCCATGTGCTTAGGCCTGCGTTTGCTAGCCACGTGTTGCATGCTGTGTACATTTGCTCTGGAGTCTGCCGAAACCATGCTCTTATCACTTGCAAGAATACTTGAGTGTCTTTCTGTAACTTCATGGATTTGACAAATCTCAATAGCCTTGCTTAGTGTTAAATCACTGTCACAAAGCAAAATCTTTCTCACTGCAGCACTATTAATACCACACACAAGTCTTTCCTTTATCAACTCACCTTTTAAATCACCAAACCAACATGCTTTAGCTTTGTTTCTCAGGTCAGTAATATAAGCTGCAAAAGTTTCCCCTGGTTTCTGATCTCTTGTGCAAACCAAATACCTCTCTAGTGTAACATTTCTCTGGAGGTTACACATTTGCCTGAATTTGCATTTTAAACACTCAAGGTCTTCCCTTGATTCAGCCTGTGCAACAATATGATGGTTTTCACCTTCTCCTTCATATACTGCTGGTATATACACACATGAATGCTCTCTTTCAATGGCCTCTGACCCAACTAGGTTTAGCAAAATGAATACCCTAGTGTATGTATCTTTTTCAGAATAAGCCGCTTGTTTAAAAATATTGTACTCCTGCTCAGATATTCCCAGTTCCCTGCAACATTCTGATCAAATACAAGTGGTAAGAGCTTTGAAATCAGTCTGCCATATTAACACATACCAGTGAAGGTTTTTGCAAGTATGCACAAACACACACACATATACATATGCCAGAAATTTATGCCAGTATTTATAACTATGCCCAATAGCACAACAAGCCTCTGAATAACTGAACTTTGCAAAATAAGACTCTCTGGCACAAGAGTACTCTTGAAATAATTGTACTGTAAGAAATCATCTCTTATCAGTACAAGAAACATTTCAAAATAACTGCACTTTGCAAATGAACTGGGCAGAAGAAGCTCAGAGTAAGAAACATTTCAAAGTAATTGCACTTTGCAAATAAACAGTACACAGCACAGTGAAACTTTCCTAAAATGGCTGCACTTTGCAAAATAACTCTTTACATTGCAAGAAACACTCTGCAATGGTGGCACTTTACCAATAGACACACCCAGCATAAGAAACTTTTCGAAATGGCTGTATTTTGACTGTACTTCATGAAATAGTTGCACTTTGCACACAAATACACTCTTTGGAATAAATGCACAGCAATAAGCACACACTGTAAGCCCTTTACAAACTGAGATACTTCGAATAGCTCTAGTTATGCCCTGAATACAATGCAGTATAGTAGTTATGCCAAAACACAGTACTTTGCCAAAAAACATGCAGCCTCCTTGCTTTATTTATACTTAATGTGCTCTTTTACATGCAGTCTCCTTGCTTTATTTATACTTAATGTGCTCTTTTTTCCCTTTATTATATTCATTTTGCTCATTTAATCTTCTTTCATGACCATTATACTTTTCTTGTGCTTGTTTTACTCTAAACATGCTTGTTTTGCTTTAAACATGCCCATTTTGCTTTAAACATGCTTGTTTTGTAATTCTGAGGTAATTCTGAACCCTTTATGTGCTTTTCTGATGCTCATTTTATCAAATATCTTGATTTTAAATGCTCTGCTTAATTAATACACCTTTTGTGGCTATTGCTTGTTTAATAATGAGGTTTGTGCCCTTGTAATGCTCCATTTTATCTTTTCAATAAAATAAATTGTTTGTGCAAGTTTATTACCTTTTGTTCATTTCTGGCCCTTTTTTGTGCTTGGGTCTCTTAGTTTACCTTCACTGTTAACTCTGCATCTTGTAGCTCTGAAAAGCAGTCACTAGAATGCTGGTTCTGACACCATGTCGCATGACGAGCCTTCATGGGTTCTGTTCAAGCAGCTTTATTATGTACAAACACATTAGGATTGAGGCTTAATAACTAACTTAGATAAACATAAACAAACTAGCTATTATACTTATACACGTTCATTCTCTGGATGTACTCTCAAAATGGCAATGAAGCTAGCACGTGCTTTCTATTTATATGCACGTTCAGTAGCTTCTTAAAAGTACAGCACAGCTCTCTATTCTACACGTTTTTACTATTTCACCTCCTTGCTCTTAGAAAAGGAAAAGGAGTCTGAATGGAGGGATAAGTCAGCAAGTAAAGGAGAATAGTATTGCTGAAACTGAATTCATCCTTAAGTCTTGGCGAGTACCTTCGCGAGGTGGACCCTGTTTTTCACAAAATCTCACCAAGACGACACTGATATATAGACTGTATTTATATAGCATATATCATGGACAGAAGTAGGCTAAAAATTAAAAGAGAGGTGGGTACACAAGACCCAGGATAAAAAAATTGCTCAATCCTGGCAGGCACACTGGTGCCAGGACTGGAAAAGATGACAGTATAGAATCCGCAAAATACAGAACATTCCTACAATGAGGCGAGGCCAGGCCAAGCCTAGGGGGAGGATGGCCCCCTGTTGTAGAAGGAAGTAGTAGCCCACAAAAAAATCACAAAAACTGATAGGCCAAAGAAGAGCCACAAAGATGATAAAGTGAACTATTTAGGATAAGAAAGAAATTATGTATTGTTACTATTATACAAAAAGCGCAGAATTTCCAGACACGGGATATACAAAATGATTAAGAGAGAAATTAGAGGAAAGAAAAATACTTCCACAAGAAAAACTGTCAGAAGCTTCAAATAAAAATTTGTATTCATTAATACAATAGATTTGTGAAAAATATTATATAGATCAAGAAACTTTGATTTGTTTGGAAAAAGAAGCATCTGAGGAAATGCAAAAATATAAACAAAACCTATACATTTTTGAAAAGTATAAAAAAATATATGGACATGGGAAAGAAAGAAAGAGAGATTTGATATGGTGCAATATTTATGCAAAGGAGAAAACCAAATCAATCGATATAAAAAGGAAGCCCCAAAGATATTCAAAGAGAAATATAGGCAAAGGCATCCGGATAGGAAAAAATTCATAATAAAAAAAATAATATCACAAAGTGGGAATGTAGAAAAGAAGATTAGTAAAGTAGATGTTAAAAAATAGAAGTTGGCATTATAAAGTGCCTGTGAAGTGAAGGATTTGGTGTAGAAGGTTTAACACAGGTTACATCACAGCATGATGGAGTGAGTCCCCAAAGTAAGGAGTAGCAGGAGGATCAGGAGACACCTGAAGAAGAAACATGGACTTGGGAAAGAAAAAGCTATTTAATATTGTGTAATATTTATGCAAAGGAAAAAGCAAAACCAACCAATACAAAAAGAGCAGCACCAAAGATATTGGAAGAGAAATACAGGCAAAGGAATCCAGACATGGAAAACTTTACAATACAAAAAGTACGCAGACAAAGAGGAAAAGTAGAAAAAGAGATTAGTAATGGGGGAGTTAAAGAAATAGAAACAGAGGTTATAGAGTACCTGCAAAGTGAAGGATTCAGTGTAGAAAATCTAATTCAGAAAGCACCACAACAGGATACAACAGAATACAGCAAATGGATATCCAAATTAAGGGGAAACCAGTGGAACAGGAAGCAATTGGTCAGGTGCCATATGAATATACTTTGAAGCCTTCCACAGGAAACCAGTATAAACGTTCCCTTGAAGCTAGACAGCAAGGGAAGGAACAGGAAACTGTGAAAACTGATTGAGTCAATGCTGAGCAGTGATAGGACAGTAAGTTCCCATATGACAGAGCAATGGATGGTATAGGATGAAACTGAAGAGAATGTGCCTCAGAAGATGCCATAGAACTTTCTGTAGAATGCCTGCAGGAAATGGAAAACAAAAAATGTGCCCTCAGTTTAGACGAAAATGAGCTAAGAGAAGAGTTGCTTGATTTAATAAACATAGATATACTGTAGAAGGTCATTAAAACCCAAAAAGTCAGAAGTTTGATAAAACAAATGAATACAGTAATTAGGACTGTCCCTAGAGATCCAGGTGATATAACAGAAGTAAGCAGGATATATTACTGTCCAGCCAAATTAATAACTGATAAAGTTCTACCAAAAGAACACAGAGTAGTGAGAGAAAAGAAGAGTAGAAATCGAAAACCATCATGGAAGTATTGAATAGAGAAAACTATAAAGCAGTTAAGACAAGAAGTGTCATTGTAAGAATATAGAAGAGGGAATAGATCAACAAAAATACTAAGAAAGATAGACGTGATAAAAGCAATGAGCAGGGTCTATCATGCACTATCGCAAATAAACTACAAATCTCAGCACAGGCGGGAAAACTTAGAAGATACGCAGATAAATATAAAGGAAAAGTACAACATAAGAACTGGGAAACAAGGTAAAAGGAATTGAAAGACTGCCAAAAAAAGAAGAAACAGATACATTTTTGAGAAGTATCTATGAAGATCCTGTGCAACACAACAAAGATGCTAAACGGATGCAAGAAGTAAAAGAAAGAATAAAAAGTTTATAGGTACAGGATATGAAATGGGATGAAGCAACAGCCAGAGAGACTGAAACAAAGTTAAGAAAAGCCTCTAATTGGGAAACCCCAGGCCCAGATGCAAAACCTAACTTTTGGTTAAAACTATTAACATCTTTGCAAGAAGACTTAGCCATGACTTAAGAACTATTTGTATGTACACCCTGAATAGACACTAGCCTGGCTAACAGGAAAAAGCAATGCTACTTAAGAGTGAACCTGCAAGCTACCCTAAAAATTATATAACAATAACTTGCCTTCCGACAACTTATAAACTATACGCAGGAATTGATGCCGACAGAGTTTACAGTCATTTAGAAGGAAACTCCATTATGGCAGTAGAACGAAAGTCATATGGAACAAAGGATCATTTGTTGTTAAATAAACTCCTAGTGGAGAACTGTAAAAAGGGGAAGAATCTAAGTATGGCATGGATTGTTTACAAAAAAACATTTCATAGTATCCCACATTCATGGATAAAACAGTGCTTAAAAATGTACAAAATGCACCCTACACTGATCGACTACATTACAGTGACCATGAAACTGTGACAGACCACTTTGCAATTAAGACATGATAAAGGACAAATTATTATCCCAGAGGTAAAAATTCAAGGGGAATATTCCAGGGTGACTCTCTGTCACTGCTGGTATTCTGCCTTGCCCTTAACCCATTAAGCTGTATACTTAACAGCTTAGGCTATGGCTATAATTTGGCTCCTAGAAAACAACAAAGTGTAAAGACTTCTCATATTCTCATTGTCGAGGATTTAAAACTGTACAGCTCAACAGATGAGGAATTGAAAGCACAACTGCAAGTTGTTAAAACTTTTTCAGATGATATAATAATGTCATTTGGTCTTAATAAATGTGCAAAAGCAGGAAAACTGCAACAATGTGCAAAAGCAGGAAAACTGCAACACCAGGAAAACATCAGTTTGGGGCAAGAATGTGATATAAAAGAACTTGAGCAAGAAGGAGTGTATATATATTTGGGACTTGATGAAGGATCAACAATAAAACATGAACAAATGTGAATAAAACGTAGTAAGGAATACTTTAGAAGATTTAAATTAATCCTGAAAACAGCACTGACATCTAGGAACAAAATCGAAGCTATAAACCACCTTGCTCTTCCTGTCCTAACTTACAGATTTGGAGTGACTGACTGGCCCCAAAACTAGTTGGATAGATTAGATAGGAAAACAAGAAGGATGCTTTATGCTCACCAAATGATTTATAAAAATCAATGCCTACCAAGATTATATATTCCCCGTTCCGAAGGAGGGATGGGCCTCCTTGAAATTGATTACATGTATAGATCTGCAGTCGTGGGACTGCACACATCTGCTGACCTCACAATACCCAAATGTAGTGAGATTTTTAAAACAGAGGCGAATAAATCTAAGATAACTTCTCTGCTTAAACCTGCAGAAGCATATCGGTGTCAAGCAGGAATGAAAATCAAACCAGAAGTAGACAAAAATCGGGCAGCAACTGGATGTGCCAAAAAACAAAAGTAAGAATATAAGGTGAAAGACCAGATGAAAAGGCAAGAAGTGTGGAAAATGCATAAATATAGTTGCAAGTAAAGAAAACTTCTGGAACAACCTCATATTGATCAGGAATGACTGCAGGAATGGTTAAGTAGATGCAAAGTCAAACCAAGAGATGAAAGGTTAATATTGGCAGCCCAAGATAGTGGGCTGCGTACACGTTGGTTTAGAAAATCCATTGAACATGTAGGAGAAACAGACAAATGTAGGTTTTGTAAAACCGAATTGGAAACTGTCGCACACCTCGTTGCTGGTTGTAACATACTAATGGCAGAAGGACTGTATACTGAAAGGCATAATAATGTGACAAGATTGATGCACTGGGGATTGTGCAAACACTATGGTATCAAAGTGGCTGAAAAACACTGGTAACATGAGCCACAAAGCATCATAGAAAATGATGAAGTTTACATCACATGGGATCACCCATTACCAACAGCTCAAAAGATAGATGCTATAAAACTGAATATAGTGGTCAAGCATTGCAATCGCCACACCCATGGACTATAGTGTCTTGCATACAGAGAGACACAAAGTCATAAAATATCAGTATTTGCAGGCAGAAATGAGAGCAATGTGGACGAAAGATACCCAGACAATCCCAATAGTAGTAGGAGCAATGGGTCTTATAAAAAAGAATCTACAGTCATATTTAGATATGTTACCAATACATGTAACTTCATACAGATTGCAGGAGGAGTCATTGCTAGGCATGTTGCGGGTGCTGCAAACAGCACTTCTGGTTGACATCAAAGATTGAAACAATACTAATTTCATGAACTTTAATCATACTTTGACTTAAGAATGGGGTCCATTCCCGTCATGGTATTAGAAATCCAAAAGATTTGGAAAAATTAAAGGAATGCTTTTTTAAAACTTGCTTAATTGTTCCAGATACAATAATGGCATATATGTAATCCGTTTGTTTTCTGGCATTTATTGTACATTGCTACATTTATGTGACACTAATACAAGACCATGTCTAAAAAGTGATCTATAGAATCCAGTCCTTTTACCTGCCCCAGACTAAATAAATTATATAATCCTTCAATACAATATCTACTTTGAAATGTTTCCTTGAGCCATACCAACCAGTTGGACAATGACTGGGTACAGCTGGTCTGATGAGAGACTGGTAAAATGAAGTAAGACAGTATCAAATTTAAAATGAATGGTGGCATAAGGATGCCACTAAAATGCACAAAAAATGAAAAATAATACAAAATACAACAAATGTATCTAGCTTGATAAACTAAAGTGGTTTCAATAAATTTAATATGAAAGAAACAACTGAGCATACAAGCAAACTTTACATCAACCCTCATGTCAGTATTTGCACTTAAGTACAATGATTTCAGCTCCCTACATTAGCACATAAGGTACACTAATGACATGATGTTTGCCACAAAAGTAGTCTATTAACAGATGCAGTGAGATTTTAAACTACACTGAACATCTTGTTTACAAATAAAAGAAAAAAAGTTTGAAAGAAGAAGCAAATAAATAAAATGTAGATTCTCTTGCCAAAGTACCTTTTACCCTAACAAAGAATAAGTGAATAACTGGGGTTAAAGTATTTAACATGGCATTTCAAAAAATGCTTTAAGTGCAGCAATCACATTGAAAGCTTTATTTGTGAAGCAAAAACAAGGCTGAATTTACTGGCTGCACAAAAGCAACGATTAGTTTTTAAGTAACATTTCATTTCAAAAGTGGAATTTTCCTCAGATAACATTATTTATTCCTATGCCCCACAAAATATTCAAAATTCTGTGTTCCACAGTTAAAATGAAGACAGTCATTTTTAATGTTGAATTTTTGAAAAAGGATACCACTAGACACCATTTTCTACAGTCAATGTACACTGGGTCAGACAATTAAAGTAAATGATGATACTGAATGAAAAGGGAATGCTGGGACATTGTGATAATGGAACACTTATGCTGCACCAAGAATACACAAACTCAAATCCTGTAAGAAACGATGGTCTCATTATATAAATAATTCTGAAAACAAACTGTACCATCTGGTTCCCTACAAAATGCATACCTGAATGTGCATTACAAAGTAACAGCAGGTGTAGTAAACTATTAAACAGCATATAAAGCTATGCCAAATGACTTTTATTGTGTGTTATAAATGAAATAGGAAATTGTGCACACTGTGAGGAAAATGCTTCCTCTGAATAAACCACTTACACAAAAATCAGAGAATAAAAAAATGCATAGAAAACAGTATTTAGCACAAGCAATTTTTCCATGTTCCTGTATGTACATTACCACAGCCCTTGGCAGTCTTGTTCCTTTTTTAATGATTTGGTAGAATCTATTATAAGCATTTCTGAACTTTGTGACCTTTGGTAGAAGAGCAGGTTAGGAATAATCGCTTAGTCCCCAAAAAATACCTTAATATCCTCTTATCAATGTATATTCCTCTGCCTTTGAATTCTTGACCAGTCTCATAATGTTGTACATTTTAGACACATGAGAACTAATTTTTTAGAGTTTGCAAGAAAAAAATAGCTCACCTAGCCAGTGGAATTATACAATATTTTATATAAAGATTTAATTGTATAACGGAAAAAAACATTCTATTAACTATTGCTAGAAATATTGTTTATACACATATTTCGGTCAAGTATTCTGAGATACTTTTACGTTTAACTATGATCATTTCTTGGGTTTATTTGGTTATTTGCAGTTAATTTAAAACAAAACAAACAAACCAAAAAAGTAGTATCTCTGAGAAATTTTTACTTTAAATACAATTTAAAAAGAGGTAAAGATTTCAGAAATGCTGAACTTCTGCAAACTCAGAATTCAGAGTTTACTAAACCCTGCATTCACCATTAATTTATCTCTGTCTGCTATATTTCCTTATATATCTGCATGGCTTTATCTGCAGGAGAACTGCTATGATTCACTGTGTGGGTCTAAAAAGGCCCAAAGTATATCCATAGCAAAAGGCACAATTGCTCATGTAAAATAAAAAGGGTTATTCACCTAAGGACTTTAAGCTTAACCAGTGCTGAATATTAGGTGGCCAAATGTTCTTTCCTTAAAAATTTTGTTTTACATAGTCCTTGGTAGAAAAACTGTCATTACTTTGAATAATATCTTTGAAACACAATAAACTTTGGTTATATACCCTATGTCTCTAAGTACTGCAGCTATTTCTGTGCAGTAAGGCACAAGTGCAACTAAGTGACCTTGATGATCTGGGCCCATTTTTACTGTTCATTTTGTAGTACGCTGCCACTCCTATAGCAAATTCTGCTGCTGTGAAGAGTAAAATGTCAAGTACTATGTGCTCGGGAGAAAGGCAAATGAACATGGATTTAACAAGTGCAAACACACAGACTTTGTTATGCACTGCAGGTTACTTCTGTCATACAAGATAAACACATATATTCAACGTCAGTCTTTTGTTTGTTCTATTTTAGTCTCTCTCAGAGAATACGTTTCAGGCTGCCCTCATGAATAAAGTGATTATACTAGAGACTTTGTTATCAGTGACCCTTTTTGAAAGGCAAGCTTGGCATGGTAGGGGTATGACAGAAGAAATGGGAAGGGCAGCCATCAGACAGCTTTTTCATATCATGTTTTGGAGAACAATTCTTTTATAGCTCATCTTTTTAGGATCATCCAGAACAAAATGCTCCAAGTTATTTACTTGTTAACTAGGTAAGCCCAGAAGATGCACTCATCCCTTTTTTGTGGGCGAAAAGGGTGAACTTTCTGATTAAGTGACTTACTCAGTCATACAATTTGCAATCAGAAACTAACAGAATCAAACTCAGGACTACAGGATGAAGCTCATTAAAACTTAATAGTCTTAACTCTGAAATAAACTTGCTTTACAGTTAGCATCAATTTGAAAAGTGTGTTCAGTTATTCAATTGAACTGTCTCAAGCCAACAACTTTTTAAACGTTGAAGCAAGCCACATAAGCACACATACCTCATGTACCCTTACGCTAACAAGATCACAGAGTACAAAACTCAGGGGTAAGACAACAGAGTCTTATGGTCACTCACATCTTATCAGTACCCTCCCATAGGCTGCACCTCCTTTCTGTAGCAGGGCCGTACCAGTCAATCCTGGAGTAAATCTGTGGATACTCATCCAGTCATCTAGTTAATGTTTAAAAGTAGACAGCACATTCTACGGTAACGTGGGGAAAGTTTATTCCAGAGACTTTGGAAGCACTAGGTTTAAAACCTGTCCTTCTGTCATAATCTGATGGTGAAGATTTAGGTATATGGCTTTAATACTGGTAGAGATATTGAACTTGTGGAAAAACAGGAGCTCCAGGACAATCTGGTCCCTAATGGTATGGCAAGCAAGACAGAGCTCTCCCCAAAATGTCTATAAAGACATTAAATAAAAAGGATAGATCCTCCAACCTCTTCTAGTAACTTAGGGACTTTAGGCCTGTGATCTTTCTGGTTAGGAGCCTTGGGGAGGTCTTTCTAATTGCTTTATATGCTTACAGAGCTACATCCCAAAGGGGATGCTGTACTTAACTGACCTGATTAATACCGAGTACTAACGAGTAATTACTTCTTTAGACTGAGGATATATATTCCTTTGGCAATTTACTAGGCTAATAAAATAATTTCCTGACATTCATTACATAACAGACAAGACAGAGGAAGCCATCAACCCACGTACCTTGGTCATTGACTACAGTTTTGATTTGCAGTAGTGTGATGTCTGTACAGTATGATGAGGGAATATTATACTTATGTGTTTAGTTTGAGACCATTTTTAATGTGCCAAGAGTTTATTAGGGATAGTTCATTCTGGAGGGTGTCAGTGCCATGACATGACTTAACCCCCAGTTTGCAGTCATTTACAAACTTTACTAGCCAGAAGTCTTGTCTCTCTGCTTGGAGATCCAAGAAGTAAATATCAGAAAAGAGGGGCCCCAGCACTGAGCCTTGAGGGACACCACTGGTCACTTTCATACTTTTTGATTAAGCATCTACAGTTTCAAAAGGCGCTGTCTTTCAGTTTGCTATCTATACTATTAAATATTGGTCAGTTTTTAAAGTGTTTAGCTGTTGTATGATGCCAGGATGGGGAATGGTGTCAAAGGCCTTGGCAAGGTCAAGATACATCATGTGTACTGGACAGCCACCATCTACAGCTTCCATAACCCTTTCAAAAAAGTTTACCAAAATAAATAGACAGGATCTGCCCTTCATAAAGTCAAACTGTTGAGAGACAAGTCTAACAAGAGACAGCTTGCACCGGTCTAATTAAATGGGCTCTTCATAGCATAGCTCACTGAAAAGAATCATCACCATCAACAAAACAAATAGTTATGGTCATAATTCTAGAGGCAATCCAATATGATGCCCAGGTGGTATGGGTGTAGTATTGTACATCTGTCTCACTGCAAGCACCACTGTACCTCAAACAGGTATCCACAGGAAGACTCAATGGAGGCACAACTTCCCTTATCACTGTCAAATGCAAATGACACCAACTCCATCCCTTATGATGCCAGTAAGGGACAACCAGTTATATTTTCTAGGGTTGTGCTGGATTTAAGGATAGTGTCAGAATGAGGCCTCAGTGGTTAGCAAGGAGAAGGGTTTGTTAGAAATCCACATGAGACAAATGCAGAGGAAAATAAATGATACAGGAAACAATCTACTGCTGTTCAGCTTTCTTTCTGCTTTTACTTTAAGGAATTTTGAACTACTTGTACTGATTTATTCTGTTCACTGCCACTCTGCTATGCAACTACTCACATCAGTATTTTTCTATTTCTTGGTTGCAGTACAACATAGTAAATCCTCTCTAACAAATAAAGATGTGCCGACATACTCACTTCTTCATGTTTAGCCATTTTACTTACAAGTAATTGTTAACGTGTTCACCTTCTTAGTTTTTTAATGTAATACATTTTCATTATCAGTTCATTCTTACCAAAATGTTCTTGTACTGTTTTCATTTACTTATTTCAACCTGTATATTACTACAGCATTATTTCCCTCTCTTACTTATTCTAGTCTTTTCAGTGGCAAAGAATGTGAGTTACCCTCAGGCCTGAGATTTTTCCTGTGTTGTGCTTTTTATGCTTTAATAAATGCATTCTTAACTTCTGCCACACCGCTGTGATCACTGGAGGACCAATGCCTGCAGTGGGGATGACCCAAGTCTAGTACAGGTTTGGGAATCTGCCAACAGGTTAGGGGAAACAAGAAGAGAAAAGGGAGCTTTATCTCACTAAGAGAAGGATCGCAGCTCACTGTTGCAGTGCAGTATCTCATGGAGACAAGGGGGAAGCATGGGACTTATGAATAGAATGCAAATAGCTTGTGCCAGTCCAGGACTGAGTACTTCTGTCCGAGGTGCAGGACAGAATGGATAGGTCAACATCACTACTGATCACTACTGTTAAATGATGGGCTCACAGCAACCATATATAGACAAAGAGCTTCGGCTCACAGATGCAACAAATGAGCTACTGCTAGATGTTCAGACGGCAGAAGACAGTCTTCACCCCTAACTCTACTCTCAAGTACATCATTGTCTTTCTGTTGTAGTTTTATCTCAAAGAGGTTGTCAGATGTTTTGTAGGGGACACAACTTCAGATTCTGTGCTCAGGTTAGTCCTGTTTTACTGTACCTATATATATATGTATATATGCCTACCAACATACATAAATGCTTACCTATACAACTGAAAATTACATTGTTAATTCTACTTTGCTCTGGGAATGAAACAGGCTGAGAATAAATAGATTTAGTTTTGCAAGGATACCTTTTAGTGAAAAGAAAAGAGAAACATTAACAGCGTCTCTGATGTACTACCTTTCTACTCAGACTTTTGAAGAATAGTTTACTGAGCTGAAAACCATATACTCATTGGATTGTATCAGTTCCCTGGTGATCACCATGGCAACACTACTACTACCCTCAAAAGATCTGTATTTAATTGGAAATTGTTCCCATGGGCAATATTCCCCCCTCAACTGAATGACTGTAAGCAGTGCAAGAACTTCTTGATGAAACTGGATCATTTTTACTGAATCTGGAAGAGTTATCCATTGACAGTGCGAGATTGACTGTGGTACCTGACAAGGCCTAAGGGCTACTTTGGTATCTTCTTGTACTCAGTTTTGCAGATGGCATTTCTCTGCATTAACTGAGGCATTTGTATCACTTTTGGATCACTCATTTCCTTATCAAAACGTCTAATATAACCTCCTCTTAAGCAGAACTTCTTTTAACATTGACACTGGATTCTAGATATCACACACAGTATGGGAGAGTCATGACAAGGACCTTCAGCTTATATCTTCAGTACTTATGCACCCTGCAGACCACCTACTCTTTATGAATTTTGCCTGTCAAGTCTGGATTACCATTCTTACACAACTTGTGGCCTTACAGGGTATGTAAGAGTTACATATGGAAAGAATACAATATACAACATTCCTGGTAGAAATAAACATTATGAGGAATCTAAAGGTGTTGGGCATGAATGATAATTGCACATATTTATTGTGTGATGAGCTTAGGGAATTAACATATGAACATACAAGAGATTATGAGGAATGCTGGACCCAGCATTTTTGCATGTCTATCCTCATCTGGTTGCTAAGAAACCACTTAACCAGTCAGTAACAGCTATCTAGTGGAGTGGACATATACTGCTGTCAGGTTTCCTTCTACAGGTACACAAAAGCTCAGCCTGAGTCCAGTGATCTTCATAAATATTAGGCCAGATTCCAACCACAGACCTGTACAGACAGACAGACCTTATACCATGGACATGATGATCATATGCTTCCAGCACTGCCCACTATATACAAGCAGACTGTATTTAGGAAAGGAACAGTGGTACACGGTCTTTCAAAACATTTATATAGCACAACATATGGCATTCCATATCTTCTACCCATGCGTGCCAAAACCCATTCCATTCTTAAACGTTTTATTCTGCACTCTTCATCTTCCTTACTCCAGGAACATATTAAAGCAAGGTAACATCTTTCCTGTTGAAACCTTTCAAAGGCACACAGCTATAGGCTATGGATTATAAAACGTCACTGTAACATGCTGTGCATACTCATTAACAAACCAGGTTCAAACACCCTACTCCTTTTGTAATTAAATTTATAAAATGTTAAAGAAGTGAATAGTTTCATCAATTGGGTAGAATTCAGAAGCTGAGCATTGCACCCCAGTAAAGGTTTTCAACAACCTACCCTAACGCACTGCTAAACCACAAGCAGTAATTCACAAACATGGCTCTAAAAAGAGAACTCTTGATTCATTTATTAAGGAGTTCTAGCTGAGTGTTATATGGTATCTCAGACTGCCTCTGAATCATTGAGTGAGCCATTGCCCGGTACATCTTGACATAGCAGTGACGTCTGGCAGTTAACGACCTTCTCAGTAGCTCAGTGCTTGGCCATATTCATCATTTTGTTTATTTCTAAAATAATATTGCTCCAGTAGATTGCCAAACTCATTGTTAGCTGAACATGCAATGCAGACGCATATGCTTGTCTCAGTGTTGCTAAAATGGATCGATCATCTGTTTCTGAATGGGGCAATTCAGCTGAGCAATGTGCCAAGTATAAACAACTTGTGCTGAACGATATGATGCTAAACCTTAGCTGGAACATGTTTTTAACTGCCAAAGAAAAGAAACAACTTATCTGTTAAGCTTTCCCCATTACTACCACCGATGTATCTGAATAAAACTGAAATGTTCCTTTACTATTTACGGTGCTTTTTATTTTTTTTAATGTTCCGGATGCTGACAGCAACCTTTGCATGTATTTGTTGGCTATGTATTATAAAGCTATATATTACTTGATTGTATGTTTTCCCAAGGTCTGCTGTTTTTCTGCTTTTGTAAATGTGCATAACTATTCTTATAGTTTAAACTGTACTATTTCTATTGTTGAACTGTACTTTTCCTTTAAGTTAGGTTGTTGTTTCTAGGCTCGGGTCATAACTGAAAGTAGCCAGTTAGGACCAGCTCAACTAAACTATTAAAGTTAATAAAACTGGTATCAACCACAGGGTCTCTTGTCTCAGCTACACTTTTCTGAGTTCCACACTCATTGTGCAGTTCTTTGATCTGTCTTCAGTCACAAACTTTTCAAAAGCCACAAACAGTATACAAATTATTGAACCCCCCCCCCCCCTTAAAAAAAAAATCAGCTTTTTTTGGCCTTCTCACAGGCTGATCAGCAGCAAAGCATCACTACACAATTTTCCACAGTATTTCTTGCAAGACACTGCGTACCCCCAAACAAGGCACAAAACTTCCATAGTCCACAATCTAGTATAAAACTTATCTTTAAACCTAACACTACCCAAAGCTTAGCTCTAATTGTAACTCTAAAACTAATCTTTACCCTAGCCCTAATTATATCTCAAACCTCAGTCATAATCCCAGTGAAAACCCAGCTATAAGCGAAAGCCATCTACTTGGAGTACTAGAGCGCAGCCAAATACCATGTGAGACGCTGCAACATTTTCACAAATAAAACTTTCACTCACTGTACCATTCACACAAATGACATTCAGCCAAACCTACTTTTCCAAACTCTTCTCAAATTTTACTTGAATGAGGTGGTACATAAACATTGCAAATGTATGCTTAGTTTTGCCCACCTAAGTAAATTTAACCACCATAACTACTATTATACCAATGTCCTCAATTATGCACCTACATTTTTCCCCATGAGTCAATTCAAGCCTTCCTTACATGGTAAAACAGGCAGTTGCATTTGAAAATAATCAGTACTTCCATGGCAACAGACAAAACAAATCAATACAATTTTCTTTGGCTTCTTAGCTGGCAATTGTAAAAAAATGCCCTCAGTCTATATAAAACAAACTGCAGCAGCTGTTAACATGATTAAATATACTAAAACCATTGCCTTATCCTCACTCCGAACCTATACCATATTTCTATTGGAAAATTACACTTCTACTCACAAATTCACAGGTCAGGAGAATAATCACAAAAGTGATTATCAGCAAAAAAGATACATATTCACATGTAAATGGTGGAAATAAAACACACCAAATAAATCCTTAAATTAGATTGTAATATAGCATCAATAAATTAATAAGATTTGTGTTCTGCAGTTATACACTCGTGACGACTGCAAGGTGTTGTCATAAGGGCAAAGCCTGAGTGAGCAGCACTAAATATATAACAGCTAAACACACATACAATGGTGGTTTTAATGCCGTTCTACAGTGACAGGGTACCTTGAACTTTTAACACTTGATGAATAAATTATTACAATTTCAGGTTTTGCAACTTGTACAAAACTGCATTTTTAGAGAGAAGAAAAAAGTATCTGCAGTTATGTTTATTGTTTCTTTCTTGTAAAAGAAACAAACATCTCTATTAAATGGTCACTGAGAGCTGAAGAAATACAACAAAGAGAAATAAATAAATAAATAGGATGAGGGATGCATTTCAAGACACTGAAAATGTGTTGTAGTAAGCCATTTCCAAGCTGGAAGATTATCCCTAGCCACAAAATACAGCAAAAGAGCCAATAGCAACAAGTACTAGTCTGCCCTAATACAGTGGCCACCAAGAGGAACTACTTTGTTCAGTCAGGAATAAACATGCGGTTCGTGTCACATATGGTACGTACACCCAGTAGATTATACAGCTGAGCCAAGTAAGAAGGGACCATGTTCTGGAAATGAAATAGTGATTTTGCATCTTGCCTACAATGTTCTGCAGCCGATTACAGCATATTCAATGTGTACCTTCACTTTAGCCAATCAAAAAGTATAATCAGTTTCTCTGCTCTCATCTCCATTTCTTAAATGTTCAAATGCCTATGTCACTGTAAGCACTGAAATTCAGAAAATGTTAAGCCATCATCTCAACATTTGCTATTTGTTTACATTGATATTTCTGCATGTATGTCACTGACATTGACAAAAGTGACTATAATTAATGGCAGATCATCTGCAGAGAACATCCAACAGGGATGACATAAGTAGCTTTAATTAAATGGTGTACGCCTTTGCAAATGACATCCAACATGGATGAACAATTACAATTTTCCCACCTTGTATCCTTGGTCTACCAAGCTTCAGAGACTCAAACAACTCCAATACAATGAAAAAAAAATAATGCCATGCCATAGTGTGCAATACCAATGGGCTTTGTTATGCATGCATAGCACCTGCTATTTTTATGTACAGCTCTGAAGTCTCAGTATAAACTGTAGGTAACATGACCATATGGAAGGGGTACAGGAAACTACGGAGTATTCATGTCATGGACTATATCATCCATTCAATGTATTTTATTAAATTATGCTAGTAGACTAGCATGCACAATCATTTGCGGACTGGAGTTCCGCTGTGGCAACCCCTAACTGGGAAAAGCCGAAAGAAACAAACAAATGCTAGTAGACTAGCATGCGTACTATTAGGTATTTGCCACACTACTGTGTTGGGGGGTATACTTAAGTACTAAGGTTTGCATTATGTACAACACACAGGCTAGGAGTGGACAATTGCAGGGTGCCTGGTTCTATACCAAACTATGACTAATGGGGGGCTGCAGATCTATAATTTGGAGGGTTCAGAAGCAGAACATGTACACGTTTACATGGGAAAGAGGGAGGAATGCTGCTTGTACATGTAACCCAGAGTACACAGACACACTGTAAATAATAGTTGGTGGGTGGAGGGGCACTGCTACTGCTGTCTGTATATCAATTCTCTGAGAAACAAACAATGCATGGGTATTTGCAGTGGTACACTGGAATGTTCCGGCATGCAGTGACAGTGTTTACTTACAGGTGAAAGCTGAGACGGTATATTCTTGGAGTAAAGATAACCATCAATACAGTCTGCAATGGCTTGTACAATTCCTTATTTGCATGGCTTCTTATGGAAACAGCACCATCCATACTGTTATCACAAATCCTAGAGCACAGTCTTACCCTAAGTGTGAACCATTTTGAAACATGGTCTTGGCTTACAGACCATCATACCCACTGACTGATTCCAAAAGTCAGTCACAACAATTAAAAAACTCAGCACAGGAGACCTCTGACCAGTCAGCATTCACCTCACACTTTCATTGTTAGCATATTCTAATCTGATTGACCTGACAGTGTGAATAGGCTGGGAGCCAATATGAATGCAAACCTACATTATGCCTAAACAACACAGCACCTGCAATAATAAACATATCACTAAGCTGCAGTACAAGGCAGTGCGACCAAAGAATGCTGAAGCTTCAGAGGGGCAGAAGCTAGCCACTGAAATGCATCTACCCTAGACTGCTTACAGTGCTAAAAAGAATGTCAGTCAGATCTCCTATTGGTTGGACATTTTTCCAGTATCTTAATTTCAGAAAAATTTTCACTACAGCATAACATTTAATAAAATATGCTGTGTAAAGCCTATTTGTCATGGCAACACCAAGTTCTCCTTATTGAAAGAATATTGTCAGCCTATCAGCTTTAAAACAGTTCTGTCAAAACACCTAACGAGTTTTTTCTCATTACAGTCTGCCGCAAAAAACTTTACATGCTCATTATCTTACTAAATCTTCTTGGTATTACAAAGTAAATACAAACTAATTTTTAAACTTTAACATTGCTGAGGCTATAAGGAAATAATTAATTATGAAGCATCAAAATCACTACATACAAAAGTACAAATATGTTTCTTGTTTAAAATAAAATATGACTTGGCTTCTCTCTTATTCACCTGCAGGAAGCCTGCTTTGAAAAAGAAAATAAATTATTTGCTATTATGGCAACCCTATTATATGAGATGGGCTGGTATCCTTCACACTCTCATGGATGAGCCAGTAACTGTGTGCTTGTCAGTATCCAAAGGGTACAGGATACAATCTCTTCAAAGAAAAGGCCATAACCAGTGATGTACCTCAAGCCAAAGTGGTCAGTGTCATTACAAAATTATTTAAAAATTAAACAATGCCTTCTTATATCAATTTGTCATTTTTAAATATAATCACAGGACTCAGACCTCTTAGACCTTACATGGCTGCAGAAGGCAAAGAGTTGTTCTGGCCCACTTGCCTCACCAATATTGGATGGTCTCAACTCAAGTTTGTGCATGCCTCTTGACATTTGCATAGAATATTCTTTTTTTCTGGCGACGGTCTCCGATTCTCATTATTTGATCTTATTTGGGATACTGATGATATGATTAGTTACAGGTATGGCGAGATGACTGAGCGGTGAAACTTCAGATACACATGGGCTTTATTTCTGTATCATTTCTACATACTGTAAAATTGTTTCCAATGTATATCTTTGCTGTCTGCGGTTGTGAATGTCTAACATGCTGGCCAAGAAATATTTTACAGTGCCATTATTCAGCAGCCAAAATGGAATTACTTGTCGCTTTAGAAATGCTTTTGTTTTTATAAAACCAAGATGACCTTTTTTTTTTTTTTTTTTTTTTTGCAAAGAAGCAGGGGTGGTTAGCCTTTTGCCTTAGATAATGTATTTTCCTGACTGATATTTACAATAGTAATTTCATAATTGTAATATTTATACGTCTTACATTTGTAGGCATGTAAGTCTATCTTATACTTTTGGTGCCATGCATTAGTGATATAAAATGGATTCATCTTCTATAACATGGGATCCTTTCCAGTTTCTCTCTCTCTCTCTCCATCTCCACCATGGTAAGTACAACAAATTGCACATTTCTGCTATGGTGTTTACATATTTTTCTGATAATTCATCATAATTCATCCTTTTTATTGCATCTTGTGATGGATGTCTGCAAAGATATACTCAAAGCTGTCTAACCTAGTATTTTTAGAGCTGTCTCTTGCATTTATGACTTGAATAAAGCTTAGTACATTTGCTGTTAGGTAGGTGAGTAGACCAGGAGAGTCGCCTTACAGGACTTGGATTTTTAGCCACAAAGTATTCTTATTTGGACTTATGTTTGGAAGTATCCCACTATTGGCAGTGGTCCTACAGAACTATAAACATTATGTTTATGATTACAAATTTCACTTGTAGCATTTACTTTACTTGATTATACATTTTGATGAAATGTAAGTTAGCTAAAAGGATTTACTGTACTGCTGATTCTGGGAACTGTGTTTTATTCATCTGTAGTGGACCCTTTCTGCGTATGTGATTGGTAATCAGTTGTGTCTGTAGCAGTTCAGACAGGGGTGCAGATATGGCTCTGTGGCTTGCCTCGTGCACAATATTGTATTTGCAGTATCCTGTCACACACTGTTGGAGTGGTACTGCATCTGGGAGATAATGGATTTAGTTTATTGCTGTCATGTCAGGAGGAATGGTGCTATTATTTACTGTTTATAACAATCCCACTTTTCATCTCTCTGGCTCATTGTATCTTTATAATACTTCCGTCTACCATATAAAGTCAGTACCAAACCCCAGTTTATATTGCCTTGAATTATTTGATTGGATGCCTCTCTAGCAGGCCTCTTTCTAGCACAAAGCTATCCCACCCTGGGACTTTTATCCAAGACTTGGAGAAGTATGGAACTGTGAGTAACTAGCTTTCCATCAAAAATGAAAACAGAATTATTTAAATTCTGCATAAATATTTAAGCTGCACTTACTGTAATCTGTGTGATGATACTTTGTACTTTTCTGCTTTTTTCTCGTGTTTTAGCCAAGAAGTTTGCATTTTTTTAGTTTTTTCCTAGGACCTTAGTCTTGAATTTTAATTTGCAGTTCTGGGAAGATTGTGTTTCTACATTATTCTGCACTTCTATTTCCACAAGAAGAATTACTTGTAAAAGCTATCCATTTGTATTTTAAACCCTGCTGGCCATAGTCTTGTATTTTACTGCCCAGTTGTGGCAGGACTGTGTACTACTACCAGATTTGAGCCTTAGTCATTTATTACTGCATTTTCCATTAACAGTGTTACTTGCATTGTTTGATGCCCTAAACTGTAGTAGTTCAACAGTGAGAGAATTGTCTGTTTGTGCTTCAGTGCTTTTAGATTCTGCTTATCATTTACCTGCTTAAAGTTGCATTCTGTGTCTACCCTATCCCCCACTAATGTATTAAGCAAAATTTCTGAAACAGCTCCAATATTGGCTTTGTTTGATTTGATGCCTCCCTAGCTTGTCTGCTTCTTCCTTGAATTTTTTGCTCAACCCTCCCACCTTTTTTGCTGTGGTGGTTTTATAAGGCTGCATATCTGGCCTCCTGTCCATATGGTAATCTGATTTTCAAAGTCCCTCTCTCCGTCCCATCTTTCATTGCCATTCTCTGCTCTATAAGCTATTTATGTATTCTTCCCACCCTCTGTTTTCCATAGATCCACGATACTGAGTGCCCGCCTAGCAAACCAGTATTGCTCACGAGTAAACCTCCTTTAACACATATTATCTCCTGCTCATTTTCCTAGAGCGCAGCAAAGCTTGGAGTCCCAGCCTGCATTCCAGAAGTGTTTTACTTGTATCCAGTGCTACCCAGGCAAAGTTAAATATCTTTGATTGCTAAATCACACTTGCTTACGTTATTTTGAGTGATCGCTACAGTTTTCTACTTTTATAAGTATATTTCACTGTATTTTTTGCAAAACAAAATTGCTCCCTCTCTGTTACTCTTGTAAGACTGTCTTGAAATCACCTTCAGCAACTTATTTCCAGCTAGCTGTTTAATTGGTTTGTGGTAGCATTGCACGTGTAGGTCTCTATTGTGTTTTAACATTAGAAATACAGGGTTTATCCATCTTGTGACAGGAGGTGTTTGTCTGGTCTATCAGAGTTGGGAAATACACAAAAGTACTCACAGTATAGTCATTTTACTGGCCAGAGGGCTCATTAGTTAGTTTTCTGATTTTTCTGTGTTGCTATAAATCTTGCATGTTTACAAGAGTTAGCAGTGTCCTGTGTAGTAGCAAACATCTAGAAAGCCAATTTCCCCATAGAATGGTCCAGCAATATAGAGCAAATACCTTGTGTGTTGACCAGCTTAGAGCAGCTAGTTGGGGGTCGAGTGGCAATACTGACAGATTTAGTAGACTTCGGCATTTTGTAAACATTAAAGTTAGTAGAATTTAGCACTGTTAAGCATAATCTACCGCAATAAAGCACTTTTACAAGTCTGCACCAACAAAGCATCCTTAATAGCCTTCTAACCCTAACACACCACCCCCTTGTACCTCAAAAATCAAAGACTGGTCAGTATGAAAATGCAATTTCATAATTTTTCTATAGCCAGCTTGGTGGCTATGAACATCTTGAAACAATGTAGCAAATTGTCTCATGTTTACAGACAACCACTTAATCCTTAAAGAATTAGACACAGTATGCAAAAAATGTACTTACACGATGACACTGGAGGCTAAACACTCACATACTAGCACACATCAGGTTGTCAAAAATCACACACATGCGCATACATATGCAAACACACACACCACCAACCTCTCATAGTCTATGTATGTGTTGTTTGCTAACATACACTGAGGCACTGAAAAACAATCTTTTAAAACAACAAAGATCGTCTAGACTGCCTGTTTGCAAAGCCATGCCTCAGCAAGCCCAAAGGTACTCAGAAAAAATAACACGTACCACACACGTTGTCATTCTCAGTGGAATCCCAAACACTAAGCCCCTAAGGGAAGCAAACACATTTCCCAAGACTCACATCATAGGGAACTCCATTGTAAAATACACTGATATCCCTCTAACCGGGCTGAACAAGATGATAACTGTTAGTTGCTGATCTGGTGCCAGGATCCACCAAATCATGCATGTGCTCAAGTTATTATGCCACAGATAACATGATTCCATCATAGTCCATGTAGGTGTATAACCTGAGATATACCTCCAAGGACTATATAAGAGACACATTATGGAGCTTTCAGACAATGTGCCTCAGGCTGATATGAGCCCAGAATTAAGTAGCATATTGCTATCAAAGGATGCCACAATATGAGTAAAACCATGATTGATTTCAATAACTGTCTTTCCAGTGTCATTCTAAGGGGATCCAATATTTGGCAGCACCATGTTGCTTTGCCAAGGATGGTCTGCACCTTTCCCCTCCAGGATGCGAATTCTGGCTAAAACTGCGTCTTCCACCATAGTGCCTTTTGTAGACAATGCCATATTGACAGACCTACTGACATAGCAAAATGAACCAACCTGAACCTCAAAGTGTTACTGCTCCATGCCAGGAGCCTAAATAAAAAACTTCACTCCCTCAAAGCCCTCCTCATATTCAAGAACATGGACATCTGTGCAGTTACAGAGACATGGTTTAAAGTGGCAGAAAGTATCCCCACAGTGCAAGGTTTCAGTAACTTCCACATTTTAAGACCAGTAGCTACACAGACACGGCTAAAGGAGGTGTCTCAACTTACATCAGTAACAGGCATACTTCTAGGGTGGTCAAGCAGGATGACATGTTGGAGCTCTTCCATGTGCAAATGACCATAGACAAAAACCCGTAACATATCCTAGCCAGCTGTAGGTCACCCCCCACGTCCCAAGAAGCTCACAATACATACATGTCCCTACTGGAGAAACTTACCATCCAGTCTAGCACCCTACTCATTAGAGACTTTAATTACCACTCTATAGACTGGGAATCCTACACAGCCTCAAATCCATAGGCACAGAGATTGGGGGACTTTGTAAATATAAGCGCTGTTGACCAAATAGTGAATATGTCCACTAGAGGCTCCAACATATTGATCTTGTGTTCAAATATGGGAGAACACTAACCCCCCCTCCCCCAATGTCTTGTCTTCCTTTGTAAAATCTGATAATAAAGTTGTCTCCTTTGAAATAAAAATCAACTTTATCATCCCATTAAAACCAGTAACAGTTAGGAACTATTCTAAGGTAAATCACCTTTTCTTAAGTGAGAGCTTGTCAAAATTCATTGCCCCTCCAAACCAAGAAAACACAGCAGCCTATGCTGAATTTCTCTCAGAAAACTCTGTACAGTCATGCAATGGCTGCATAGAGGCTGCTGAACCTACTAGAGGTTAGCCCAAGACTAGCCGCAGAAACAAACCTCCTTGGAGGCATCCCAAATTAAACAGGATATACAACAAAAAGAAATATATATATATATATAGATATATATATGGCAAAAATCAGGAAGGGTAATTCCCATAAAGATAAAAACTTTCTCATCAAATTAAACAGGCAACTAAAAGGGCTAATTAGGTCAAGCACAGCCAATTTTGAGGTTAAAATAGCCTCCCAGGTGAAAGAAAACCATAAGGCCTTCTTCAGCTATTTCAGAAACCTCAAGGGCAGCACACAGCAATCTGCTGAACTGGTGGTTAATGGTGCCACATTTACTGGGCCTGGCGATATAGCCAACCTGTTATTGGACAAATTCATTTCCAGCTTTACCCTCCTCTCACCCCAACCATCCCCCAAAAAATACACCCAAACATAACCCCTCCAACTATAACTAGCGTGCAATTACTGACTGTGCTCGTTTAAACCTAAAACGCAGCTTGATAACATCCGAGGATGCCTCCGTCCAAAATATGACTTATCAGGACCCTGCAATGTTCACCCCCCCCCTTTATTAGATAGGGAGGACCTTCAACAGATCCTAGCAACTACAGATCCATTAGTCTGAGTTGTCTTACTTGCAAAGCCATGAAAAGTATTATGGAAATTAACAAGGACATAAGAGACTCCCAGACACTGGATCCATCCCAGTTTAGCTGTGTCAAAGGAAGGTCTTGCTTGATGAATCTGGTGGACATATTGAAAAGGTCACCAAGGCAATGTAAAAGGGAAAAACTGTGGATGCTGCCTAGTAGAACTGGCTAAAGCATTTGATGCAAATTCAATACCCCACTCAGGCATTGTCAACATACTTAACTAGGTATAAATTCCCTTATAACATGCTGGATAGCTAGCTTACTTACTGAAAGGACCCAGGAAGTTAGAATCAGTGAGGCAACATCCACAAAGAGGCTAGTCACCAGTGGAGTCACCCAGACTTCTGTGTTAGGCTCACACCTCTTTGGCATCTACTTCTCAGATGTCAAAGTCAATTTCAAAGGCCTCTGGCTAACCAAGTTTGCAGATGATTGCAAACTGGGAGCAGTCACTGAATCCCTCCAAGATGAGAACACCCTTCAGGAAGGTCTAACATAAATGTGGTACCAAAGCCATAGTTTAAAACTCAGTACCAAGAAATGCATTACAGTACCTTTTGAGAAGTCCTCCACTCTAGCTAACTAGGTCATCAATAAAAGAAGGCTAAAAGTTCATTCATTAGCTTGGGATCTGGGAACTCATGTATATAGTAACCTAGCCTTCTTCCAACAGGTGTCCAAGGTAGAAAGAAAATCATTCTGTGTTGCTCAATGTATTAAGCAAGGACATGGCATCTAGGTCCAGAAAGGTAATCATACCACTGTACTCAGCCCTCATCAGTCCCACCATTGAGTGCAAGTCCCCCTTTGGAATGTATATGACCAGACACATGCCACAACTGAATGTCCACAAAGGTTTCTTACAAAATAAATAGAGAATAAACACAATGTCCTACTCGGATTACCTTGAAGCCCTGCCTCTTTACTCGGTATCATACAGACTTCTGACCCTGTTTTTATGAACCTTTTGCACATCCACAAAACAAATGACATCAGAACTACTAGATTATAAGACCTACATTTTGCTTTGACATAAATAGGACATGTTGGAGAGACATACGTTTCTCACAGAATTCACATTCTCTGGAGCAGACTCCCCATCCATTTGAAGCAGAGTTCCTTCGTATCCCTATTTAAGCACATCTTCAACCAATGGATAGGTAATCAGAAATTGACCCCTGGACTGGCATCTATGTCTCTGATATACGGTTCCTACAAAAATCAAATTTGTGGGTCACATTTGGGTTGCATGAGTAGGTGTATAAGGGCCCTAGTGGTCATTAGCTAAGTACACACCTATGAACCCATTAGCTCCATCTTAACTACATTAGCTAAGTACATACCTATGAACCTATTAGCTCCATCATAGCTACATTAGCTAAGTACATACCTATGAACCTATTAGCTCCATCATAGCTACATTAGCTAAGTACATACCTATGAACCTATTAGCTCCATCATAACTACATTAGTTAAGTACATACCTATGAACCTATTAGCTCCATCATAGCTACATTAGTTAAGTACATACCTATGAACCTATTAGCTCCATCATAGCTACATTAGCTAAGTACATACCTATGAAACTATTAGCTCCATCATAACTACATTAGCTAAGTGCATACCTATGAACCTATTAGATCCATCATAACTACATTA
Organism: Protopterus annectens; assembly: GCF_019279795.1. Taxonomy (NCBI): domain Eukaryota; kingdom Metazoa; phylum Chordata; order Ceratodontiformes; family Protopteridae; genus Protopterus; species Protopterus annectens. The sequence goes on along the minus strand of NC_056747.1, from coordinate 366,419,479 downwards.
GCTAAGTACATACCTATGAACCTATTAGCTCCATCATAACTACATTAGCTAAGTACATACCTATGAACCTATTAGCTCCATCATAGCTACATTAGATAAGTACATACCTATGAACGTATTAGCTCCATCATAGCTACATTAGCTAAGTACATACCTATGAACCTATTAGCTCCATCATAACTACATTAGCTAAGTACATACCTATGAACTACATACCTATGAACCTATCTACTCCATCATAACTATTGTTTTTGCTTTGCTCCCAACAGATTCTCTTTTAGCTTATTGCCCTACATGGTCTGATATTTCCATCAGTTGCAGAATATGCTGCAATGTATTTGCTTATGTTTTTCATACATTTGTTATCTACAACCAGAATTAAGAGCGAGTGGAATAACTTACAGGGCATCAAACACAGCTCTACATTGGTAATAAACACAGTCAATAATGGCAGTAGAATACTTTACTTAGTACCAATCCTGAAGTAGAGCTTTGCCAGGAACATTTATGTGATACTATGATAGCTATTTACTGACTCCGGGCATGCTAATAAATATTTCCCTTATGAAATATATTAGCAGCTTATTTTATTTTATTTGTAGTTGTTTTCTGGGGTAGACCACTGATCTCCATGGACATTTTTCAAACTCAGGCCTGGAGCCATGTCTGTTTAAGTGACTTGTTCAGTCACACAATTAGGCAACACAGGCTAATTAGGCTCATACACAAGGTATTCTGGAGACCTTTTAAGAAATTTAAATACATTAACATGGCAAGATTGGATGTGGATCCAAAAGTAATGTCATTATGGAAAGTACATGGTTTGCACTGACTAATAATCTCCGGGATTCAGAAAGATATAACACATTACACCAACCTCTCCTGCATACATTTATATAGTGTGTTATGCCTGAGTGATATATCTGGGATTCAGAAAGGTATAACACATTACACTAACCTCTCCTGCATATGTTTATATAGTGTGTTATGCCCGAGTGATATCTCTGGGATTCAGAAAGGTATAACACATTACACCAACCTCTCCTGCATACCTTTATATAGTGTGTTATGCCCGAGTGATATCTCTGGGATTCAGAAAGGTATAACACATTACACTAACCTCTCCTGCATACCTTTATATAGTGTGTTATGCCCGAGTGATGCAGAGATGCTGTACGGAGGCACTGGATGATAAACAGTGAGACTGCTGCAGAGTTAACACCATATGTAAAATCAGCGGTTGCAGGGCACAACTAAATAAAATTAGCCATGTGCGGTTTGCTAGAAATTTCATTGGTATCAGAACAACATGTCACAGTGATTCAAAGAATAGCATTATTTGGGCAGTAAAACAAAAAGTGGTTATGTACAGCCATCCACTTTTTTGGCACAATTTGCACTGTTAGCACCTCAGTAGACAGGTACTATAAAGCTGTGTGTGTGTGTGTGTGTGTGTGTGTGTGTGTGTGTGTGTGTGTGTGTGTGTGTGTACACTTGTGTGATGTACATGGGTATGAGTATGTGTGTGTTAAGTGTTGGACAGTACCTAAGCAACTGTGTTGCACTGGCTGGTAGGGGGAACACTAGCATGATTAGGTCCAACAGCACAGGGTTAGATTCAGACATAACGAATCGCTAAGGAGATGTTGCTTACTGTAGCTTTACCACATCTCCAAATCATATTTTTAAAATAACACCATATTTTGTCGCATAAGATAGTTTTATGGTAAAATAATATAAGCCTGTAAAGGGATAAGGCTAAGCTGAAAGAGGAGTTTTCCTGTTAGTATAAAATGCTAACACCAGTAGAGGTGACATGTTGATGCATAACTTTAAAAATACTTCTGCCAATTTAACATCAGCCCCTATATACTGTGACAGTTATCCATGAGGTCAATATAGTGTACACTATTATAGTTTAACAAATAATAATGTTAAGATAAACAATTTAAGTTAGAATTGTAATGTTAACTGTTGCTAATAGTTCTGAGGGTATACACAATTTTTTACTCCTTTTGAAAGGTACAGACAAGTGAAACAAAAAAGTTTTAAAAAAACATTATCAGGAATACCTATATAACATCAGATGAGAAAACAAAGAGCATTATTTTGCCTTTATTTTATCCTGTACCATAATGTTGTTTTACTTCAGATGCATAAGACTATTAAAGGGAAGATGTTAAAATGATATTAAGGGGAAAGAAAACTGTGCCAGATTCATTAACACCTACATTAAGTGTGCATGATTTGTATTCAAGAACATCCCTACCACATTTTTGTGCTCTGTAGTCACTCAAAAAGATTTCACTAAGTGTACATGTAGTCTACACTTTGTGGTAACCTTTATGAATGCTCCTCGATATATAAGGCTGCAAGAAAATCAGTAGGAAAACTAAAATTAGGAGGAAGAAGGTACAAGTTATGCTTCTGCCTTCTGTTCAGTCAGAACAGTGTACACAGTGTAGACGTTAACAAATCCCAGGGATGATGCACTACACCACAGAAGTATGAATTTTGGGTTTGCATGGAAATATGCAATTCCTTAAATCACAGTGGAGAGAATTATTTCGTAATGCTGCCTGTTTTAATTTATTTGATCTGTTTTGGTGATTGCACTCCCATTGGTTTTTGCACTTTTGAGTTTTTACACAAGACTTGACTTTTTTTTGTATATGTTTTCAAATCTTCTGCTTTGCTTTGGAATTTGTAAATTAATTTTTTGTGCATTGGAAGGCTAATTGCTGTAGCACCAGTTATGTGAATAAAAGCTTTGTTTTTTTTTAACAGAGTATTGTGGTTATCATTTATAATTTAGTACTCTCTTATTGTTGTACACCACTTGTTCAGCTTACTAGATCATTTCCAAGAGGACTTCTACATTGCCGATGCAGATGGTTGTAAAAGACAAAGTCCTCATGCTGGGTAAACCTGACTCCTGGGACATTAATGGTGTCTTGTTTTGCACCAGGGGGCTACAGTAGCTGCTGTTAGCTTTCATTCATTTATTCTCCAATAATCCATTTCATGCAATAGAGGGCCATTTGAGCCAGAGTCTATTCCAGTGCTCTGTAGCTGTAAGGATACCACACTATTCCTGTATAAGATGCCAGTTCATGGCACACGCACATGACTTATTTACACATGCCTATGGCCAATTTGGGAGAATCAACAATTCATCTATGGCACTTCTTTGGGTTCATAGGTGTGTACTAGGCTAATGGCCCTGCAGCCTTTATAAGCCTATCCCATAGAAGTGCCCTGGCATCGTGCCACCCGACGTTAGTTCCCAGTGTCTCTATCAAGTAGAGCCACTGCAGTGATCCCCGGGGTGAACTTTCTATTTCCCATCCACTCATCAAGATTTCTCTTGAAGAGGGCCAGTGAGGTGCTCTGCTTGACATGTATGGGAAGTCTATTCCAGAGCATGGGCAGTCTCTGGGTTATAAACCTGTTGATTGTGGTAATGAGGTTGAGGTCTCTGGAGCGTGTGGTGCAGAGGGATTGGGATTTCTTTAGATGTAGCATTTCTAACAGAGCTGGGTCAGACATGGCTTTGTAAGTCAAGCAGAGATAGCCTCTTAGTAGATGATATGAGACAGAGAATAGATGGAGTTTTTTTTAATCTGTCCAGGTAGGACATGTGTTTAAGGCCTAGGATCCTCTTCGTGAGGTACTTTTGTGGCCTTTCCAGCTGCTGCATATGTCTAGTGAGGTACATGCCAAATGGGGCATTATACTCGATAATTGGCCTAATGAGGGAAGCGTAGAGAGAGATGATGACCTCTTTCTTCCTGGATGCAAAGCCCTTGGTAATGAGATGTGCCACATAAAATGACTTTCTGACCACAGTGGCAATGTGGTGGTTGAAGGGGAAGTTGCTGTCAACCTGTGGCCCCAGATCTCTTATAATGCCTTCAATGTGCTCCCATCAATGTGGTAATTAGTGAGAATGGAGTTTTTCCAGCCACTAGTCTCAGTGAGGCCTTTCTGTAGGATGTCTACATCACTTGGGGAGTTAATAATGGTTCCCAGCTTGCAGTCGGTCTGCAAACTTGGTCAGCCAGAGTCCCTCTGTGTTGGTCTGGAATTCTGAAAAGTAGATACCAAACAGGAGAGGACCCAGGACTGATCCCTGTGGGACTCCACTCATGACTGGTCGGCAGTCTAACTTGGAGTCCGCTACTTTCACAATGTGGGTTCTATCTGTGAGCCAGTTTGCAACCTGCCTAGTGATATACGGGTTGATGCCTAGTTTGGTGAGTTTATCAATAATTCCTGAGTGGGGAATGGTATCAAAGGCCTTGGCCAGATCAAGGTAGGCTGTATGAACTACCTTGCCCTCATCCACAGCTCTGGTGACTGACTCAAAGAAGTCAACCAGGTTGAGCAGGCATGATCTACCTTTCACAAAAAGCAAATTGCATGGGATCTAGAGTTTGGAGATTCCCTATATCCTTGTTAATTAGGTCCATGAGGATGCATGCCGTAGCCTTACATATCAGACTCATCAGGCTAATGGGATGATAATTCCCAGGGTCTGTAGTTGCTCACCCTTTATGAAGAGGGATGACTGTAGCAGTGCACCATTTGGTAGGGACAAAGCCTGAGGTGAGGCTGTGATTGAACAGGGCACACAGATGTGGTGCTAGTTCACTTTGTAGTTCTTGTAGAATACAACCAGGGATACTGTCTGGTCCCATGGAAGCTGTATTCTTGGCCTTGGACAATGCAGCTTTAACCTGTGTTGCAGTAATGCTGGGTGCCTGGCATTCCCTTCGGTATTGTGATTGAACCTTTGGGGGGGTAAAGCTGGCACTGAATCTGTTGGCCAGTATGTTGGCAATATCTGTTGGCTCAGTATAGTAGGTACCATTGTGCAGTAACTCGGAGCAAACCTGGGTATTGCTGTGGAGATTCTTGATACAAGTATAGAAGGCTTTGTGGTTGTTTTTAGTGTCTGCTGCAATTCTGCCTTCATAGCTGGCTTTAGAGGTTTTGATGAGTGATCTCATCTTTTTGTTGAGGCTAATAAGGGAGTTTTTCCAGTCTTGGGACTTCAACTTTTTCTGCAACAGTTTCTTCCTTCTGTTGTAGAGTTTATTAATGGCAGGGGACCACCAGATTGGCTTCCTTTTTTGGAGGAGAGCGTCTTGATTTTGTTGGGTATGGCTAGTTTCATGCATTTATATACGTGTTTGTACAGTGCATTGGTGTATAATTCGGCAGTCATACATGTATTTTCCATTGACATAGGTGCCATGAAGTTTGCCACCTCTGTTTTTAGGAACCCAAAGTCAGCTTTGGAGAAGTTTTTCATGGTGGTTACTGTCAAAGTAAAAAACTTCAAAGACCAATTCACGTTAGGTTCAAGCAAGGCACCCTTTATTACTTGCAGCAAGGAGACAAAGCATGTAGGCACAAGGTTTGTCTGAATCACTGGTGATTAGTATGTTATTCTTATACAGTTTTTTTTTCTGTCACACAGAAAATGTTACTATTCTATTGCTGACGTAGCTAGACGCATCTTTTTGTATGTTCTACAGAAAATGTTACTAGACTTATTGCTGACTAAGTTAGATTATTTGTTAGCTTGCAAAACATTTTGAGAAAAACAACCTGGCCTTGGGCTTATTTTAGCCCATTTTAACTTTTCAATTCTTTAATTGTACTGTTCTAATACATGTGTTACATTTTGTCTGGATTCAAGGTACATTTCTAGCTTTAGTACAAGTAATGCTGACTATGGTTTATACTTTCAAGCATCTATTGTTTTCTTTATTAATGCTTCTAGCAGCTGCATACTTTCTCATAGCATAAGCAGAAATGAATATCTCTAAGTTTCATGACATTAGCAGAAATTAAATGCTTCTTGTTAAGTTTTTAATAGCTGTACAGATTTATGCAATGTGAACAGAATAAAATGTATTAACCCTTTTAAACCTTGAATGCACTAAGCATACATATTACTATTATATATTTTTCTAACAGTTACCTTTGTGGGGGGTGTGGGTGAGATGTGGATTTCCATGGTGATTAGTTTGTGGTCAGATCTAACCAGGGAGCAATTGACTATTGGTGTAGAGCAATGGTTGCTCATGTTTGTAATAAGCAGGCCTAGGATGTTGCTTCCTCTAGTGGGAATAAGAATGAGCTGGTCCAGGGCATTTTAATTGATGAGTTCCAGGAAGTGTTGGGCCAGTGCATTGGTGCATGAGTAGTTTTCCCAGTTGATGGAGGGGTAGTTGAAGTTACCTAGTATGAGAGTGTTGGGCTGGACCCTAATAGTTTCCAGGTGTTTAGGAATGTGGAGTGAGAGTCTTGGGACATGGTTGGGGACCTATAGCAGGCTACGACCTAAATCGCCATCTTACCCAGTGTTAATTGTACCTGAAGTATCGCAGATGCATTATGCTGGGCTACTAGTCTGGATGTGTGCATATCTTTTATGAATATGGAAACACCACCACCTTTGGAACTTCGGTCCATGTTCTGGGGCTGAAATGTGTGGAATGAGTTATAGCCTGGTAGTGCAGGGGTGCTTTTTGCTGCTTTAAACCAGGTCTTTGTTACAGCACAAATGTCGATGTTTTCCATTTTGAGGAGTGCTTCAAGCAAGGGCATCTTGAGATTTAGACTTCTAGCATTGAGCAGCATGACCCTGAGATTGCATTTATTTATAGCTGTTACAGTGGTAATTTGGTCTTTGGAATATCACATAAAAAAGGCACTATAGGGGTAGCAAGAGCCTTAGCCAGTATCCAGAAATCCAGGGGTGACATATGCAGGCTATCTCTGGCAAAGCATTGAGGTCTGTCAATCATGTCACCCCAAGCAGACAAATACTGGATCCCCTTAGAATGACACCAGAAACTTAGCCAATTGTTGAAGTCAATAATTTTCTGCTTGTACTGCGGTATCATTCTGGTTGATGGTAGGATGCTGCTCAGGGCTAGGGTCATACCTGCCTGAGCCACATAATCCGAGAGCTCCTCCATGTCTATTTTCATGTAGTCCAGGGAGGTACATCTCAGGTCATTCACACCCACATGAACAGTGACAAGAGTCATACTTGTTTTAGAGTAACCTGAGTGCGTGTGTTGTGTGTTGGATTCTGGCACCTGATAGACAGCTGACTGTTACCTTCTCCTTATTCAACCTAGTGAGTGGGACATCAGTGTGCCTCACTATTGAGTCACCTATGATTAGTGTATTGGGCAAGCTGTTTTGCCTTAGGGGCTTAAGTTGAGGGGCACATTGCGAAGGTGAGCTATGTGTCTTGTGGTTTGTGCTGTGTTGTCATGGTCGAGTGCATTTCTACCTTGGACGTCTTTGTTGTTTGGGTAGATTTCTATTGAGACCCTCCGCAAAGGTGGGTGTGTGGTTTGTGTTTTTATGTGAGAGCTGTGATGATGGGTGTTCTGGAGGGCTATGTGTTGCATGTGGTGTGGTGCAGGTGTTGACCTTCTCTTGACCAGCTATTCCGGTCTTGGCTTGAGAGTGCATGGCTTCCAATTTGGATATACAAGTGCATCTCTCACAAGTCTGAGTGTTGGGAGGTAAGAGGACAGGGTTGTCCGAGTACATAAGGCAGTTATTACACTGCCTCAGAATGTCCAAGTTCACCAGGTTAATAGGAGAAAGCACAGGGAACTGACCTTTAGACATTCCAGGAGGGATGATCATTATCGCTAAGTACTGGAGCTCTTTCCTTATATATTCCTTTTACAGGAAAAATGTCACTCAAGGTGTCTGAGTCTGTATAGAGTACTGCCAAACACTTGAGGGGAAACTAATACGGAAACCCTGAAAATTTAAGGATGAAGTATTTAGGCAGATATTCTTAAGTTAGAAAGAAATCGAGCAGTACTTACTGAAAAATAAAGAATTAGCTTGTGAAAAATGATGGAAAGAGGGGTGTCACATGAATGGCTACTGCCTGGCATACTACTAATGCTGGTCTCAGCACAGCTTCACTCTGTTGGGGAATGAGAGAAAACCAAAGCACCCAGAAGAAGCCCATATGGATAGAGGGAGAATGTATTCATAAGGTACACCAGCCAAAAACTGAACTGGACAACTAAGAACAGTGAGCCATCAATGCTGCCCACTGATTTTAGTGCCTTCCTTTGCCTCAGATATATGACCAGCTGTTTTATAAGCCACTGCTCTTGAGCTTCACTTCCCACAGTGGTAGTGCTAGCCATGGCAACCATATGATGGCTTACTGCACATCTTAAAGCTGCTGCGGCACTGTCTTTGCACTTGTTGCTGTGCTTCTCACTGCATTCCTTGATGCGTTTTTTTCAGCTTTGTAAAGGTCTGTTGTGATTTTTATTCCTTGAAGTTGTAACAGATACAAATTTACCATATAAAATAATCTGTGAGAGATCTCTTCTTGGTAGATCTACGACTAGGTTCATTCCATCATCCTTTCCAAGTTCACATTTTTTTTCTTAAAGCTCCCTAATTCAGGGCAGCCACTTCCCTACACAGTACATATTATGATATCATGAACTGCACAGAACACAGCAGACCCCTGAGCTGGCTGAATGAGCACACTTCCTGCAACTCAAAAATAGAGAGAAAGTTGACATCTCTGTTAAGTAATAATATGCAACCATTGAATGTAAGGGCCAACTCAGCATAGGAAGATGCCAGAGTGAAAATTACAACCCTTAAAGGAAGAGCCTCTTATACATAAACTAAAATAGGAAGAAAGTATTTGCTCTAGCTAACCACTGAAATAGTCTTTGGCTGACTTACAAATGGGCTGAATCCCAAGCAGTAATTCATATAAATCAAAGAAGCTAGAGGACAGCCAAAAGAGGACGATTCAGATGTCTGAGTTTTGAAAGTACTGAGGTGCCATAGACTTAACTCCAGGAGTGATCATTCAAACAAAAAGGCTTTACTTAAGAGAGAATTGATAACTACCTGGCTGCAACAGAGATGTCTGCAAGAGACCCTCATGAAGCACAATCAGAAGAAAATATGTCTGGAGTGGGGTGGCCTTTGATAACAGCATGATCTGATGCCAAATGATAGCCCTGCTGGGAATCTACTTAGAAAGAACTGGTATGGCAGCTGCCAACCCTTTCTTCCTTCTCTGGAATGAAACAGATGAGTACATGTTCTCCACATCTACTTCAGCTAGAAGCTGAACTGATAGTGCATACACAACACATGAAGGGTTCTCTCTCCTCTTGAGTTATACTCCAGCAAAGAAGGCAAGTACATGAATGAGTGAATTTTTTTTAGGACAATTCAGAAACTACATTTACAAGAAATGCAGGTTGGTCCTCTAGAACACCCAGTCCATGTGAAAGGAAATCCTGTAAACAAAGGTGATGATCATCAGGAAAGGCATTTTCCAAGAAACAAACATCAGTGCTAACTTATCAGTGGCAGTGGCCCAAAAGGTAGTACATTTGCCTTTGATGCTGGATGACCAGAAAACCGGGGTTCAGTTCTCAGACCAGGTACTTTCTATTCATGTTAAGTCATGATACTGCAGTGCATCACAGGAGAGAGATATGCTCCCAAGTCTGCCACCCAGTGAATGAAATGTTAAACTTAATCCCCATCTGCCTGAGCTGAAGATGACACAGAGGGATCCTAAGATCCCATGTTACTTTATTAAAACAAATATTTGCACAGTATTAGTTTACATTTTCACTTAAAAAGAAACAAAATAAATGTTATTCATTTTTTTTTAAATCGCCCATCCTCCCCCACCCACAACCAAATTCCACTTCTTGTTATACACTCCCCCTTCACCAGTTTGGCATGCTTGTCTTTTTCACATTATTTCCTTGTACTAAATGTGACATCTCTTCCACCTTGTCTATATTGTTTGTATATAGTTAATTTCTGTGTGTCCTCACCTTATTTTCGCTATCCTTTACACTTTGTGGTCTATCTCACCACTGTTTAACCCTCTTACTTCTTTTCCCTCCTTACTCTAACCATCTCTTAGTGTCTCCTATACTCTGTACTTTATTACTATTATTAATTCATTGCCATCTGCACACATTATGTCTGTATTCATAATACTCCTGGTTAACGTGCTTATTGTCATTTATATTTGCCTGGGCTGAGACTGAAATAGGTCCATTTGGATCAGTGCTGTACCCTGGTTACCAAACTAAACAAATACATAAAATAAATAAACATCTAACTTTCCATACATACCACACCCAGGAAAAATAAATGTATGCATTTTATCAGTTTTTCACTAGCCACTTCCTCTTATTTTCCATATTCGTCTTAATTTCTTCCATCTCTAATTTATCCTATTTTTTTTTGCCCAGCCACAAACCAATATTCTTCATAGCCATGACAACACTTTCCTATTGCTGTTGCTTATAAATCATAACAGGCATTTATTCCGGCAATTTCTTCAGAACAACCTTCCATAAAAATCAGTCTATTTCCATGTATATTCCAATTTTCACTTCCTTTTACTCTTTGTCTCATGTTTTAAGCCTAACCATAAGTCAATACAACAACAACAACAATAATAATAATAATAAAAGCAATAACAATACTTTTCTATCAGCAGCTTATACCGCTGTGCCTGATTTTCTGGTAGTATTTATAGAAATGTTTATGGAAAACATACGATGTTCCCCTACATTTCCTTCAACAGGCATGTCTTTCATCTTCCGTTTTCCTATTACATTCTAGAAATCCTCATGTTTCTTTTGCAAATGTCTTCCTATCACACTTTCTCACATCATGTACCTTTCTTGATAAACACTGCATATATAAATCAAGGCAGATACAATACTTGTAATTCTAAAGCCCCCTTCTCTTTTTTTTATTTTGCATATCCCTTCTTTATTAGGATGTCTGTTCTACCATATTACTCTAAAAACTCGTTCTTATTTACGCAAGGAAACAATATTCTCTCTAAATGAGCCACTTTACCTAATATAAGAGAATGTATTAAATGCACTTTCTTCTAAAAGGTCAGCTTAAATGTCCTCCATACCCATACTTTTTCCCCCAACTTCCCCTTCCACTACTTATTAATATAATAAGCTTCCATACAGCCACATGCTAACCCTTGTACATCACTAGCATTCCTTGTAAAATAAATGCCACCCAAATTCATTATATCCCCATAAGGTTTAATATTTTCTTTACTGAAAGCTATTGCTCTATACCACCTTCATCCCAATCCCATATATCTTCAGAATTTTCCAAATCTGGTCAAGTTACATCCTGTCAAAAACTTACATTATATCACATGCCTACAACTCAAGCTTATGGCAACCCCTTCTTTGTACTATCAGTTATTTCCTTAATTATTTAACATTTCTTTTACATCCTTACCTTTGATTTTGCATAGTCCTTGCAATACATATCCCAAAACTATTTGAAATCTTGTTCCAGTATTTTAATTTCTATTTTATAATCCATGTTAGCTAATGATACCACAACTTTTCGAAAAAGTTCCCATTTCTTCCATAAAAATGTAATTATTCCTCTAAAATTTCATCTTTTAAACCTTGCTTCCCAAAACATCTTTTCTTTCTCTTTCATATTCTATTAAAATTCTTACCCTGCTGCTGCTTTGGTGGTGTAGAGGAATAAAACCCTGACTACAGCCCAGCCAACCAGGGTTCAATTAATAGCCAAGGTGACTAACAGAGCAGCAGGGGAAAACAGCAGTGCCCATCCAAGCAGGTTGAGGTTGTGTGGTTGTTTCTGTCAGTGATCTTTGGTAAATGCTGGAGATACTGACATAGGAGATATAGTCCAAAAAGGGTAGAGAGCAGGGACATGACAACTTCTACAGAGGTGGGGTGAAATGCTGCATGTCCCCATTGTACATTTGCCCCTTGGGCATGTCCACGCAAACACAGGGGGTGGGGGAGAAATGGTAGGCCAAAAATAAGTAACCCTGCAGCAGAAGATAACAGTGAGACCCCTATTGACTCCTTTAAGCTTTGCAACCGGCTCCAGCTTGAATCGAGTAAGCTGGGGGAAGTTAAGAGGAAGCTACTAGACCTGACAGTGAACAGGGCACAGAGGTAGAAGGATGTAGGGGAGTTGATAAAGAGTTACAAACACATACCGTAATCCATCCTCTCAGGGTATGATCTGTACAGTTCCCTGTTTTATTACTGTATAGAATTCATCCATCAGTACCTCTCTGTTTTCTCTCTTTCTACATTTTATTTTATTAACATTCTGCTTTGACTCCATGTTCTTATTTTTATAGTATTTCTCTTTTACATAGTCAACAACACATTTTATTTCCTACCGACTTTATTGTATTATCTTCACTGGCTCTTAAACCGCTTTCATCTCATTCTCTTATCTTCACTCTTCTTCATGAAAAAGGTGCAACATCTTCCCCAACCACCACTATTTATCAAATAAGTGTGTATATTAACATGCTTCTTATCTTCATCCTGTTTAACTCATAAAATCTCTTTCTTTATTAGAAATTTAATATCAGATTTCTCCAGTGACTTTTCACACTTGTTTTCCATTTATATGCCATTCGATCTCCCTCCTCAAATACAACATTTGTACTTCTCTTTATGAAACTTTCACCATTCTGTCCAACTTTTATAAACATGTCTCATATTTATGGGTTTGTTATACTTCCTTCTCTCCATCACTACACTCTAGTACAAATTCCTCTGTCCCTTTCCATTCCTTACTTGTTTATTCTCTCCAGATGTTTACCTTACTGCCCTATGAGTTTAAAACAGTTTCTTTTATACCACCCTTAAGCTAATGCAATCCATTCAAGTAAATGAAAAAATGCATTTCTGTTCAATAATTTCCTATTTTCTCTTATAGGTTCTAGCTATAACCCCTTCATTTCCTAATAATTCTCTTCATGTTTAGATACCCATTAGTAAGTTATCTTTGTTTCTGAGCTCACAGTTATCTCCCAAAGTTACTTTATCTATACTTGGCATAATAAATTTTTATTTTGTAAAAAATCTTTATTTCTGTTATTCTTGAATGTGCATATAGCACAAATATCTTTACTACCCACGGTCTAATATAGGAATGAGTTACCATAATCTTCCCTGGAATTAACATTGTCATGTCCGGACCATTGTTAATACAATAATCTCAAACTATTCTTCCTTGTCTATAATCCAAAGCAACAGCCCCCCCCCTCCCCACACACACACACACACACACACACACACACACACACACACACACACACAACTTTTGAAATTGTAACTTTTTTCTATATTCAAAAATCTCACAGATATTTTTTATACTACTTATATTAGTAGATATAAAACTGGGTGGCCGCAGTAGTGCAGAGGTTAGCATTGCCGCCTCACAGCAAGAGGTTTTTCTAGTTCAATCCTTGGCTGGGGTGCCTTCTGTGCGGAGTCTACATGTCCTCCCTGTGGTCGTGTGGGTTTCCTCCGGGTGCACCAGTTTCCTCCCACATCCCAAAGACATGCTGTAGGTGGATTGAGCACACTAAATTTGCCCTAGATGAGAGTGTGTGCCTTCTGTGGAAGGTTGGGCACCGGGCTGGCAACCCAACAACATAAAACCCCACTGCCAATCATGAGCAGACAGGTGATCTGCTGTGGTGACCCCTAACCGAGAAAAGCCACAAGAAGAATTAGTAGATATAAAACTAACATTTTCCTTTATTTATATTTTCTTTATCTCTATTGCACTCTTTCAGATTTTATTCCTCTTCATCATTTAAATTTTCTTTTGTTTACCTCTTACCACTTTATACCCTAATCCATCCTCTACCATTCTCCACGACTCCCCTTCTGTTTTATTATTTATTCTTCTTTTTTTGGCTCTGCTTCCAGCTAGTGGCAGCCCTTCACACCTCTAGCAAAAAGAATAGGATAGTTTTCTTAGTGCCCTGGTCAAATATCCCCTGGTCAGTATAAATATCATCTTTAGTCTCCTCAGAAAATAGGTTTAATGAAATAACTTGGTCAACCAAAACGTAAATAAACACTCGTGAAGTTAAACAGGGGACACACAAACATGGTGACCATGAAGTGAACTTCCCATGGAGGAAAGGAGTCCCCTAATAATGAGGAAAAGGCCTCTCATCTATTCATGTTTTGGGGACGTGCTTATTTTCAAGCCTGATTTAACCCTTAACATGATGTACCTATTTTTGTAGGCGCATTCTTATTTTCAGGCTTTATCTACCACTTCATATGATGCGTCTGCTTTTGGAGATATATTCTTATTTTCAAGCATGATTTACGCCTTCATGTGATTTTCTGAACTCTATCCATCACACAAGATTCTGAAGCGGTTTAGTACACAGGAAACCAGACTACATGACTAACATATTGATGGCATCAATAACTGAAAGAAAAGGGACCCACACATTTTAATTGCCCATTTTTAGAAGAATAAATAAAATGAATGAAGAAAATTTTTGCAATATCATTCATTTACATGTACAAGTTGTACATCCTGTGTTTGATAATCAGGTGAAATTGTTGTGTCATTTTTGTCACTCACAGTTTTTCCAACTTGTGTTTCCAAAAAGTATTTCATAATCCTACTGAAGTGGGAATACTTGTGTGTTAGTCAGTTTTCAAATTTTATGCTACGCACCCAGACTTTTGACTGGATGAACCTACTTTTCAAAAGCATTACCCCTATTCCAGTGCCTGCCTATTGAGATGTATGGTGGGCAGACGTATGGTGGTCCTTAAGAACTGCTTAGGCCACAGTTCTTCCCCCAGGGTCATGACAGGTATATGATCCTGACCTACCCAGAGCTTATATGACTTTCTTTCAAAGGCAGAGTGCATCAGCTGAAGTGGTGTCACGTACTGTTGTACCTAAAATGGAACAATGTTTTTTATTTGCTATAGAAAATCTATCTGGCAGAAGTGTTCCAGCATCTACATGTGCAGTAGGATCAGAAGCACTATAGCAACAGACATACCCAGCTAGTTGTTGCTAAAACTGCAAGTGAAACTGACTCAAACAGGGGGTCTAAAGGGCAGTTTCTTGTACTACTGGGGACCTGACAGACGGCATACTTCTTGGCTACCCAGGTGCAATGATAATTAGTTTTGGCCTTTGTGATGAAGCAATGATTCAGATGCAATGGAGGAAAGATGTTCAGGAGTTTTAATTGTCATGGGATGAGGAACATGTTTACCATGAACTCGTTTCGCCCTGCCGCCCCAAGCAGAAGAATCTGAAATATGCATCATAAGCACTTGTGATAGGTTTAGCTGTACCTGAAGGTGGCAGTAAGACTTGATCACTCCAAGCCCAGCACAATTTCTCTGTGGCTTAGCAAATCATGTGTCTGACTTTGCAGCCATTGGCAACTCAAAGTGTACTGCAACACCTGCATCATCCTGCAAGGAAACAGCACCATAACTGTTGTGGCAGTCAAGACCACAAGGTGTGGGAGGATCTGACCTTACACCCTTCACTGTGTCCTTATTCAGTCTGCCAAGTTCTCTCCATCAACACCCCCCCACCCCTCAACCCACCATACATACACCTTTTGAAATTGTAACTTTTGTTCTATATTCAAAAATCTCATAACTAATAAGAAATATTTCTATTCCAATCATATACTGTAGCCCTAGGCCCTCTTCCCAGACAGGAATGACCAGCATTGGATGATTTTTCTATTTAATTTTGAGAAAGGCAATCCTCTAAAATGGGATCAGACAGGGCTAGTTTATAGTCAGTCCAAAGAAGTACAACCATGGAAGAATTCATTCTTGGAATGCCACCAGAAGCCAGTCATCCCGGTAAGGTAACACATTGATCTCCTTTGTTTTATTTATTTGATTACCAGATATACCCACTAGACAGAAAAGTCTCTTTTTAGGAGTAACCCAGGAGTACTGCCTGGTTAGATGACACGCTGAGAATCACACAATAAATAAATGAACTGAGGGAATGAGACCAGGTACTACAGGATAAATCCGGTCAGCAGATCATACCCGTGGTTCCATGTGCTACAGATGGCAGCTCCTTCTGCAATGCTTCACACACTTGTCTAGCACCTTGTTCAAATAAAGGACAAACACTGTGTGACAACAGAAATATAAATAGCGGCACTTACTACAGAAATTAGTACCTGCCTACAATGGAAGGAATTTTCTCCATAGGTACATAAGTTCATAGGTTGGTACTAGGCTATTGGCCCTAGGGCCTATACAAGCCTAGCCATAACAATTCCCTGGCTATTTCTTCCCACAATATTTACTTCCCTGGACCCCTGTCTAGCAGGGTGACTGACGTGATCTTCGGGGTGAATTTCCTATCTCCCATCCAATTGTCAAGATTCCTTTTGAAGAGGGCCAAAGAGGCACTCTACTTGACATGTATTATTTTATTTTACATTTGTTTACCGGGAAAGTCGGACACAGGTCCATTTTCAGTGGAGGCCCGGGGAGAAAAGCAATACATGAGAGAAGAGAAAAAAAAATAGAGCAGACTTATAGCAAACATACACAATACGTTAGAGATTAACAATTCTTATAGTAGGCAATAATTGTGGTACATAATAACTTAAAACAGCATTTGTATTATTTTTACAGATATAAGTTTTGTCAAGTAAATATCAATGGGTTCACAAGCTTTCAGGGGAACTGTTTATACTTAGCTATACACAGAAGCATTCTTTTAGTTTGGGTTGGGGAGTCTCCGAGTCAGGAACCTATCCCTCTAGCACGTTTGATAAGGTTTAGATCCCTGGAGCATGCGGCTCTGAGGGATTGGGATTTCTTTAAGTGTAGCATGTCCAACAGCTCTGGGTTTGACATGGCCTTGTATATTAGGTAGAGATTGTCTCTGAGTAGATGATATGCGACAGAGTATAGCTGGATTTTTTTGGACCCCAGGCAGAGATTGCTCCAGAAGGCATCTACCTTGCTCTGTATCAGAATTCAGAGCAGAGGGGTGACCAGTAAAGAGGCATCATCCAAAAAATCATCCAAAAAGTGACATATGGGAGGTGATTATTAAAGTCATTGAGGTCTAGGACTGGAAGTAAGGTGGGAGAAACAGAAGTGCTTGTGTCATTCCATAGCAGAGAGCATCTCTATTATGCTTTTGAGATGTAGAATCTAGGTTTGTCCCAGTAGCTCTGTAGCAACAGCTTGGTCTCTGTACAAAGTCCCAGTTTTAAATTTCCACCAATCATCTCTGACAGTGTCCAAAGGACACAATTGTTCCCCTCTTACGGGAGTGGTGAAGGATGTTGTATTTCTCCTGACAGGCAAGCCCTCTCTCGCCATGGGGATACTGTTCTTGCAATAGTCCTTAGTGAGTCACCATTCCTGAAGGGCAACAGTGAAAAGGAGGACATCATATACATTTGTCTGGGCAGGAATTTTAGTATGCAAGCGGTGGTGAACCCTAACTGGAAAGAGCATGTAAGATGCCATGCACATCTCCCAACTCATGCCAAGCCTGTGTGCTAATGGCAGCATGCCCTGGTCCCTCTGAGCAATGGTAGTGCCTTATAACAGGCATGTACCCAGTTACCCAATCCCTCCACAAGAATGAGCAAGCTAACACAACCTTCTCATTTTCATCCTCCAGCCAATCCTTCCAGCACTCAGGCTACTAATTGTGCTAACATCTGAAATGCAGTCAGAACTCCATCCTTTCACATTATGGAGACAGGCACAAGCAAAGTCCCTTTTAAAAAGGGTCTAAGAGTTTTGATAAATGCACAGTCATGAACACATCACCAATCCACTGATCCTTATCAGGGGAAAACTTGGAGAACTATCACTCAAAGGCAGCCCAAAATGGTAGTCAAGATTAGGCCTGCTGGGTTAGCATAATCTTCTTCTTGGCTGTGGTACCAAAGTGGTCAGGATCTTGTGATGTTTGAGTGCTTTAATCTGTGAGGACGTCTCTTCTTCTGGGGAAGTTTACAAGGTCTGGAACAGGAAAAGGTAGAAAGGACTGCAGGGGAATCATAAAGGTCCAGCACATTGAAGAAAGCTTGTTTCTTCAAAGGATGATCTAGCATATCCTCTGAAGATCAGTCAACTAGAGCATACCCCGTGAAAGAGGTATCAAGGTCAGACTGCATGAGATCTTCCTTAAGGATAACCTCAGTCAGGTCATTCTGTACAGATACATGACGGAGTCTCTGGCCCTAGCCATGGTGACAGTACAGTCAAGCCTACAATGGGTTAAACAGCACAATGAAGCCTACAGTGGGTCACATGAAAAACATGCCCACCAAGGACACCACAGACAGCTCATAACCTGGTTCTCCTGCCCAGATTCAAGTTGAAAGGAATACTGTTCCAGTGCATGCTACACTATAAAAGACTAGACTCTTAAGACGTGAGCCCCAGCATGACAAAATAAAAAATCTCTTGTCTACCATGTCCAAGGCTTTAAACTCTTTGGTTGATAGAAAAGTGGAGAAATACTTTTTTTTTTCTTACCTGTGCTGGACTAAGGAGATCATGTAGGGAGAGAGCAGGAGTGCACCAAGACACCATCTCTGTCCACACAGACAGGGAGATATATAGATCAAGCTCTTAATTGGAACCCACAGCTGCACTGTCTAGATAACTCCAGGTTGCAAATATGGCATTCTGAATAACTAGCTCAAAAGGGTGTTCACTCAAGGGTATTCTTCTTCTTTACTCAGATACTTAATAAAATGTTCCAGAGAGAAGGAATGAGAGCCACAGGCCAGTCCATACCAGAGTCCTTACCTTCAAATTTTCTCTGAAGAAAAATCTTCAGAAGTTGGGCTGTAAGGTGGGAGGAACTCATTCACCTTATACAGCTCAAAGGTAATGGACTCCAGCCCTCAGACCACCCATAGAAAGCTGAGGGGGTAAAGTCTGGAGTCTCTTGCCTCCCATCTTCTCCAGCAAGGACAAGCTTGTGCACAGCTTGCATTCATTGAGTTAAGTATCTGATGGATGTTTTGGAAAGGAGATCTGGCACGTGGTGTGAACCTGCTGAAGACTGCACAGGGACATGAGAGGCCTGCACAGGGTTCAGTCCAGGGACTAGCTCATGTTCCCTAAAGTTGCAAAGTCAGATCTATATGGATAAATCCCATCAGCCTTCAAGCATCTGCTTATAGTCAAAGGCTGTAACTGCAAGTCCTGGTATGAGAAAAACTAGTAGACTAATAGATTTAGGCCATCAAAACACTGCTACACCTGAGAGGGAGGACTTGAAGAGTCCTCAGCCCAAAGTATGATGACGGTATGCAGATGACTGTGGAGGCTGCTCTCCAGGGTCACATCTTTCACTTACATGCTCCAGCCATTTGACCAGGGAAAGGTGGTACCCACATGCTGGGACTCAACCTCCAATGGGAAGCTGCAGTTGATCCTCATATGGGCCTCTTATCATCCAGCAAAAAGGAAGATGGGAATCAGTAGGAATTTTTGCTTGTACAGGATGAGATCACAAAATTATCTGGACGTGAGGGCCAGTTCTGTAATAGACTTGTATGAAGGAGGATTTGACCAACATCTGCCCTGTTCAGTGGTCTTCTGATTTTGTTTTGGCAAAAAGCTGGGTTATATATGAGACCTTCATGTCAGTTCTTTTGACCACTACTATCCTCATTATATGAAACTAGGCCAAGAAGTTTCACTCCAATATGTGCAGCTGACAAGCTTGAATTGTTAGCACTTATGACATAATTTGTACTGTGCTCTTCTCCCTGACAATAGACACATCACTGTAGTAAGAGAAAAATAACCAATGAGTTACCACAAGAACTTAGTGCACACATTGTTCTAACAGACTGTGAATCTTAAAAAAACAGAAGGGGCATAAAAGTAACTTGTTTTTTCACAGATGACCTGCAAATATCTTGTCAAATGGAAGTGTTAAGGTGTGAAAGGGGGATGAAAAAGTCCTTTGCTAAATTTTGGCAGCTGAAATTCATTTGTACCTAAAGCATGTCATCAAAATATGCCAAGAACAAAAGAGAACTTGAGATGGGGATCTACTATGCACAAAGCTGGAAAAGATCCTGGGGGTTCTGCTGACCTACATAGGGGGGCAGCAGCACAAGAGCCGTAAAAGAGACTGCTTTGTTGGGTACATTGACAGGGCATCATTAAAAAGGAAGGAAGAAGTCACAATTCCATTATGCAAGAGAGTAAAGACCATCATGAGCACAGTATAGAGTTCTAGAGACCTTGCATGTATAAAAACATGGCTAAAGAAACAGAGGATGGCAGCAAAGTTTGTGACAAGTCATGCTGGAGAAATTAAATGACAAGCGTATAAATTCCCCAAGAATGGATGAGAGATAATGGATAAAGATCATAATAAAAATACAAAAAAAAATTTGCAAGAAGAAACAAGGTATAAGAACATACTATTTTCCAGGAAAAGGACATTCCAGTATAAGGAGGACACAAGCTGGTGGAAGATCATTTAAACAAAAGTCTGAAAAAAGAATTTCTCATTAAGATGGATGACAGGCAAGTGGAAAAAAATCTGTCAAATGAAGTGGTGGAAAATGAAAAAAAATGACAGTATTAAGAATGCATCAGATGTACATAAGGAAATTCCAGATGCCAAGGTTAAAGAGCAATACACTTCCATGGAAGCTAAATCTTCAAGATCAAATGAGCTGGACAATTTTGACAGCATCTTTGCCTGCTTGAAACATATCACCATATAGGACAAAACGGCCCATATCTTTCCAAAGGACAAGGTATGCCTTTTGTTCCTCTAGGGCAAGAATGAAACTAAATACGAATGAAGCACGAATTGGAGACGAGGCAGTCCATACGTATATGACATAAGAGCACTCATGCCAAAAAAAGCTGTGTTTGCTGTGTAACATAAAAATGCAATTATCAGTGTGTTTTAATATGTACAACCAGGAATTTTAGTTAACCCTAGACATGAGGGAGTAAGATTTGCATATAACATGAAGGAGAATAAAGTAAAAATAAGTAAACGCTTACTTGCAGGCATATAAAAATAAAAATGAAACACCGAGATAGCCCTGCATCTGACTTCTGCTGTTGCTAACTAGAGTTTTCTTTCTTTTACTGATACATTTCATTTTCACAAGCAGACTATCATCTTCTAAATTTAAAATAAGCATTTCTGGCCATGGAAAGACCGCTGATAATATCACTATTTGATGGTGACATCAAAAGAAAATGCATCTAAGAAACTTTCATTTAGGTCACCCCAGGCTTTTTAAACACTGAATCTTGATGTAGCCCAAACGTTCTTGTTGAGAAGTAAGGGCTGCATTTACTGTGAAAATAACAGCACGGCCAACTGCTGCTTTTTAATCTTTTATTTATTTCTGCTGCTTTTGCAGCATCAGGAACCAAAGGCTGCGGAAGCAAATTGTTGCATTATTACATACAATGCATTGTATAACCTATCAACTGACATATAACTACAGCCACAGTACTGGAAGGGAATCATCACAACGAAATAGATTTGTTTAGCAGAAAGAAAGTCATCTGTTTCAAGAAAATACCATGCAGGCTTTTTTTTCACTAAATTTCCTTGGTTAAAAATTAGCTAAGCAGGATGGATGGACGGACATGCTGGTTACAAAATGAGCTGACCGGATGAAGATGACCTGCTGACTGACCACATGGTTAGTTACTTAGTAAACAGTTCCCTTGGTCAACGAATTAGATAAACAATAGTTTTGCTGGTCTAACTGCCAAATGCAGAACCGATCCATTAGTCAGTTGAAGGGCTCTGTAATGTGCTGATTAGCTTGCCAATTTGTTGGTTGGTATATAAATGGGTGATTGTGGACAAATGATTTAACACCACCACCAGTTACTTTTTAGGTGACTAGTTGCCTAGCTGTCCAGGCATCTGATTATTTGAGTAAATATTTAATAAACCAATTATCTGAATGCTAATTAGTTACTTAACTGTCTAGTTGACTGAATAGGATTGCCACCGCTTTTTTTTTTTTACTTACTTAGTTATTTAACCTTTTGAAATATGAAACATTTTAATATAAATCCCTAAAAATAAAAGTAAATACTTTCAGTGAACCCAAATAGTGCACGGCCTTAATAAATTATAACAAAAAAGATGAATACCTGATAATGTGATAATTTCACACAGCAGCACAAGGTATTTATAAGCCACACCCCTCAGATGGGGCAGTGGGAAGTCATCCAGAAGCCAAACCACCCATATTTTGCTTCACACTTCTTTTTATTTTAAATCCACATCCTTGAATTTTAGATGCAAATGCAAATTTAACGGTGTAAAGTCTGCCTTCAGTGAAATAGAAAGCACTACAAAAGGTTTGAGATGTTTGATTGCAGACCAGAGACTGCCTTCTTAACCAGAGATGGTTTCAGAGTACAGACAAAGAGAAAGGGATGAGGGAATCTTAAATGAAATACCAGAAGTTTTCGCTGAACCTAGGACAGAAGCTACTGTTAAAAAGGGGATAACTAGCAGGGTTTATAAAATATTGTACTATATCTATAATAATCAGGAAAAGTTACAAAATTCTGGGAAAAAAAAAAGATACTGGAAAAGCAAATTCCAAGGGAACAATTGGAGGACATTTGTATGGCTCCCAAGTATCCAACAAAGTCCGTAAGGTTTAGGATTCTTGCTTGAATGAATTTGCATAGGTATTTTTATACCCCAATCAAACTTCAAAAGAATTTTTCCTCAGGTAGATAGCAAATGTTGGAGATGCCATGGGGAAGAAATAGATAACTGGGAACATGTTTTGAGTGTGATGAGGTGGCAAATTTAAAATTCTATACAGAGTATTCTGTCAGAAATGTTGGATGAGCAAATGGTTGTAATTAAGAAAATGATCCTTTTCAGTTGGAACATGTATCTAAATTGCCTAGACATAGTAAGGCCTTGTTAAGTTTAATTCTGTTGACTACCAAAAATACAATTATTATGAAATGGAAATCAAAAGTCTAAACCATTTGTATCTGAAGTATTGAATATTGTAAAAGAGATAAAAGAACTGCATGATGGGATCTTTAGTAAAGGGATAGAATAAATTACATAGAAATAAATGGAAATTGTGAAAACAAATGCTCAGGAGAATGAGTGAGGTTTATGGGAAGACATGAATTTAGCAAGTTATGTTATGTTGGACTGATAGTTATGAAGAGAGAAACCATATGTAATGTATAGCATATGTGAATGGATAAAATGTCAGTATGGTTTGTTTTCTTTTCTATTAATGTATGCCTATGTATTAAGTGATAATTTAATAAGTGTTTAAAAAAAGATGACTAGTCAAATGTATATCAAGAGGATAGGTGTCAGTCAATAATGTTTTTGTCAGAATTCTCTAAGTTAATAGCCATGTATCTACAAGGCTTTCATGTAATTTAATGGCTAAAATTACATTAGGACAAACCCATCTGCTCTCCACTCTGCTATATGCCTCTCCAATTTTAACTAATCTAAGGAAAACTGACTTATCTAAGCTAAAAGCATGTTATAATAAAATTGCTAAGTTTGCATCCGACTGCCCATATAGAACACATCATTGTACACTTTTAAGGATACTAGACTGGCTTGAGCTTCCCAACATTATTCTTTACAACCAACTCTCTCTAACTCACAAAATTGTAACACAACCAACTAGAAACCCTGCACTACAAAATCTCATCTTTCCTTACAGTTCCAGCAGACCACTTTGCTCTAACAACAAGAACTTACTCACTGTCTCCAAGGCCAACAACACTGCAGGAGAATCTTTATTTTCCAACTATGTATCTCGTATATGGAACTCCCTTCCTAACTCTATTCCCTCAATCTCATCCACTAACCACTTTAAGCCATCACTTAAAGCTTATCTAAAAAATAAGTGGCTATGTTCCTGTACTAACCCCTCATGAGTGCTCTGATACATCACAGTATACTCAAAACAAATCCAAATTCTCCCCCTTTGTTTAATCCTTTTTTCCTACCAACCTCCCTTAACCTTATATCTTGACATAAGTCATACCTACAAATAGTACTAGCTATGTTCAAAGCCCAGGTTTTGTTGTCAAGATGTAACAGATTTGTATGTTCTTATGTATACTACATTTTTTTTACTTTATACTTTTTGATTATTTTAATGTGTGCATGAAAATTTATTGTTACTCATGGAGCTTTTCTGCCCGGGCCTCTGCTGAAAAAGGACCTGTGTCCAGTCGGACTTTCCCAGTAAACAAATGTTAAATACATAAAAAATAAATGTTGACAAAGGAAATAGAAGGGAAAATAGCACTCAAATATTAAGTAAAAAAAAAAAGTTTAAAAACACAATTTACTACAACAGGTTAAGTGAGGCCAGAAATGCAAATGTCAGACCCAGAGATCTAGATGAATTCACACAAGTTAGCTTACATGCAAAGTAATAAAAACACGTACATAAAAACTCACATAGAAGATTATTACACCCCATCTGTAAAATAAAGTACAAATAAAAATGAAATGACAAGACAGAAATAAATACTCAAGAGACAAGAATTGCACCTAATCTCCCAAAGTTAAAATTTTGGCCATCTCTATGTTTAGCACTGGACAACTACTTGAAGTTATAGTGTCCACTAACAATAAAACAGGTTGTTTACCCACTCTCAGTTAAGGTGACTTGTTTGTGTGTTGTTCTGTTTTGTTAATAAGACATTTTGTATTCTTCTAAAAGTTGTATTTCATGAGCTGTTTTGCATTGGGAGTAGAGTTTTTAATCACAATTTTTTTTTTTTTAATTCTGGAGGACATTTTTTTTTGCTGTTGTAGCAGGAGTGGTTATTAATTTAGTTGGCTCTGTGGTTTAATGGAAATGTTTTGATTGAACCTTGTTTTGTGCTTTCCATGTGTGTATTTTAGCAACAGCAGGACTGTTTGTGCAAGTCCACTGTGCACTGTAATAGGAGGAATTGCCTTAACCCCATTGTTGTCTATCCATGGCATTAAAACTAAAATGATGTAGGTGATGTGCGAGAACATGGCTTACCACCCTGCAGAAACACTGTGTTGGAACATTCTTTTCATGGAAGACTGTTTACACATAGAAATTGACTAAAACTTCCTTGAAATAGGGTGAGTCAAGCACAGGGGAAGCAGCGTGAACTATGATAATACTTTTCATCAATCATTGTAGGGGCCCGATCTTCTGTTTGCTGTTTAATTTTTGTTGCTTATGCTCTTCTGTATGTCATTACAGTTTATCATAGCCCATACTAGTACATTAAAACAATGATAGTGTACATTCACTTAATTTAACAAACATGTATGTACAATAAACTACTGCTTGTGATGAACAATTTAAGCAGTTTAAATGCTATGTTACCATATTATGACTTATGTGAGATGGTATGCTGTTCACACGCAATAAAGTTGTTTGGAATAAAAAAATATGATATTTAAAACTTGCTGTCATATCAAATATTCAGTTTTATTTCTCACCTCTACTTGTGTTTTTCAAAGTTATTTCTTAGATAGATTCTCATGTGAAATATTTCTTGAAAATGTAATTCCACTCCAAGGCAAATATTTTGTTTTGCCTGCAATCCAATTCATTAATGAACCAACAGGGGGTGAAGTGTGAAGGGGCAAGCTGGTCACCCCAATTTTGTGATAGAGCAGGTTGACTAAGAGGGATGAAGGAAAGGAAATCAACTCTCAGCACTGCTGTGACCCCTAAAAGAAACTTAGGGGATTCATTACAAGTTCAGAGCAGATGGCTAGGTGGCCATTAATGTCATTTATGCCCAGTGAAACAATACTAGTGCTGTGTGTTCACCCCTCCCCATAGAATTAAAAAATATATGATGTTGCTCAGCTAACATCAATTTTCTTGTGTATTTCTATGTGGAATGCCCAAACTCATCTGAAGCAAATTAAACACACTCCAATGAAATTGCTTTATGGTGGATATTTATTCATATTGTTTGCAACTAGAACTGTTTCACAGACTTTCCAGTAATATATGCTGACAGTCTATATACTATCTGTTAGACATGTCTGTGGGCGGCAGTGTGGACTTTGGTCAGCCAGTAGCAAACTAGTGTCCACAAGTATTTTGCAGGACCCATCTCTGTTTCTGAATTCACACTATGGAAAAAAAAGTGTTTGTACTCCAGCTATTACCTAGGACCAATGCACAATGAAAATCATATTTTATATCACCCTTTATATATATATATATATATATATATATAGTCTGCATAATGTGACTGTTTCCTGTCTGTAATTGCACCTTAACCAGAATATTGAATAGCACTATATATTGTCTCTGTGGTTCTGCATTGTTTAGCGTGCATTGATCTAAGCTGTTTGCAACATGTACAGCCTTATACTTTTGACTCTGTATTTATCATATTTGTAACCTTTGCCTTTATCCCACGTCATAAAAGAAGAGTCCACCAACTAGCCTACTTACCAAGTTAACAAAAGCAAAAATGTTTATTTCAGAATCTTGGATAGTTTTTTTCCACTGCTGAGCTTAGCTCTTTTTTAAAGCAGATGATCATGGATCAGACTTTATTATAAGACCCTCTTCCATGAATTCCAGATGGAAATACCACATTTAAATTAGTTTGTTAACCTGTGGATTTCTGTGTGGTGCGCTCCACTAAGATTTTCGTTAGTTTCTTAATCTTTGTATTCTGCCATGCAATTTTATAGCTTAGTTTACTATTATCTGCCCCTTCTAACTGCTAGCATTCAGTAACTGCTAGCATTCAGTTGCTCCATCAGAGGGGTACTTTAAGCTCCACTAAGCATGACAGAGATATGTATTATTAATGTTAGAAATATGGTCAGTCCTTATTCTTCTAATGGGTTCATAGGTTTATACTAGAATAATGACCACCAGGACTTTATAAGCCTAGCCATGCAGTCTAACTCTGTTTTTGTCCCCAAGTACCTTGGATGCCTATATGGTGGTGTATGTTAGTAAGGTGGTAGCAAAGGGTTATTGGGGAGAGTATATTAGTTGAAGATTAATTTGCTTACTGTCGAACTCTGGCCAGAGACATAGGGGCCAGACCACCAGTGAATTTGAGATTTCACATCCAGTGATCATCCATTGTTTGAATGGGGTGAGGGACGAACTCTGCTTCATGTGAGTGGGGAGCTTATTCCATATTGCAGAGATCCTTTGAGACGCATAGCAGCCTCTCCAACATATTTTATTTATTTTGCAGGCAAAGTTCAAGTTCCTGGTGTTGTTCATTTTGCAGATGTGTAAGAGGTCCATCAAAGCTGGATCTGAGGATGTCAGGCATAGATAGTCTCTCAGTGACCTATAAGAGACTGAGTACAGTGATAGGGCCTTAAGGCAATTTGTGTACGACAGGATATTCATACCCTAGATTCACCTAAGAGGATCCTTGGAGGGCATTCCAACTGCTGCAAGTGCCAGGTTAGCTATATGCCAAAGGGGGCATTGTGCTCGATGGGTCTGATAAGAGCTGATTAGACTGGTACTATAGCTTCTTCAGACCTGGATGCCATACCCTTGCTGATGAGCTGGGTGACATAAAATGATTTTCTTATGAGCACAGGATCACAGATTGTAGCTTTCCCTTACCACTTACATTTTCTGTGTGTGTGTGTCTATGTACATTTGTATGAAAACGTGCAACAATGAGTTTGTGTACTCTTTAAGACCCCTGCAATGGGGAAAATGTCCATTTCACCCCAAATGCAGCAACTACATATCTGATTATAGCTAGTCAGGAGGTACAAGGATCATTGAAAAACAGGGATTTGTGTGGGGCAGCAATAAAGCACTTTAATATATGGTTGTCATTTTTCTCAATGAATGTCATCTTGCTCAGTTCTGGTCAATGAAATGACATTTACCTTAGTTTCTTTCGAGGATATGTAGGGGAATCATTTGCCACTAGGCCAAATATGACTGACCAAAAGTCCTGACTGAATGACAAGTGTGTCCCTCACTGTCTGCCTTTACACCAGTCCATTAATGGCCAATCAGAATATCCTGAATTCAGCCATTGTGCAGCACTGTCATCCTAAAAAAACTTATTATGTTTGATAATCAAATTCTTACATACAAGGGCAACCTAAAAGTTCTAAAATCTAGGATTCTCAAATGACCCATAAAATACTTCCAGACCAGGTCCCTCTGAATTACCATCACAAGCACAGATTAGTTCAGTCAGTGTTATAAAATCTCCTTAGCCTTACTACCTGTTATGGGACAGTGCTTATCCTACAGATAGGCCTATCACATTTACAGTGCTAATGTCACTACAAAAACTATCCCTGACACTTGAAATCAAATTCAACACCACTGGTTCCTTATGTCTGAAGCAAACCTTAGCACACCACAGACTGAACCTGCTGTCATTTCCTAGCCCAAAAACACTAAGTGGCATGAAAAATTGCAGGTAATATCTGAATGTAAGCCACAGTCTGCCATCTTATATGGCTCAGTAGTTAGTGTATAGTCTGGGAAAAAGTTACTTCTAGTTGGGTCTCACATGAGCTTGGCACTTGATGAATTAGTCCAAATGGATGAATAATTGAAGCCATTCCACCTTTGGGGACATCAAACCAATTACCATTAAAGTCTCCTAAAATTAAGGGACACTTCTTCCCCTGTACGTCATTCAGACTTTACAAATTTAACATCTGAAAGGTCAGACATTTTCAGGTTATGAGAGGCAGCCTCCTTGAACTTACCATTACATTCATGTAAACCTCTTCTTCTTCTGGGAGCAATCCATCCTCTTAAGGAACTACTGTGCAAGACCCCATTCAGTGATAACCTCAGTACCTCATACAAATAGCCCTATTCATCTAACCTATATATTGAGATCATGCCATGACAGATGAAGTGTCATCTGTCCATAGACAGAGTTCAGATCTTTTCTTTTTCCGCACGATTGTGCAGTCCTGGGGTTGGTATATACAAGCAGCAGGAGGTGTGGGATATGCCATCTACAATGCTGGGTTGAATAATGGTTTGTCCTTTTGCAAAAATGCCATTAGAAAGAATTTCCTACCATGAAAGTGACTGCAGCCAATCAGAATTGATCTTCTTAATGTACTGCCCGGTTTGCTGTAAATCTGTCCCCTCTCATCACTCTATCTCTGCATTACACTGCTTTAAGTTCCTCCACCAACTCCTTCTCTCTCAGTTAACTATAATTCACTCCAGTCTTTACAAACCCTCCGTCTGTCCTTGCATCTCCACTATAGCCACTCCCTACGCCCCTACAAGAAACCTCAGGAGCTCTAACCAACGACACCTAAAATCTCCAAGGCCAAAAAAAATTGGTCAAAATTTATACAGCTAATACCCAGCCCTAAACTGGAAGAAGCTCCCCCTTAATATCAGAAAAATAACTACACATAAATTCAAATCAGCACTCAATACCTACTCAATAACTCTACCTGTAACTGCACCACTTAACTCTTTCTCTGACACCGCACTCCTCTGTTTAGACCCTACTTACTAATACTTTTCTATGACTCTCTTACACTGACGCTACACTGCTCAAACTCAATTTAACTTTTTGGCAAGTGCCTACCATACCACAAATGCCCAACTCTTACACACTCTACTGTTTACTTCCCAACTGCCGATCCTCTGTCTCAAGAACACAATTCATCTTATTTGAACCTGTATTTTATTAATCCAGTGCTCTCTAGTAGGAGTTACTAGACTTGGCTAATGTCATAACTTTTAATAAAGTGTACTTGAGTATTATATGCTTCAAGGAAATATGAAATGGTTGACATACTGTGCTGTATTGACACATATGTACTCTAGTTAGTGTAGTTACATTCTCTTATTTACTGTTGTGTTTTTGTGGAGCTTTTCTCCCTAGACCTCTGCTGAAAAAGGGCTTTCACTCAGGTCGGACACTTCCAGTCAATAGATATCAAATAAATAATTTTTTCAGTGTTTTATGCCCCCTGCTAAACGTCATCCTATGATATACCCTGGTGCCCATGTCCATTGCTGGGTCTATCAGCTCCTTTTTACTACCCCCCCCCCCACACTAACTCCAGTGCAGAACCTATGTGCATCCTGGGGGGAGGGGCATACTGCTAACTTTAGTCAGATTTTCTTTTTCCTTGTAAGGCCTGCCTGTTTCTTTCCCCATCTCCTGGTTATATCCAAGTTGCAGGTGTGCAATGGGGACAAGAGGCTTATTGCCCCACCTCCACAGAAGCTCTTCAGGTCTTTCACCCTCTTCCCCCTTTGGATCTCAACCCCCCCCCCCTTGAAACATCCCCAGCTTCTGACAGGGATTGTCATGGAAACAGCCATATGACCACCCCAGATGGATATGCTCATACCTCCCACCAGTGTCTCAGATGTCCATGCTGCTAATCAAACTCAGGTCACCTGGCCATGGTCATGGCTTTGCCCCTCTGCACCACAGTGCTGGTTAATCTTGATGTAGTACATGGTGGAAGATTTCTGCGAATCCTTTAAGATATATATCAGATCAAAGACTTTCTCATTGTACCGGCCCTTTACTAAGGATTATCACTAAAGAAATGAACTAAACCTTGTTTTTCTTCACATTGTCTAGCCTATCTGTAGATAACTTTTATGCACCATACAACAGATTAAGGAATCAGGGACTATATCACTGTTTGTCCTCCTAAGGAATCAGGGACTCTGCCACTGTTTGTCCTTCTAGGTCTCCTTTCCTTAGTCTGAATAAATACAAATGCAGGTCTTCCCTAAAAAATGGAAGACAGAACCAATGGAATCTACCAAGTTAACAAGATGTCTTAAATATTAGGTACTTCTTAATTACACCTTCAAACCTGGTAACTTGGGGCTTCAACAATATGTCTGCCATAGCTGAACTGTAATCCCAGGTAAAGAGCTACTAAAAAAAAAAAAAAAAAAACAAGTTTGCCATTCCTGCAACTAAGTAGACAGGAAATTTGATAAGTGCAGCTGTATTCGGAAATAAGTGTTTCATACAATGCCGAGAATGCTGAAAGCGAGACTCCTTACTATTGCACTGATAACCACAACTGGGCAAAGGTTTTGCAAGTGTGGCAGTAATTAGCAATTGAACTTATTTTTCTTTTATTAAGCTCAAGGGAAGTCCAATCACAAACAAACATTTTTAAACATGACTTGAGCTAGTAGAGGAACGTCCTACTACAAAACATTCCTTTGCTCTGAAACAGATTCTCCATTCACATAAAACAAAGTTCATCCCTCTACATAAAAAGTACAACTTGGGATCTATAGATGGGAAACAGGTTTACCTCAAGACTGGCCCGTACTAATAACGGACAGACAGCTCCTAAATGCTTTAGCCCATGCATGGGTCCCCTTAAATTATCTATAGTAGGATCTCAGTTATTCTCACTGGGGTAATGTATAGTTATCAACCATGGAATGGATAAGGCCAGTCTGTAACCAAATGGAATAGGTTAATTTGAGCAGAAAAAGGAAATCTGGCTAGGGTTAAAATGACCTGCTAGCCTAGTTCTTACCTAGGTAACTATACACTACAATAGTACCATATAATATATCCTGTAGGCAATACAAATGTAATTTAGACAGTTGTATACAGTAATGTAAATGAGCAACAACTGCCCGATAATGTATAGAACAGTATATGTGCACAGTAAGCAGTATACCAATTCACAGGCAATCTATGTCAACTTACAAATCTAAATGGATGTCATTAGCTTCTCCATGAGAATTACAGCAAGTTACCATGACACCACACCTCACTAGACACATTAACATGGATCCATGCAGTTTGTGTAAGTGCCATTATGAAACCTTGATGCTCACTGATGTCCACTTTAAAGGGGACAGGCTGTTACAAATACAGTCAGTACATTGAAGTAGAGCATGTCCTACTTTAATTTTTATCCTTAGTATGGTCAGGTGAAGTGTGAAATACCATGGTTTGAACTGCACTCATGTTGGTTTTCTGGCTGAGTTTCTTTCTCAGGGAGAACAAGTTTACTAACACAACTTCTTATAGAAAGTGTAACAGCCGAGTTTTTTTTTTTCATACAGTGGAAGTCTGCAGATAAAAGATTGCAAAGATTCAGTGTTTGAGAAATGCCATAGTGAGAAAGTTTACATTAAGAACTCTAAGAGTTCACTCCTTAGTGAAATTTGTACTGGATTTGATAAAAGTGGGAGGCGGACATGGGGTGATGATCACAATTATACTATATCTATCTGCTCAGTGTGAAAGAGCACTGGAAAAGATAAGCTGCTGAAAATAGCTAGTTACAGTTGATGCAGAAACTATAAATGAAGAGGATATTTTCCCATCCTATAGGTCTCTTGTCAGGTTGAACCTAAAGCACTGAAACTCACCATAACGTTTTGGAGATCAAATATGGGGGAAGATGCGAGAGTCAAGAAGATGGTATAAAACAGCTTTGAAAAATGGTAGGAAGCCTGCTCAGTTGGGATAAGCAGAGAAACTGGTTAAATAGATTAAATTAAGAAAGGTAGGGAAGTATAGTCGGGGCACACAGGCTGGTATGGGGAATGGTACAGAAAGCACTACTAGCCAGAAGGAATGGTCAGGTCTGGGGCATGAATGTCAACTGATAGGGCAAACTGATCTTAGGAAGTTAATTTTTCAGTGAGAGGTTGTTGGAACCATAGAACCCCCCCCCCCCAAGGTGGGTTACTGACAGACGTTTGGAGATTCAGACTTCATGTCTTTGTGAAAAAGTGCATGCTAATACAAAACGTATTCTAGTAGCTTTCTAAGTTTATAACTGCAATAATTAAACTTTGTCCCTTATACTGGGCCTTTGTCTCCTCATGTTCAGCTTTGTCCAGATTTCTTGCTCTTAAGAGGTGCAGAGGTATGGCTACCAGCTGTGTTAATGTCAAGGTTTTTTAATGGTTGCAATTTTTACCCCATACTTAGCTGTGGGTTTTATTGTGCCATTACAACATTAACCATTCTATCTTTTTAAAT
The DNA here is from genome assembly GCF_019279795.1 of Protopterus annectens. Taxonomy (NCBI): domain Eukaryota; kingdom Metazoa; phylum Chordata; order Ceratodontiformes; family Protopteridae; genus Protopterus; species Protopterus annectens. The sequence continues at coordinate 366,386,570 of NC_056747.1, read as the reverse complement.
GGATTATAATGTTAATTCCTTCCTCTCTTCCATTGCTCAGGTCTTCAGTAAATCTATATCCTGGATCAGGCAGAACTACTTTACAGATTGTTTCATGTTTCAGACGATAGTTTGCAGGTGCCATGCTTTTCAAACTAGTTCTTTAAAATGCCAATGTTTTTATTTTTTTATTTTATTTTAACATTTGTTGACCAGGAAAGTCAGACTAGGACAGTGCCTATTTTCAGTGGAGGCCTGGGCAGAAATGCTCCAGACGCATACCAGTTTCAGATGCCATGTTCATGCCACTGTTTTTCATGCCAGTTCTTTCATTTGCCATATATTTTATGCCATTGTTTTTCAAGCCAGGTATTTCAGATGCCAGCTCTGTTATGTTACTGTATCCCACTAACAGTTCTGCTAAATGTGTTGTATATCAGGTAAGTACATATTCGTGAATGAAGGTAGTAGCAGTTTCATCACAGTCTGCCACCAGTAACAGAATGTGCAAGTGGCAGGATGTTTGGAAAATGAATTTGACTGGCAGGATGTTTGGAAAATGGAATATGACTGGATTGAGAAGTGTAATGATGTAAAAGCATTCAGCAGGTACTGAAAAAAAGAATTCCTGGTCACCCGTGGTGGAAGAAACAATGTCACATGACATGAGCCAAGTTGAACACCACAAGACTGCTATTCTACAAGCAAAATCCAGTCAAATGATGACAAAGTGGGCAAGGAACACAAACCTTGAAGGACCAGAACTTAAGATCATTGCACTAGAAGCCTCCGAGGTGTTACATGCTGTTAAGCATAATATCTCCTATAATAGTTTGGACTGTGCAGTAAAACTGGCCTTCCAATTGTACAGTGACTTGGATGTTGCAAAGACACTGGAGGGACCAAAGCTGATGCCATCACTGAAAATGTTTCAGGATAGCACTCAGAATACCTCCTACATGACCTGCAGAAACCAGGCACTTCATCTGCATTTCATCAAACACTTCCAAAAAGGGAAACAAAACTATTTTTACTTCTTGTGTGCTAGTTTTCCAAAGAAAGGATGGTGAATGGTGACATTGACATCCTGAGGCAGTGTAGCAACCGTCTCATCTTCGCCGACAACCCTCTACTCCTAATCCACACAAACACAATGTGTGAGAGATGCAACTATATTAAGAACCTTGAATCCATGATCTCTTACACATCAGCCAGTACAATGACAATGTGCGGGTTGCCAGCCTGCACACCTTACCTCCTACTCCACCCAAACCCACATCACACATACCTACATATGCAGTGGTCCTCACCAGAAACATACCCTTAAGGCAAAACACAAAATCAAATATATTAGTCATAGGGGGTGCTGCGGTAGCATTGTCGCCTCACAGTAAGATGTTGTCCCATTCAATTCTCAACTAGAGCGTCTTCTGTGTGGAGATATGCATGAATGGGCATACCTTCGTTGAAGGTTGTGTGTCAGAGCTGGCAACTCGGCATGTAAAAATCTGCTGCCAATCATTAGCGGACCGGAGTTCCGCTGTGGTGACCCCTAACCCAGGAAAAGCCGAAAGACACAACAACAAGGTGATTCCATCGTGAGACACTCTGATGTCCTTCTCACCAGGCCGGACAAGGAAAAGGTCACGGTCAGCTGTCAGGTGCCAGGATATGTCACATCATACATGCACTCAAGTCTCTCAAAAGGTACAGTTAAAACTCCGTCATAGTTTATGTGTGTGAACGACTTGAGATGTACCTCTCTGTACTATATGAAGAGAGACATGACCGGGCTCTTGGACTATACGTCTCAGATAGGTATGCCGCTAGCCTTAAGCAGCATTTTACTTTCATCTAAGATGATTCCTCAATACAAACAGAAAATGACTGACTTCTATAACTGGTTTAGCTTCTGGTATCATTCTAAGGGGATCCACTGTCTAATAAGAAAAAACAGATAAGGCAGCCAAACACGGCTTAAAATCATCAATTTATTAAAAAGACAAAGGTAAGTGCTTTCGTACAGATGTACAGACCATAAAATAAAACCACAACCAAACCATTTAAATAGGGCATTCACTAAAACAATAATTGAATCATTAAAAGCCTTATTGGTTTAAGGAGCGAGCCTTCAGGACAGGCTTTAAAGGCACAAATCCATTCAAATCTGGTGCTCTATGTGCTAGAAGTCTAACTATCCATTTAGTTTCAGTCAATAATAACATTTTCCAAATCTTCCTCTCTCTTATCCATAGCAATTAACTGTAAGACAAAAAACACAAAACTATGGCCAGACTTATCACATACATGTTTATATAATGCACTAGTGGGATCCCTTCTTTGTATATAACCTAAGTGCTCTAAAATGCGTTCTTTACGTGTAGTCTTCCCTGTATAAAAACATGTATAATCTTTGCACTGGGCCAGGTAAACCAAAAAAGAAGAAGTACAATCTGCATAGAATCTTGGTTCAAAACTATACCCATTAGCAGGGTGTACAAAAGTTTTCTCATTAGAGATAAAACTACAAGTGGGATCCACGGTCTGTCAGCCTGGGACGACATGACTGACAGACCTCGATACTTTGCCAGAGATGGTCTTCATCTGTCGCCCCTGGATTTTCGGCTAATGGCTAAGGCTCTTGCCATTCCCATAGTCCCTTTTTTAGGCAGCATCTCAAGAGCAAAACTCCCAGTTAAATACTCCTTATAAAAAACAACCTCAAAGTTATGCTGCTAAACACTAGGAGTTTCAGCACTAAACTGCTCTCACTGGAAGCTGTGCTCACCTTGGAAGATGCAAACATTTGTGCAGTCACAGAAACCTGATTTAAGGCTATGAAGAGCACCCCAGCCATATCAGGTTACACCTCCTTCCACGCATTCAGACCTCAAACTGAAGGTGTGAAAACTACAGTAGGCAGCGTATCAATATTCATTAAAGATAATTGCACCTGAAGTGTCTCCAGGGATTCATACTGTTTAACCAATCTGGAGGTGTATTTAACTGTTGATAGGTCACCTATTCAAGTCACTGCCAGCTACACGACCCCCTCCATGAATCAGGACACCCACTCTGCCTATTTAGATCTACTTGAGTCTATCAAGATACACCCAAATACCAACCATTGACTGGGTAAATAACTTGTGCTCAAACTAATTTGCCCAAAGTTTCCTTGACTTGTTAACTCCAATGCCCTGGACTACTTACTTGGTTGACACCCCCACAAGGGGTACCAGCATCCTGCATCTGGTGCTCACCATTATGGGAGACCACTGTAGCACCCCCACTGTGAGATCTTCCCTGATGAGATCTGACAACAAATTGGTCTCATTTAAAGCAAATATCACACCTAACCCCCACCCCCACCCCAGCAGCAACTAAACTACAAAACTTCTCCAAATCAGATTATAACCTCTTACAGGATGGTATAAATAGCTTCACTGCACCTTCTCCCTCAAATGTAACTGACAACTATGCCGTGCTCTACACCAGTGCTTTATACAAACACCTGTATAACTGCATTGACTCAGCCGTACCCGAAAGGACCAAAACAAGCTCCTCAAGGAAGAGCAAACCTGCCTGGTGGACAGCTGCCTTTAACAGGCTTTACAATAGAAGGAAGAAATTGCTGTCTAAGAGTAAGAGGGAGTCAGCCCTCCTAAACTGGAAACACTCACTCCTCAGCTTTAACAAGCAAATAAGATTTCTTGTAAAGTCCTCCAAAGCAAACTACAAGTCTAAATTAGCTTACTCAACAAAGGACAACCACAAGGCATTCTATAGTTACATCCGTAACCTAAAAGAAAAGGCTCAGATTAGTGCAGAACCGGTAGTTAATGATACCACATATACTGAGCTTGTGGACATAGCTAACCTGTTGGCCGACAGGTTCTGTGAAAACTTCACTCCCCTGTCCCCGCCACACATACCCCATGACATCCCTACCACCTGTCTCCTGCCTTGTATCTCTAAAGAGCAGGTCATAAATCCCCTCTCTAAGGCCAAAAACACAGCATCTATGGGACCTGAAAACATCCCAGGCTGCTTCCTACATGGGCTCCAACATGAATTAGCAACACCATTGGGTACTTAATCATAGTCTATGCACTGGCTTCATACCAGCTGACTGGAAAACAGCCACTGTTATTCCCTTGCACAAAGGTGACTCTGAGAACTATAGACCTATTAGCCTGACTAGCCTTATCTGCAAGGCCATGGAGTGAAACATTATGGGCCTTATCAACAAAGATATTCTCCAAACACTTGACCCTCCTCAGTTTGGATTTGTCAAAGGGAGATCACGCCTGTTAAACCTGGTGGACTTCAAGACAGTCACCAAGCTCTGAACAAGAGGAAATCTGTGCCTACACCCTACCTGGACTTAGCCAAGGCATTTGACACTATCCCCACTCAGACATCATTGACAAACTCACCCAGCTAGGCATCAACCCTTATATTGTTAGATGGGTCACTAACTGGCTCACTGATAGAACTCATATAGTCAAAATAGGGGAATACACCCCCAACAGCAGATCTGTAACAAGTGGTGTTCCACAGGGAGCAGTCCTGGGACTGCTACTTTTTTGTAATCTATTTCTTTGAAGTACAAGCAAAAACTAAATGTCTGTGTCCGACAAAGTTTGCTGATGACTGCAATCTGGGAGCGGTCATAGAATTTCTAAATTATGTCAACATCCTACAAGAGTGTCTTACACAAACAAATAATTGGTGCCAAAGTCATGGCCTTAAACTCGATGCAAAAAAGTGTATTATCATTCCTTTTGGCAAAAAAGTACAGTTTTGTACCTACCATAAATGTAGATGTTCGAGGATCCACATTGCTGCAGTCATAACCTGTGGGGTAGTCCGCTGTCCTCGGTCGGCCCGAATACCAAAGGGTTAGGCTGGCGTCGGTCATGGGCGCCCGGAGCTGACGTCAGTACGTAGTAGTACTTAAGCGCATGACCGACGCCATATTCTCAGTCTTTCTTGCCCCAGATGTCAGAAGGCCTTAAAAAGAAAAGGCCAGAGCCATAAAGGAGAGAAATAACAATTATCCCCAAGTAATAATAGCAACAACAACAACCACAACCCCAAACCAAAGCGGGGAAGGAGGGAGGGAAAATAGGACTGCAGCAATGTGGATCCTCGAACATCTACATTTATAGTAGGTACAAAACTGTACTATGTTCTTCGTCTCACATTGCTGCAGTCATAACCTGTGGGTAGAATCCCAAAGCAAAGGAAAAGGGAGGCTGGCAAACTAAAAGGCATTACGGGCTGCTAACATGCCCTGTAAGACTGCAGTGGCAAACCCAGCCCTGGACTTGGAGAAAAGAGGGAGATGATAATGCTTAGTAAAAGTATGAACTGAACTCCAAGTAGCTGCTTCCAAAATGTCCTTAGTAGCTATGCCCCTCAAAAAAGCAGTAGAAGTGGCCGTAGCCCTAGTGGAATGTTGTCTAATCCCAGCAGGAACATTCTTCCCATGATGAGAATAACAAAAAGCAATGCAATTACCAATCCACTTTGAAATAGTCTGCTTTGAAACAGCTTTCCCTTGTGAACCCAAAGCAAAAGTAACAAATAACTGTTGAGTCTGTCTGAACTCCTTAGTTCTGCTCAAATAATAACGTAACTGCCTGTGTATATCCAAAGAATGCAAGATTTTTTCCCCCTTATTTTGGGGATCAGCATAAAAGGTAGGCAAATGGATAGACTGGTTCAAGGCCACATTAGAAATCACTTTTGGCATGAAAGTAGGGTTAGTAACGCAAAGAAACTCTATCCTTATGGAATATTAGAAAGGGTTCAACTGCCATGAGAGCCTGCAATTCAGATACCCTTCTGGCAGAAGCACTCGCCAACAAAATGGGAGTCTTCCAAGACAAAAACTTCAATTCAGACGTAGCTGCAGGTTCAAAAGGAGGCAAAGTAAGCTTCTCCAACACAAAATTGAGATCCCAGGAAGGAGTAGGAGCTCTACGTGGGGGTCTTATATTTTTTGCCCCTCTAAGAAATTGTTTAAACAAAGGGTGAGAAAATAAAGGAGGGTCACAATCATAGTGAGCAGAAATGGCTGCAGCATGAACCTTCACAGAGGAAAACGACAAACCCTTGTCCAGTAATTCAGTAAGGTACTGCAGTGTACAACTCAAATTAGGTACAGAGACATCAAAATCCTTTGTTGTGCTCCAAAGAAAAAATCTCTTCCATTTATCAGCATAAACTTTTCTAGTGCTAGGCCACCTAGCTTCCAAAATGACATCCAAAACCTGCTGGGGAAGCTGAGAACCCACAGGCTCTAAAACAGAATACGCCAGGCCGTTAGATGCAGGGACTGCACCCTGACATTGAGCAAATGACTGCTTGACTGGGACAACAAATGAGGAAGCTGTGGTAAAGGTCAAGGAGGCTCCTGAATTAAACTCCTCAGCAGAGGATACCAGTGCTGACGTGGCCAATCTGGTGCTATTAAAATCATGCAAGGCTTGTCCCTCCTGACTTTCAAGAGTACCTTGGTAAGGAGAGGCAGAGGAGGAAAAGCATAGATGTGAAGGTTGTTCCAACTGAAAGATAGAGCATCCACTTTCCAAGCTTTTGGGTGAAACATCCTTGAGCAAAATTTTGGTAGTTGGAAATTTAGAGGAGAAGCGAACAGATCTATGTTTGGAGTTCCCCAAGCCACTGTCAACTGTTGAAATACCTGAGGATCCAATTTCCACTCGTGGGGATCCACAATTTGTCTGCTCAATACATCTGCTAGGGAGTTCTGTGCTCCTGGCAGAAACCGTGCTTGAAGAGTGATGTGCAACCCCAGAGCAGTCTCCCACAATATCATAGCTTGTCTGCAAAGAATGGGTCCCCCCCTGCTTGTTGATGTACCACATGACTGTAGTGTTGTCTGTTTGAATCAACACCTGTCCTGGTTGAAGTAGGCCCTGGAAAGCCATCAGGGCAAACTGGACTGCTAACATCTCTTTCATGTTGATATGCAAATGCTGTAATTTGGAAGGCCACGTGTCTTGAATCCATTTCCCATTGAAGTGTGCTCCCCAAGCCAGGTCTGAGGCATCCGTCATTAAGATCTGACTCGCCTCTGGTCGGGTCACAGAGAGTCCCTTGTTTAGGTGACATTCCTGCACCCACCACAAGAATTCCTTCTGGATGCACGGTATTATCGGAACGACAGTGTCCAAATCGTGGCAGTGTTGAGTCCATACACTTTTGAGATACCATTGTAGCTTCCTCATATGCAGTTTGGCATTGGGAAGTACCAGAATGCAAGATGCCATGAACCCCAAGGCTTGAAGGACTGTCCTTGCAGTCAGCCTGGACCGTACTGATAATTGCTGGAAGTAGAGGTGAAGAGTTCTTTGTTTGTCCGGGGTCAGAAAAGCCATCTGAGAGGCTGTATTCAGTCTCACACCCAGAAAGCACATGTCCTGAGAGGGTACTAGACTGGACTTTGTTTCGTTCACAGAATACCCTAGGCACCTTAAAACTGCCATCACATACTGTAGCTGTTGAAGTAACTTGTCTTTGTCTTGAGCAAGAATCAGGCAATCGTCCAGATAAGGATAAATTTGTATCCCTTTTAGTCTTAAGTAAGCTACTACAAGAGCCAGAACCTTTGTGAACACCCTGGGCGCAGTAGATAAACCAAAGGGCAATGCAGAGAACTGATAATGAGAAGTACCAGCCCGAAAACGCAGGAATCTCCTGCAGCTGGGCCTGATAGGAATGTGAAGATAGGCTTCTTTGAGATCCAGAGTTACCATCCAGTGCTCTTTTCCTAGCAGAGGCAGAAGTTGTTGTAATGTTAACATCTTGAACTTTGGAATGTCTAGGTATGTATTGAGAATGGACAAATCCAGAATTGGCCTCCAAGTGTTTCCTTTCTTTGGCACTAGGAATAGACGAGAATAAAACCCTAGGCCTTCTTCTGACGAAGGTACCACCTGGATTGCCCCCATCTGTAAAAGCAAAGAAATTTGATCCTGAGCCTCCATCCTTTGCTGAGGAGGTACATCTGGCATGCCTTTGAAAGGGGGAAAAGTGTGAAAATAAAACTTGTAGCCTTGATTTATTATGTCCAACACCCATTTGTCCTGGGTGACCAAATGCCAATTTTGTTTGAAAAGTGCCAACTTTCCTCCTAGAGGAGCTGCCAGAAGAGAAGGGTCCGGCAGCTGAAAATACAGGTCATTGGGTCTGTTTCCGAAAAGGCTGACCCCTGCCCTCACCAGAAGATTGTGCAGGAGAACTCCAAGTCCTAGGTCTGAAAGAACCCTGGGCGTGAGCCCTGCCCCTACCACGTCGAGACCTGCCCTTAGACTGAAAATCCGAAGAAGGGTAAGACCATCCTCTTGCAGGCCAATTCCTGCTAAACTTAGGGGGCTGCACTTGCAAAAATTCCTTAACTGTCTGCATAGACTTAGCTTTGTCTTCCATCTTTGTCTTCCATCTTTTTCAAAACTGACTCCACAGGGGAACCAAAAAGAACTTCAGATTGAAGGGGAGCATCCAAAATCCGAGCTTTAACATGCTCTGACAAATTTTGATCCTTAAGCCAGGCATGTCTACGAATAACTGAACCAGTAGCAGCCACCCTGGAAGAAGCCTGAAGGGCATCGAAGCCACACTGCAAGGAATGTTTACCAACTTGATCTGAAGCATGAACCAAGTCCTGCAATTCCTTACACTCTATACCCTCAGCTAAAGCATCTACCTTAGCTTTCAATTGACCTAACAGAAAGTTCTGATACTTTAGCATATGGAATTGGCAATTTAAAGCCCTCATAGCTAACGTAGAAGAGGTGTACACTTTTTTACCCCACCTATCCAATGCTCTAGAATCTTTATCCAAAGGTACTGGATTCTTAACCACAGAAGCCCTGACACCCTTAGGCCCTTGAATAATAGTTTCCGGATCAGCTCTAGGGCTCTTGTACAAATATTTATGTGCCTCTGGAACTCTGTAATACCTGTCTGGCTTGACAGGGGCAGGGGGTAAAGAATCAGGATTAAGGGAAGCTTCAGAAAAAACATCCTGAACAACATCTAAAACAGGGGGAATAGCCAAAGGTCTATGCTGTGGCAAAAACAAAAATTATCCAAGCCTCTTACGAGAATCTGAAAAATCCTGACCTTCCCACTTGAAATGCTCCCTCATGGAATGCAAGGTTTCAGAAAAGGAAAAATCCTCTGGAGGTGAAGCAGAAGGACAGGAATCCTCTGCATCCGAATCAGAATAGGGAGGAAAATCCTGAATATCTTCAGCTGAGGACTCAGAGTAATCTGAGGAATGCTCCATTCCCTCTAAATCTGCCTCCACCCTAGGCCTCTTCTCTGGAGGGGGCATAGAACCCCTGATCAAAGTAATCAAATCCTCTGCCATTTTCAACATATGTTTTTTAGGAACAGAACCCGAAGAACCAGAGCTGTGTCCCGTACCAGAAACACCCGGTCTAGCCTTAGCAGGGCCTTTAGTGACTGAAGTAGAAGGCCTAATAACCTTTTGTAAGGATGGAACCACAGAAACTTGAGAGGCACCCTCGGCCTGACCTAACTCCTGAGAGGCCAACTCCTGTAAAAGTAAAGGTTCCCCCTGGGATTCAGCCGAGACCTCGGCTGGATCCACAGATTCAACCGTAGATTCCATAGAACCGGCGTCCGTAACGGACAACTCATCCGGTTTAGACCTTAAAGACTTATCTTTTCGCTTTTTAGCGGTAGCGGGCGTCGGAGGATCCGACGGCATGTTGTAGTTACACCACTTACCGAAAACAAGCCTAGCACAATCTAATCTGCGTTTAATGGTGCGCTTATTAAATCTAGCGCAAAAGCGACACCCGACTACATCGTGCTCAGGCCCTAAGCAAGGAATACAGAGAGAATGATAGTCCCTATGAGGTATCTGTTTCCCACAAGAAATACAATTATTAACTTTTTCTGACATCCGGATTAACTGAGGCAAGAAAAGACAAAAATTTTCCCCAACGGGGTACTTAGCCCAACTTGGTCTTCAGTCTGAAACTCGAAAACTGAAAATTTCAGAACGCCGAATGGCACTTGCAAACGCTGCTTCTGCTTCGGACCACGCGGCAAGAAAGACTGAGAATATGGCGTCGGTCATGCGCTTAAGTACTACTACGTACTGACGTCAGCTCCGGGCGCCCATGACCGACGCCAGCCTAACCCTTTGGTATTCGGGCCGACCGAGGACAGCGGACTACCCCACAGGTTATGACTGCAGCAATGTGAGACGAAGAACATCGATGTTCCTGCTAACTACCATGACAGCAACATCTTAAGTATGCATTCTGTGGTGAGATACCTGGGCACACAGGTTGACAGCAACCTTACCTTTGACCACCATGTCTCTACAATGGTAAGAAGGTCATTTTATATTGCTCATCTCATAAGTAAGGGCATTGTCTCCAGAAAAAGAAGAAGTTATAACTTCCCTGTATTCTCCCCTCATCAGGCCAATAATTGAGTACAATGCCTGTTTTGGTATGTACCTTTCTAAGAACCAGCAGCAATTGGAGAAACCACCACAAATGTTCCTCACAAGGAAAATTCAAGGTCTTCACCATCTGTCCTATGGGGGTCATCTGAAATCACTGTCACTTTATTCTGTTTCATACAGACTACTCAGAGGTGATCCTTGCCTTGCATACAGGGTAATCTCTGACCCTGCATTATTGGAAATGCTTCATATCTAAAAGTCAAATGGTACACGGGTTACCCAATCTAAAGACCTTAACCTGGTATGTTGCGTTAATAAAATCTGTCTCCCAGATTTGTCTCCCAGAGGTTACCACACCTTTGGAACAGACTCCCACTTCCTGTCAAACACAGCACCTCATTGGCCCTCTTAAAACACAATCTAGATGATTGGATGGGTGACCGTAAATTCACCCCAGGGGTTCCACCGTGTCCTTCTTAGACAAGGGCAATAGGTGCTGATAGTGGAAATATGGGTAAGAACTTGGCTAGAATTGTAAGGGCCCTAGAGCCATTAGCCTAGTAACTTCCTATGAATGGCCTTTTGGACTTCTGTGAAGACCCTGATGAATTTGCCCAGGCCATAATCACAACAGATTTCAAACATAATGGAAAAAGCACTTCTTGCCTTGGAGCAGCATTTCAGCATATGGAAACATATCTGGGGTGTGTATACTGGATTAAAAGTGCCCATCACTCCAAAAGGCTAACTGTGGTGCCCATATAACTCACAATGCAGCCAAAAGCTGCAGCACAACTACCTTATGACACAGAAGTCTTTGTGACAAAACTTTTTGGTCACTTTTCAGGTTCTGCTACATGGACCAGAGACTTGAAAGACTTCTCCGAGATTTATGGCATGGAATTTGAGAATCGAAGGCACGTGCCAACAAGGTGGCTGTCAAGCCTGTCAGCTATTGAGAGAGTAGTAAAAAAATCTACCAGTGCTCCAGTCATAATGCCTCTCCCAGGGATAAGTCAAGACCACCTGGCAGGTATGGCTGTACTTTTCAGATAATTAGCATGGCCTACACTGCCCCAGTACTATTTGCACTTACCGTGTCATTCTTGTGGATTTCAGTGAGCAGATAAGTTTATTAGTCTTTTCCAGGACTACTTAACAATCAAGCCCTTTCTCCAAGAATTATGTACCACAGGCTTATCACCAGGATAAAAGTGGCTGGAACTTTTCGATGAAGGGCCCAGGCTGACTGCACTTTATCCTCTAACTGCTAGGGTGTTAACTATACCAACATCCAATGTATTTGTGGTTAAAAATAAATGGAGAGATGTGCAAAATTGTTGTAGTGTGGACTTGTTAAAATCTGAGCTAATGATGAGTTTAAATTACTGAGTGAAATGCAGTGACTTTTATTCAAATATTGTATCAAACAGGGTACTTCATGCCTTCAAATCAAATGCAAAGTTGTTGTGTCTTTCGGCTTTTCCCGGTTAGGGGTCGCCACAGCGGAACTCCGGTCCACTAATGATTGGTAGTTGATTTTTACGTGCCGAGTTACCAGCCCTGATGCACAACCTTCAACGAAGGTACGCCCATTCACCCATGTCTCCACGCAGAAGACACTCTAGCTGTGAATCGAACCAGACAGCGTCTTACTGTGAGGCGACAACGCTACCGCAGCACCACCACCAAATCAAATGCAAAGTACACATTTAAAAGGAAGTGATTTTATTTTAGTTTACTTGTTATGTATGCAGTATGTATAATTTTTAGCTTTCTTGTTTAGAATAGTTATAGTTAGTGTAATAGGTAGAATTTTTAGTTTTTTGCTTTAATTTACAATAATCCTACTCTTAATTACACACATTTAAAGTGTTATTGTGCAAGTGTGCAGTATGTAGATTTTAAGTTTGCTTCTAGTTATGGTTAGTGGAATATGTACAATGTAGAGTTTTACTTTTTTAAATCAACATACTCATGTTTGTTATGCGTAGTGTGTTTTTTAGTCGTTTACTTCCTGTCACAGCTACAACAGTAATGTGTATTTTTGCAGTAATGCCTCAGTTTTACTGTTGCTGTATAATTTAAATTTCATTGTTCAGTAATAACTTCACACTGTTTGTACCCATAACTGTGCCTCCTTCACCACTCCTGTGGTGATGTCATGGGTACAGGGTGTGGTCAGTTTCATATTGGCCACACACCCCACATCCCACTTTAGCCCACTTAAAAGGTGGCAACCCTAGTGGCTGCAGACGTGCTAATAAAAAAAGCACTCTACAGACATGGGCTTTGTAGGACTCTTCCTGTCCCAATTCCCACCCCTTCATGACATGCAGTCAATCGCTGCACAAGTTTAAACACTCCAACCTAGCAAGGAACAGCTCTGCTTGCAGGTCCAGGTTGTTGACACAAATGAATTGCTCTGGAAAACTAGTAGCAAGTGCATCTTTTCGATAGCAATTCAACAAAGCTTTTTTTTTTTTTTGTTAACTCCCACTGCTTTATCCAGTGGGCAACTGGATCATTTGATACAACCCATGAGTGTCCCACTGGTAACAGAATGGGTGAAAACCTTATGGAATACTAACAGCCAATCACATGTTTTATATTTAATTATTCCGAGGCTGCACAACTTCACAAAAAGGAGGATGGCTGGTTTTAAATGAAACAAGAGTATCCTCAACCTTTCCCTAAAGCAGTGTAGCCTTAAACATTAGATAATACAGTAAGGGTTGGAGGGTGGTCACAAAACTCCCTACATGGCAGTGTAGAGTGACTTTCCCTCAGTAAAAATGATAATTTTATGTGCTGTTTACAATGTGTATACAGTTCTTTGTCCTGTGATGTAATGTTTTAGCTAATGTGTAGATGGTCTTTAATCTCATCACATTTGGGCTTGTGTGTCTCATTCTGGTGATGCTTTGATGAGGTGTGCTCACAATTTTAAGGTCTGAGCATTTAGAAGACAATCAGATGGGAGTAGATCCAGATGAATAATATTGCAGTACAGGATTTTGTATCAACAAACCTGTGTTGTAACAATTCAGATGCAGATTTAAACACAAAGTTCAAGATTTTACTGCCCCCCCCAAAGGCCAGGCTTTTTTCCTTACACGTCATTCCTCCAATATGTTTCTCAGAGGTCACACAGCCATGGAGGAAAGGGATAAGTATATAATTCTGAACCAGCAAAGACCACTAGGCACAAATGTTCCTTTTCAAGGGCAATCCAGGAACAGTCTGGTTAAGTGACTTGATCAAATTCATGGCGTACGCAAATGGAGGTGAAAGGAAGCAAATTATATACTCTGTGCTATAGGAGGCAGCTTGTTAACAGCTCACTGATTTAAACCTCGGTACCAGCTGCCAGACAAAATACTTTGTTATTGCAAAACAACATTGCCCCCTTCCTTTAGATGGTATATCCTGAAAGTTGGAGTATAAAATAGACCATTTCAGAGGGATATTGACACAAACAAAACACACACACACACTTCTGATTAATGGTGTCCAGCTTACTTCTGGTTTTATCTGTTATGCCTTTGGTATTATATTTTTGGCATTCTACCTTTCAGTATAACTGCAGCAAGAGGCTCCCTTGTTCGATTCTTGGCTGGGGTGCCTTCTGTACAGAGTCTGCATGTCCTCCCTGTGTTCACGTGGGGTTACTCCTGTGCTCTGGTTTCCTCCCACACTCCAAAGGCATGGAGTAGATATATTGGACACTCTAAATTGGCCATAGATGTACAAGTGTGTGGTATGGATGAACTACTGCAGCAAGGCTAGGCACCTAGCAGTGTAAACCTTGGCTCTAGATGATTGTCACTGTTTAAGTGACACCCTGACCCCATGTGCAAAAATGGGAAAAAGGGGATGTGGATGGATGGTGGATAGATGCTGCAGCAATTAAAATAGAACTTGGAAGGAGACCAGGGGTCTTTTTTTTTCAGTCTGCTAGGTTCAGGGTGGCATAGAAAGTATGAAGCGTCCACTCTTTCCTGAAACAGTTAAGCAAGAATGGAAAAGTGTGACCTGATCAACCTCTCATATACAAACAAAAGGTGAAATAGTTTGGTTAACGAAATGTAGGGACTCCACTCAGACTGCTGACTTTGGGTTATCCAGCCACTCTCCAGTACCACTTGAGTAATCAATTTATTCTCTACATTCAAAGATAGCAAGTGTCAGGAGAAGTGCTAACTATAAATTGTATAAATGCACTCCTACCCCAGGAAAAGCCAAGGGACATGTGCATGCAATGATGTCAGTGCTGACATTAGCATGCATGCTTCATAGGATCATAGAAATTTACTAGGCTATTGGCCCTGAGGCTCTTACAAACCTAGCCAAGAATTTAGCCCATGTTCCGACAAGTCAGCACCTGATGCCCCTGTCCAGCAGGGACACCGTTTCACGTTCTCTGCATGTTCACCTGTAAGTATACACCATCTACAATATTGCCTGGCTACATATCCCTCTACCTCCCCACAGCACACACAATCTTCATTCCCATGCTCACAGTGTCCAGCTGTCATGGCCCCTCCCCACACATACAGTCTCCGACAGCATACCCTCCTGACACACAGACACAAACTGGCATGTCATCCCACACACACACACACACACACACACACACACACACACACACACAAGGAGCACAAAGGCAATGTTTGTAACTCACACATTTGTTTGGAAGAGAGAGAGCTGAGAGAGTCCCTTGAAATGTGCAAAAAAAAACAGCCACCAAATATAACAAAAATATAGAAATATATTTATGATGTTAGAGCTGTCATAAGTTTATTCTTAATTTTAAAGCTCCTGCTACAACACAGATGGCAAACAGTTCATATAATTAAAAAACGCCATCACTAATTATTGTTTATCTTCAATCATGGTTACCTGAAGAATGGGATTTATATTGCCGCTGGCATACCAGGTTAATATAAGCATAAGCTTTTGGTCATAAACAAGCATATCAGTGCATAGAATCAAAATATTTTAAAACTATAAAATTATCAAAATTAAATAGTTTAGAATGCTAAAAAAGCAATATTAAGAATGAAAAAAAACAAGAAATATTTTGCAGCCCTATACACTCATGTGCACACACTGCAGAAACTTGGGAAACTTGAGAAGAGCACTCATATCAAATGTCAAAGACTGAAGCAAAACTGAATTTGTGAACTTTAATTAAGCCCTGGCATAGGAATGGGGTCCATTCCCATCAAGGTATATAAAAACCTAGCATTTAGAGAAATTAAACCAAGATAGAAAAATTTACACACTGCAACTAAGAAATACTAATTCCTTACTTTTCTCAAGGGATCCTTATGCAAAGAAGGCAGTTACTACCAATCAGGTGACTACCCTCCTTGTTGCATAATGCAGATTTTGAGTAGGCAAACACATATAAAGCAATGCTCACAACCAGCTGCGAATGCAAAATACTGGAATGATTCTGGCGCCACCTGCAGGGACATGCGGGTGCAGCCCAGACTGGTGCTAGACAGAACTGCTGTATCTGTTGCAGACAAAGCCAAACACAACTTTAAGAAAGCTGCTACACCAATTGCAAAACATGGTAACACAAGATCAGGTTAGAGCTGGACGCGAGAAAAAGTAACTTGCATGTTGAATTTATAAGATGAGAAACAGATAATAGGTGAGAAAATACACACATTGAGACCATGGTCTCTGTGCTTATTAACCTGTCTCAGATTGCAATCAAGGATGGTTATTTTACCCATCATACACCTTGGTATACATCTGGCAAATGAAGTAAGCAGATGAAGTTCAGTATTTAAGTTCTAAAAAAATGTTACTATACACAGAGCTGGGCACAAGAGCAGCATTTTACAAGCAATTACGCAACACACAACACCCAGAAAACCCTGAGAAGTGTATAGGGGTTCCAACTCTTTGTAAACTTTTATGTCATAATAGTTGTCTAGCAATTAGATAATTTTAATCTTTAAAGATGATTCTTTGTATTTTGTAGTATCTTAAAGGTAATAAGGGGAAAATTATTTAACTCAGATACATGCAATTTATTTCTCAGCATTACATTGGGAAAAATATGTTTAACTCTAAACTGTTTTCATTTGCCTCAACAGAATGCATGGGAAACCTCTCAAGATTTGTTTTCAGTCATAGCATTCATTTTTTTCAATACAATGTCAGTTATATAGCATTAATTATGTTTGCTGCAATATACAAGATGACAGTCTAAGTAAAGGTAGATTTTCGGAGAACATATACTTGCTTCATCTGTAAATATACTTTTACTCATAAGCAGCATGCATATGCTGTGATTAGTGAAAAGTAATGCATTCCCAGAAGTGTATACTGATCAATGAATGAACAATTTAATATATATTCAATAGGTGTCCCCCAGGAACTTTGCAATGGCTGTTCTGGCCAGCTAAAATCAGTTAGTTTGAGAAAACTCTGAAACTGAAAACATTACTGTTAAAAAAATAAAATAGTTGTTGAGCCTAAGAGACATTATCTAATAAGAGGGATTGTGTCACAAAGGTATCCACTTCTGACACTCATGAATAGGCATCTCTCAACACTGAAGATCTGCTAAGCCTTGTCCTAACCCTAAAATTCTCCAGTAAGACTAAATGTCTCATCTCTTCTGAATGATGTACAGTATCCAATGTTAGTTCACCCAGGGACCGATTCTAAAAGACTTGCTTTCAGTGCAAGTGACTTACTTGGGTACAAGTCAGCTTTATATATAGTCCTTACTCGGGTATAAGTCAGCTTTATATATAGTCCTTACAGTGGGCTTAGTCACTTACACCGAGAGCAAGTCTTTTTGGAATCTCAGTCCGAGTGTCAGAGATAATATACTCCATGCTGCAATTAGTGAAGCATAAAACAACAAGCTAGTCTAATTACTGTCCTGGATATAATTCTTCAAATTTGACTAAATGAAGTTGCATCTGTTAGTATAGCAGCTCTAACAATGGTACTAATAGCCACTAATAGATTGATTATCCTACAAACCTAAGTAGTGAAGTGGAACAAACCAAATACCTCCCATCAAGCTGTTAAGCAATACTCTCCCAACTTCTGTGCATTCTAGACCACAAGAATACATAGTCAAGCCTACCAAATGGTGCATTCTTGCTTAAGAAAGTACTAATACTCAAACTTAAAGGTAGCAATGGGCAGTACAGGACAACCAAGAGGAATTCTGAGGCCCATTGCTGCTTACAGAGGATCTCATTGCCTCTGGAAGATGTGGTAATGCCCAATGTTCACTACTCTGGTGCGTGTTATTATGCTTATAAAATGGACTACCATTGTAAGTGTTCTGAAATGCTACATTGTAATACCCGTTGCATATTTTAATGTAAAATAATTCCTGCTTTGTGTTATAGCAAACTATAATGCTACAGTCTGAAATGAAATTGTATATAGTGATTGGTCATACAGGATTACCCAATCATGTAAAGTTTATTTCAGAAACCAGACACCCTGCTTTAAAAGACTACAGCCACTGGTGTGTTTAACATAAGAACAGGAAAAAAGTTTCCACATAAATGAAATGAAGGATGAGAAGCAGTTTTGCTGGATGTCTCTCTTAGGTTAGCGGAGACCAGTTGTATAATGGTTAAGGTCATTGCCTTCAATGCGCAAGTTTCAATCCTGACCTTTGGCCAGTTCCTGTATTAAGTTTGCATGTTCCCCCATGTTTCTATGGGATTCCTCTTAACTCCCTAAAGCATAAGTGTTTCCACCTCAGACTAACTCATGAATAGAGTTGTGGACAGCAACACAGACTCCAGATGGTGCTTAAAGGAGTAAGAGTTGTATAGACCAACCATCTTGGGCATCAAATGTGGTGCACAGTGTCCACAAGATAAGAGACCCTGGATCACAAACTGAGCACAGTGTCAGAGCTAGCCACTTAATGGTATAAAAGTTGGTTCTAGGTGGTTCGGTAGTACTGACTAATGTCACCCAAAATGGGTATGGGTACTTGCTAAGTAGTTTATGGACCTGGCCTACTCTGACCTACACCAGGGAAGCATGCTAATAGTGGGAGGGTGTATATGCCCCTACTGGCCAGTGTGTGCTCACCATACATTCTTACAGTCATGGGTCTATAAGCTACTGGCCAGACGGTGTCCAGTTAGCCAGCTTGAGTTACCTGGGATAGCCCTGTTGAGTGAAAGCTAGACATAAAACTAATCAACCTGCCAAACACAAGTTAAGGATTGCTACACTCAGTGTAGGTTCACTGACAGGCTGCAGCATGGAAATGAATAACATGATGGTGAGAAGGAGGCAAGATGGAAGGGCAGTGTTACAAAGCCACTTGGCTTAGGAGTCAAGTACACAGCAGGATTGTCACAGTGAGAAAAAGAGTGCATTCAGGCAGCAGTTATAACTACTACTAGATAAAAAGAACAACATGAATTGGTATGGATAATGGGTGGCCTGACTACACATATTGGGACAGACAGAACAGGGCATGTGGTCCACATTGGTAAAACAAAAGGAATAAAGGAGAGGTCATTCTGGACGTCTGACAAATGGCTTAATGTGGCCAACACATGGTTCAGCAAGAGAAACAGTCATAAGATCACACATACAAAAGTGGCCAACATGCTACTCAGGTATAGACTTCCTCCTAGTAAGGATTACTTGGGGCCTTCCTCAGGAAGTAGAGGAAATAGGTGGAGTTGAAGAAAAATGGTGGCATCTCAAAACAGCATGCGTGAGGTCAATAGGACAGACATGGTCGATCCAGGTACGGATATAAGGTACATAAGGAAAGATGGGGTGGAATGTAGAAGTCCAGAAATTCAAAGAAAGAAAGAAGTGCAGGTAAAAGTGAGAGACAGAAAAAACAGACCAGGCTAAGAAGAAATACAGGCTAATAGAAGAGCTGCAATAGAAAAGAACCGGTAATTTGAAGCACTCTACCAGCTTCTGTTAAGTGACTTGGTAGATGAAAGAAACTATCAGGTTGCAAGGCAAAGACAGAAAGATAAAGATATTCAGACACCTTTCATAACAGATGCCACCAACAACCTGCTCACCACTCAACAGGAAATCAAAGGCAAATGGAAGGAGTACTTCCTGCAGCTTCTGAATGAAGAAAACCCCACATTAGCTGTACTGCCCGACATAGCTTACTATGAAAGAAAATCAGCAGCCAGCCAAAGTAGTAAGAACATCACTAAGGAAAATGAAAAGCTGCAGGCTTAGATCAGGTCACAGCAGATATGATCAAAGTGTTGGGTGAGATAGGGGAGAAGTGGCTCCTGAGGGCACTCATAGTAGTATGGCAAGAAAGGTGTATACCAGATGACTGGAGAAAAATCATACTAGTGCTAGTGTTCAAGAACAAAGGGGACGTCCATAACTGTGAGCAGTATAGAGGTATCAAGCAACCTCTAATACTGCCTGAATGTTCTGGAGAGCGTCATCGATAAATAAATACACACAGCAGTAAAAAGTAAGATGGCAAATGAGCAGCTCAGACTCGAGTCAGGATGCAGTGCAACTGACCTAATGTTTGCAGTGAGACAGATGATTGAGAAGCTAGAGACAAGGAAAGAGTCCAACTGGGCATTTCTTGACTTGGAGAAAGCATACGACAATGTCCCAAGAAAGCTAATTTTCTGCAGTTCTGTGGTGGTCCACACTGGTAGAATTAGTGCAAGCTATGTATATGACCAATGACTCTAGTACAAACAGTGTTTGGTCTCACAGAAGGATTCACAGACGTATTCCCAGTGGGAATGGATGTGCATCAGGGTTCATCTCTGAGCTCTCTGCTGTTCATACTAGTGATGAATTACATTAGCAAACAGGAAGGGGACAGATCAACAAAGTTTCTGCATTCAGACAATGTGGCATTACAGGCAGACTGAGCAAGAACTTCAACAAAAGATAGAGGAATGGAATGCAAAACTGAAGGCACATTGGGATGAAAAAGTGCACAGATAAGAACTGTAAGGGCAGCGAATGGGGAAATCAGAAGAAGCCGTGAATTGAGATAGAAGGGAAAATAGTTCATCAGGCTAACAGCTTCAAGTATCTGTGAGCGGTGGCTGAGAAGGGAAGTCTGAATGAGGAGAGCAAAGCTATAATCAGAGGAGGGCAGCCGACTGGCACAGTGTTAGGGGTAGTATATGACAAAAGAATGCCAAAGAAGCCAAAAAGTAAGGCATACGAAAAGGTGTGACTAGTTATTTCTGTATGGAACAGAAACCTGGGCAGTAAAGGCAGAGCAGTTGAGGAATCTAGTGGTGATGAAGTGGCTGATATGTGTGGTAGGATGCACACTGTGGAACAGATAAAGAAATGAGAACTTCAGAGCAGAAGCCAAAGTAGTTCCAAGCACAGAGAAGGTCAAAGAAAAGACTACAGTGATTGGGTACATGTGCTCAAAGACAATTGCATGAAGAAGATTTGGTACGGACAAAAAGAAAGTGAGAGGAAATGAGGGTATAGGTTCATAGGTTGGTACTAGGCTATCAGCCCTAGGGCCTATACAAGCCTAGCCATAACAATTCCCTGGCTATTTCTTCCCACATTATTTACTTTCCTGGACCCCTGTCTAGCAGGGCGACTGACATGATCCCTGGGGTGAATTTCCTTTCTCCCATCCAATCGTCAAGGTTCCTCTTGAAGAGGTCCAAAGAGGCACTCTGTTTGACATGTATGGGCAATCTATTCCAGAGTCTGGGGAGTCTCTAGGTCAGGAACCTATCCCTCCAGCATGTTTTGTTTATTGTGATGACAAGGTTTAGATCCCTGGAGCGTGTAGCTCTGAGGGATTGGGATTTCTTTAAGTGTAGCATGTCCAACAGCTCTGGGTTTGACATGGCCTTGTATGTTAAGCAGAGATCGCCTCTGAGTAGACGATATGTGACAGAGTATAGCTGGAGTTTTTTAAAGCGGTCAGCGTAGGGCATCTGCTTTAGGCCTGTGATTCTTTTAGTGAGGCATTTCTGAGGCCTTTCCAGTTGTTGCAGATGTCTTGAGAGGTACATACCAAATGGGGTGTTGTATTCTATAATGGGTCTAATGAGGGATGAGTACAGTGGGACAATGACCTCCTTTTTTCTGGATGAAAAGCCCTTTGTGATGAGGTGTGCCACATAGAAGGATTTCCTGACTGTTATGGTGATGTGGTTATCGAAGGTGAGACCACTGTCCACCTGTGTCCCTAAGTCTCTTATCACACTTTCTGTGTTTAGTGTACTGCCACCTATATGGTAATTCATGGATACATGTTTTTCCCAAAGGGGATAACAATACATTTCTTGGCATTGAGCTTGAGCCCATGGCTCTGGCACCAAGCATCTGTTTCTGTAAGGCCCTTTTGTAGAGTATCCACATCATTTGGGATTCAATAATGGCTCCCAGTTTGCAGTCATCTGCAAACTTTGTTAGCCAGAGTCCCTTAGTGTTGACCTGTACTTCAGAGAAGTAGATGCCAAACAAGACCGGCCCCAGGACTGAACCCTGAGGTACTCCACTTGTCACTTGTCTGGAGCTGGATTTGGAGTCGGCTACTTTTACAGTGTGGGTTCTATCAGTAAGCCATTTAGCAACCCATTGGGTGACATAGGGATTAATGCCCAACTTGGTAAGTTTATCTATGATTCCAGAGTGAGGGATGGTGTCAAAGGCCTTGGCAAGGTCTAGATAGGCTGTGTGGACCACCTTACCCTTGTCCATGGCTCTGGAGACTGATTCAAAGAAGTCAATCAGGTTCAGGAGACAAGATCAGCCCTTCACAAACCCAAACTGGGTGGGGTCCAGTGTTTGAAGGTTGCCAATGTCTTTGTTTATAAGTTCCATGATAATACGCTCCATGGCCTTGCAGATAAGGCTTGTCAGACTGATGGGACGGTAGTTTCCGGGATCCAAGGTGGATCCCCCCTTGTGGATTGGGATGACTGTAGCTCTGCGCCACTCAGTGGGCACGAAACCTGAGGTGAGGCTATGATTAAACATGACACTTAGGTGAGGTGCCAGTTCATATTGTAGTTCATGTAGTACACAGCCCGGGATGTCATCTGGTCCCATGGATGCTGTATTCTTGGCTTTAGAGAGTGCGTTTTGTACCTGTGTGGCCGTTATTACTGGAATTTGGCAATTTTCCGGTATTGAGATGGGCCATTTAGGGGGTGAGAGGGGGGTGAAGTTGGCACTGAATCTATCTGCCAGGATATTGGCAATATCTTTCGGATCAGTATATTTAATGCCATTCTGTTTTAGCTCAGAGCAGATCTGAGCATTGCCATTTAGATTCTTGACATAGTTATAGAATGCTTTGTGGTTGTCTTTGGAATCTTTGGCAATTTTATTTTCGTAACTAGCTTTGGAGGATTTTATGAGGCATCTCAGTTTCTTACTGAGGCTAGTAAGGGAGTTTTTTGCATCCTGGGATTTTCCTCTTTTCTGCAAAAGTTTCTTCCTTTTGTTGTAAAGTTTGTTTATGGCAGGGGACCACTAGATTGGCTTCCTTTTTTTGGATGAGAGCATTTTGGATCTATTTGGGATGGCACGATTCATGCATGAGTGGATGTGCTCGTACAGTGCCTTAGTGTAGGATTCAGCAGTTGAACTTTCAGTTCCTGTCTGCATGGGTGTCATGAAGTTTGTCACTTCTGACTTGAGTAGCATGAAGTTGGCTTTGGAGAAGTTTTTTATGGTGGTTTCTTTACTAGGGGGGGGGGGGTGGGATGTGGATGTTAAGGGTGATTAGCTTATGGTCAGACCTGACTAACGTGGGTGTGACCATAGGTATGGAGCATTGATTTCCCATGTTGGTAATGACCAGGTCTAGGATATTGGAGCCCTGGTGGGACTATGGATTAGTTGATCCAGGGCGTTGGAATTTATGAATTCCAAGAACCGTTGCAAAGGTGTTGGGACATGAGTAGTTTTCCCAGTTAATGGCAGGGTAGTTAAAATCACCCAGTATTAGGGTGTTTGGTTCTATCTTAATATTTTCCAGTATGTTTAGAAAGGTGTAGTGAGAATCTTGGGGTATGGTGGGGATCTGTAGCAAGCTACAATTTGGATTGCAGTCTTACCTAGTGTTAGTTGCACTTGGAGAATTTCAGACACATTGTGTTGGCTAACTAGCCTGGTGGTGTGAATATCCTTGGTGAATATGGACACTCCTCCACCTTTAGTGTTTCGGTCCTGGTTTGGTGGCCGAAAAGTGTGGTAAGAGTTGTAGCCTGGTATTGCAGGGGTGCTCTCTGGAGCCTTGAACCAGGTCTCAGTTACTGCACAGATATCGATGTTCTCCATTTTTAGGAGTGCCTCGAGAGAGTGCATTTTGAGGTTTAGACTTCTAGCATTGAGTAGCATTACCTTCAGATTTTGCATGCTTGTACCTGTTATGGTGGTGGTTTTGTCCTTTGAAGTTCGCCTAAAAAAGGCACTATAGGGGTGGCAAGAGCCTTAGCCAGTAACCTGAATCCCAGGGGCGGCAGGTGCAGACCATCTCTGGCAAAGCATCGTGGTCTGTCAATCATGTCGTCCCAGGCAGACAGATACTGGATCCCCTTTGAATGACACCATAAGCTTAGCCAATTGTTGAAGTCAATCATTTTATCCTTATACTGTGGTATCATTCTGGGCGAAGGCAGGATGCTACTCAGGGCTAGGGTCATACCTGCCTGGGCCACATGATCTGAGAGCTCTTCCATGTCTCTTTTCATGTAGTCCAGGGAGGTACGTCTCAAGTCATTCACTCCAACATGGACAATGACAGAGTCATATTTGTACTTGTTGTGGAGTGACTTGAGTGCATGCGTTATGTGGCGGATCCTGGCACCCGACAGGCAGCTGACTGTAATTTTCTCCTTATTCAACCTGGTGAGAGGGACATCAGTGTGCCGGACTATAGAGTCACCTATGACTAAAGTGTTAGGTACATTGTCTTGCCTTAGGGGCTGTTGCTGGGTGGCACACTGGTGTTGTGAACTATGTGACACATTGGTTGTGATTGGTGTTTGTTTGCATTTCAGCTTCAGAGGTCTTTGTTGCTTGGGCAGGTTACAGTTAAGGGCCTCTGCATATGTGGATTTAGTGTTGCTATATGTGGGTGTTGGTGGTGGTGCGGGTTTAGAAGGGCTATGTGATGCTTGAGGTGTAGTGTGGATGTTAACTTTCTCCTCTTGACTGTTTAGCACAATCTTGGGTGGAGAGAGCTTTGCTTCCATTTTGGCTATGTAAATGCATCTCTCACAGGTTGTAGTGTTGGGTGGTAGGAGGAGAGGGTTGTCTGTGTACATGAGGCAATTGCTGCAATGCCCCGGTATGCCCAGATTCAACAGGTGGACAGGAGAAATCACCGGAAGCTGACCCTTGGACATGCCTGGTTTGGGTTTTTTTTTTCTTTGTAAAGTATAGGAGCTGTTTCCTTAGCAAGGTACTTTGCAATTATAGGCTGTTTAGTGCCTACTATTAATTTCTCCATGTTAACAAGGAGAGTTCAGTGTTTGTATGAGTTTAAGGCGTCCTAGTGCTTTTCCAGCAGGTATTAGAGAAAGTGCTAGTCACAGGGATGCTTAAAGGTAAGATTGAAAAGAATGCACTCTGCAGTGTGCACTAGAGAAGTTAGATGTGAAAGTAGGTAACTTGAGTTTTACCTGTTTAAAAAGTTAAGGTTTAGTGGAGAGTTACTATTTTTAAAACAGCAAGATGGATTGAAAGGGGTGGTCACTTTTGTATTTTGGTACTATGAAATACTGTAGGATGGCCAATAAATTTAAATAATTGAAGGGGTGGGATTTCAAAAATGATGATTTTGTGATTACTCACATAAGCCAGTGAAAGTAGAGAGAAATGAGATATATGGTCAGATTAACATAAGAGGCGGGCAACTAGAAAGACAGTGGTATTTAACAAGACAACTTAAATGGGTGGGAAGGCGGGAAAAATTCTGCCTGACTCAGAACAGAGAGAGCTGTGGTCTCTTTTGAAGTTTTAATATGCTGTTAAAACAGAATGCAAGCAAAACACAAGGTAAAGAAAACAAACTACAGTATTCAAAATATAAAAAGGCAATACAGTAATACAAAAAATAAAAGCAAACTAACCTTTCCTTCACAGCAAAGTGTAGCAGAGTCTGGATGAGCCTTTCTGGTAAAAGAGCAAAGAGGTACAGGGATAGTGTGTGAGCGAAGACCTGTGACAGTTAGGCATGACTGCAGAAAAAGGTAGGAGAGTGGCATTGAGTCAAGAGAGATGGCAACAGCTGACAATACCCTGACCCCATATAGAAGTGGGGAAAATGGGGGTGATGATGATTATGATCATGATGATTCTTAGGTATTCAGTAAGACAGAAAGAAATCACCCTGAAAAATATCTGCACTTGATAAAGAATGCATAATCACAGTAGCACCATGAAAATAAACATGCAAGTAATCATTGAATGGTTTGGTACCCAATGCACATTGTAAATGCAAATGCACTTAATTCTGCAATACTTTGCATTGCTGGTCTTAAATTTAAGTATGTTAATATGTATTCACATTCTGCTCATTTATCACACTCTGGATAACTTATTTTTTGAAGAAAGGCTGAAGGTATGCAAACATCCATTTATTCTCTTTCTAATGAGAATGTTATCCTATAGACGGTCTCATGGGAACTGCAGTCTATCACAGCTAATAGAGGACACAAGCAAACATTTAAAATGCAGTTCTTTTTCCCTACTGGACTAGGTGCCTTAAGTTACATAAAAATATTTAAGACCGTTAAGTGATTTGCAGCATTAAATGTGTAATTTAGATGAAACCCTTGTGACACGTCATTCTCCGCATGCACTGCAAAGTGTGCAGCAGTCAATGCAGCTTAGGGCTGTACAGGAAATCATTTATTTTAATGCGTCCATCCTTATATACTTCAAAGATGCACTTGTAGGTGACATGGTGGTCGTTGGTAGCACTGTCTCGATGTAAATCAGACAGGTGGCAGCAAGCAACCAAGCCAAGACAGAGCAGAAAATGATAATATTAATATTAAATAATTACTACTAGGTTCTTTTTTTCATGCTTTTTGCACTCATGCCTATCTGTCGACCGTTACCCTCTCAACTGGACTTGGCCTATATGTTCCCTATACTGGTATCCCCAGTATGGGCAACAGATATCTAGGGGACCTGTCAACCAAGTAACCATAGGGGATTTGCCCATGTCAGTGCCAGCATCCTGGCAATAATGGCATTTTTAAGTCCTAATCCCCCCTTGTACAGGGAACATGCAACCTATATCCCAGTGGGCAACTATGCCTCCTCACACATGTGTATACTTTCATGCACTTCCTAAGGAAAGCTACCATAGTCACAGCCTTTTTTGTTTAATGCTCACACCCAATATCACCCAAGCATTGGTGTTCCCTTACTCTGTGGGACTGCGGTATGGACAGTCCTATTCTGTCCCTTTCTGCATGCCAAGAATAGCCCTCCTGTCCATGCCAGCTCCAAAAGACCTCAATTCCACTAACTGAGCAAGGATCGCCTGGGTCATAGTCGGGACTTTATCTGCACCAAAGGAGCTGGTTTGGTTGTGCATTATATAACTTCTAGGATATCTGCAAGTGGCCTCACATATAGAGATCATGAAACAATTATAATACTTTAGTAGAAGTATCAATTTTCCTGTTTGTCCTCAAGTTTTAATGCAAAAAGGACATGCGGTACATCAGACAACTAAGTCAACAAAAAGTACAGTACTGAAAGTGATGGCAAAAGCTGCAAAATGGGAACTAAAATGAGAGTTAAAATGACTGATTTACAGGAATGATTTAGATTTAAAATGCTGATTACAAATAACAAAATATAAGCCTCTGAAAGTAATAATCATCCCTACTACTTACAAGTCTGCTTATATATAAGAATTACATAGCACTCATCTGCATTTACAGGAAATATTGCACCTCAAAAAAGATTAGATACAAATGAGGAGCTTTCTGATTTTTCAATAAATGGGTTTTGGAATCTACTTGTAAAGATCATGAGTGTCACAGAGGCATTGAGACTTTTGAGAAAGTTTGACAGTTTGAGACAGAGATAAGAATTTGCATTTCTATTGTACACTGTGCATGTCTGCATTTTTATCACTATGATTCATAATTATTACCAGGATCATGTCTTAATGAAGTTTTGTTGCAGGACTCATGAGTAACTACAGTGAGGAGGAAAATCAGCATTGATTTTTTATTTTTTTAAATCTTATTTTACTGCTGGCACATGGATTTTAGTAACATAACGCCATAAGTCATGTACCCGTTTTTCACTGGATTCACTGTGTATTAATATACCCGTTTGGAATTCTGAATAGTGATTTTTTCTCCTTAATTGTAGAGGCACTAGTAAATTTTTCCAATATTCTTGCAGTTTTATTCAGGACTAGTGCTGGGGGATACCTAGTCTCCCAGTACCAACTATTTACATTCAAGCCAGTCAAATGGAAGATGCTGTCAAGCCATACTGCAGCAGAACTCTTCTGTAGTTCTAAATAAATAAAAACTTTTTATGGAGCATCTCTCTGTCATGCATTATTACTGACTCAACACACAAAGTCCATGTTAATTTTTTCTAATGCCTCACACATCCTGACCTCCCAGCACTCAGTGTCCCATATTCTCAGTCTTAACTTATATAAATTTGTAGCACAGGTGTTCCCTGCACCCAACTGCTGCTTCTCAGGTACTGATGAAATCTCATTATTTCATTAATGTTACTTTCTAGGAGGCATTGAACAAATAACCATAATTTTATTACTTAACATTTTGTGCCCAAATTTTCAGTATAGTATCAATGCATTTTCTCATTAACACCACCACTTCTACTGCTCATCTATATCAAAAGGTACTGCATCACACAATGAATGCAGCTTTAAACTTCTCAATAAAGGCACCTAAAATGGGTATTCTGAAAGTTTTAACCCAAGTTATTACAGCAAAATTTGTGATGCTGCATTTAGGTTGGCAAATATGGCCTCATAAATTTATAGAAATTCAACATTTTTTACAACAAATTTGCAGAATGCCATATAAGTAACCGGGTCTGTATTATAATACCAAAGAGGTGTTTAAGCGAACGTCTCTTCGTCGACACAAAGACCGAACGCACTAAAGCACGAATGGTCAAAACAGTGAATTCTTACCCTGGAAAAGAATTTGCTTGCACAAACACACACACACACACACACACACACACACACACACACACACACACACACACTTACAAACATAACTATGTGGAGGGCTTTGCCCCCACACCCCCTAACTAAATATACCAACTTCGAGATCGCACTACAGTGGAGAAAAGGGCAACACTATGTAGTTGGCCAACTACATCTTTGCCCTGTAAAGTATTCATTGAATCGCTTAAATGTGTTTTGATGAATACGTGTCCCTCATTTGGTGTTCGATTTTACAAATTTTTGACGTTGTAATATAGACCCGAGTAACCTAATTTCTTCCATCATCACTATCACAAATTCTATTCCAAAGACGATTTTCGATAGGAAATATTGGATACAGTGAATAGAATGAATTGACCTGTCATGAACATTTTTTTCACAAATTACTACCAGTGTGTGTTAATCTCCATCCCTTTTCCTGAACACTTCTTACAAATTTACAAAAGTTTAACATTGTTATACTTCCTTTACAAAATGAAGTCTATAGGAACTTCACATGCTTCATAATACAGACAGACGCCCACCCACCATGATAAATTCTTAAAGTTTCATCCTAAATTGTTACAGACTAACAAACTTATGGCCCTGCAATTAACTTTTCAAACATCTCATGACTTTACTAGTACTAGCATTCAGTTACAAAGTGCTTCCTTTCACATCATTTCACAAAGGGGATGCAAAATCATATTTTGAAAACAGATTTGCGCAATGGCACTTTATCTTACAGGTATGTGTCATGAACTCTGAACATTTTGAAAGCTTTCTCCACAAATATAACTGCCACAGTTATAGTAATGTTAATAAACAAACTACACCAAGTTCCTTGGGATAAAGGAAAATGTCAGTATGGGGATTAATGGTATCCCTGGATAAATCATTTATGAATTCAAAATATGGAATATATGAAGCACACTGCTGACTATATACATTTAAGGTATTGCTATGTACCCACCCTTGGAAAAACAGGAGTTTCTTTTATATTCAAGGGTGGTGAAAAATCAAATCTTGTCAAGGCCAATGTTTAATGTGTATTGATATCTGACATTATAATTTAATCTCCAAGTAGATTTGACAAAGTAGACTTTTACTAATGTTTTATAGCCATTAACTTATTTCTCTAACTCTGTACATTTTATAATGGCTTCCCCAGGACTCTTCAATGCATGACAGCTTGTAAATCATTGCTTGCTCAAGTTTGGTTGAAAGCAAGTGATTTGTTGATAGTGTGTTTTTAGGTGTTTCTCCCTTCTCCAGTGTTGTGCAACTATGGAGTTAGAATGCATACGAGTCTGAGGGTCTTGCATCTCTCCCCAACCTCAAACGTTCCTCAGTTACATTATATGTAACATGGAGCTTTCATGGTATTTATGAGGTACAAAGTATGGTGTTATAATCTTTCATTGTAGAAGATTTTATATTTCTGATAAGGCAGTAGATGCTGCTACTTTTACACAGGAAGTGTAAGTTCAGTTATGTCTAGATAAACAACTGATATCCAAAAAAAAAAAATTAAGAGTAACCATTAAAAGTACACTCCTCCTCATGGAGCAACTTGCTAAGCAGAGTACCACTGGGTTCAAAGTTAGTATATTAAATTGAATTAAACCTATCATGTGGTTTAGACATTGCTTAATGCTAAACGGATACGTTTGCAGATGACTGCAGGCTAGGGGGCTACCATTACAAATAGAAACCAAGGAACAATACTAGGCAAACTATCGCAGGTACCATAAGAGGCCTGGCCATAAACACCTTTAAGCAGGAATAATACTAGACAAGCAATCCTGAGGACCATAAGATGTGTAGCCCTATACACCTTTAAGCAGGAACATTACTAAGCAAGTGACCATGAGGACCGTAAGATGTGTAGCCATATGCACCTTTAAGCAGGAATAATACTAGGCAAACAATGACAGGTATCATAAGAGGCCTGGCCATATACCCCTTTAAATAGACATACTTAAAAGTTCTCACCGTCACTTAATATTGCCTAGTACTCAGCTGGTATGATTTTGAAAACGTTCCATTAGTCCTCAATTAACTTATGTGGTATAATGCTAACAAACCTGAAAGTTGCAATCAATAAATATGCTACAATTTTCATCAGGATCTTAGCAAATCCTACGGAATTTATTTTGTGGGGTGTGTTCTTCAATACAGTCCTGTTCAGTAAAGATATGGGAAAAGCAGCTTGAGAGAGCTACACACATTAATTACAATATTGCCTATGTAGTTAAAAAGGGTTTTTTTGAATCTTTCATTTAATTTTAAGTCACTTCATACATAATATTAATTTTTTGGGGGGCATTTATCCCCATTGCCTGCTGACCATCAGACCCTCTTTCAGTCTACTGGCCATTTCATTACCCATATCTGGCGCAGAAGCTGACTAATTGAGATGGTTATCAGCTGTGTTTCTTTTTTTTTTTTTTGTAGCCCTATATCTCCTGCACACACTAGGCTTTTCAAAGGAAAGGGTGTCCATTGTTCTTCTGTGCCAGTCAGTCCTCACTTCTACAAGGACAGTGCCAGAAAGCAGCTCTACTTACTTTCCCCAAGGAATAGCAGTGGTTTCACTAGTGTCAGTCTGAGAAAGCACATCATTCCTTTGTGCTTACAAGAGATCACATCTCTCTTCTCCCCTCAGAGAGGTGAGCAGTGTAAGCCCCTTCACTTCTCCGCTCTTGGTCTGGCTCTTCCAGTGTCAGGGCCACTAACTGAACCCGAGCCATTTGGGTCACAGTCGGGGTTCCTTCCCTCTCTGCAAGGAGAACTGAAGTTTTTTTTTTTTTTTGTACATATCCTTAGGCAGGTTTATTCTTGAACACAATTATATATTTTGCTATTATAGTAAAATACAGCACAGAATGAGTATGTAATAATTATGATGTTTTTTTTAATAGGTTCTTACTATGCCTATGGCTAAAACAGCCATTGAGCTGCTCAGTCACATCACCCAGTACTGGTGGGAAACTAGGAATGCCCCCCCCCATTAGGTTCACAGGTAGTTGCTGGGCTTGCAATCTAGGGCTACCCTAAATTCCCAACTGTTCCAAAGCACTCTCCAGTTTAGCGACTTGTTCAAGGTCATATAATAGACAAATGAGGGCCGAGAGAATCAAACCTTGTATCACAGAAATTATGGTTCACAACATTAAACCTCTACACCAACTGCCAGACCTTCTCCATCCTGGTGAAAATTTGTGATCACCCATCCAAACATCTAGACTGGTTTTAAAGGTTGCTAGTGAAGTACTCTGCTTGATCGTTATTACAGTATGTTCCAGAAATGGGGTATATGTTGGGTTAGGCATCTATCAGACCATTCTGGTCGAGTTGATGTGACAGTATAGGTTTAGTTCTGTAGAACAGGTGTTTGCTTTACCATTTATGCCATTTTTGTTACTATACTCACTTAAATAGTTACGTAACAGTTGGATCATGTAAGGCATATCAAGCAATTAAAGATCCCATAACAATGGAGCTTTATCATCTAGCATTAAACAGTCCCTAAAAAGAAGAATAAAAACTTAAAAGTATTTTTGCCTCAGGGTCACACCAAGAACGGATGAAGGCTCTTTCCTGCCCGATTGCAAAATACTGGAATTGTTTACCAGAAGTAAGAAGGTCTGCTACTTCTAGAGTTGTTCAAATGGGAATTAGATACATGGTTTTAAAGAAATATTTATAAGCAGGTGATAGCTCATAATACCTTGGTTGTGATCTATGCATGAAAATTATAAAACTGGGAATAAAGTTGTCAATATTTTTACACCAGATTTACAGATTATGATCTACAGGATCTCAAAATATTGACAAGGTGACAAATTCGTAAACCTCAATAATGAGAGTTTTGGAACTGTATCTCACAAAATTACGAAATCCCACAGTCTGCATTTAATGTGGCAAACCTTCACACTTTGATTTACAGAAATGAAAATGTTTACACCAAAGTTGCAGTATGTTATTGATGGGCTTTCATCTTATATGCAACTATACTGATCTTATAAAGTTTTACTCCAAAAGGTGATTTATAACCCAAGATGTAATTTCATACAAGAGTTGTGCAATCACCTGTTAAAATAAAATTGAAAATAACACTTCAAAATTAAAAAAAATAGGCCCTTGGGAATACTATGGATGTTTTGCCCCAGAATGTTTTTCATTCTGAAAGTTAGGAGTTTGTATTTAACTTGGTGAACATTTCCTTGCAACTCTACTATACTTTAACATTTTCATACCAGTATTGCAAACTGCCATCTTTGGCAAAATCCTGTGCTTGCATCCTTCCCAGATTCTAAAATTCATGTTCAGTGCTGGTGGTGTACAGTCACTCCTTCCCACATCTCCTGAATTAATGGGCATGACATAAAGGAATACACAAACTGTAGCCATCCCAGGCATTCACAGGCAGAGTACACAGAGGCATACAAGCACACTGTGCATGCTGACCTTTTCTATAATGGTAATATGCAAATTACAATGGCCTTTATGAATTGAGGATAGGAGCATTCTGTACAAAATGGCATACAAAGCACTCCAGTGCAGAATTTGTTTTTCTCAAAAAACTTATTAATTTTAACATGTACAAGTAATAAAAACACACAACTGAACTTTAATAACAGACCAGGTAACAAAGTACAGTCAAAACAAAAACACAAAAATAAAATACACAAAAAATCTAAATGCACTACACTCACCGGCTAATCCCATTATGGATGTGTACGAGTGTATAAGGTGGCTCCAAAATAGAGAGAAGAGTCCCCCGATGACTTAATTTAAAATCTCCAATACTAGATCCCAAGCTTTGAGAGTAGAAGGAGTCTTTTTTTTTTAGAAGTTAATTGAATAGCTTTATGGTGTTTAAATAATGTTGATGCAAATTTAGACCAGGATATGGTGGGTAAAGAACACCATTTTTAGTTATATACAGTTGTCATACTAAAAATAATTAACACTTTCAATACAGTTGGTTTTATATCTTCCTGAGGTAACAGTTATACAACTTGCGAAGGGAAGGATTTTACTCCAGGAAATGTACTTTGTATCCTTTTAAATATTGTAAGCCATAGTTGTTGGGTTGGTTTACTTTCCCATATGATATGAAATAAATATGCTTCAAGATGATTGCAGGAAGAACATGCCCTACAAACCAGTGTGAGATAATTTATGATCAATAATAATGCTTGAGTTTAGCAAAGCTTTTCAAAGATGTGTTTTAGATTCAAGGAAATCATACATTTTAAATTTTGATTTGTAAAGGGTAAAGAGTTGTATGTTCTCCACAATTTTGCAAAAAGTAAGAATTATTACATTTTTTGTGACTGTGTGTCTGTATAAATTATATGTTGTGGATAATGGTTTTGGGCTTTGCAAGGCAGCTTATTCGTGAGAAAAATAAGTCTATCTTAGAGAAACTCTCAGTCTTATTGTATAGAGGATTTTAATACATTAAAATTTAATGTTACTATAGACAAATAGCATTTTGATGGATTTAATTTGGAGATAATTTGTTCACGGGAACTGTTTTTGTGCTTACTGAAATCTACAACAGCCGAGTCCATTAATAGTGGAAATTGTGACACATATTTCTTTTTATTATTTAATAATATTAGGGTTTTCATATGGGCAAGTTAAAAAATGGCTATTTGATCCAAATTTAAAAGTTTCATTAGCTCCCATCACACAGCACGAAGCAGACACAGACCTACATATACAGAGGCACTTAGTATAACCTTCCTAAACGCCAAAGACCTCCAAGATAAAGCATACATAACAAATGCCCTCAGCAGCCCCAAATGCACTCTTTCAAAAGAATACCCACATCAACACACATTGCCACATCTCATTGCAGCCTCTACTTCTAAGCTCATAAGGCAAGCCATCACATTCTGGTCATTGGAGACTCCATTGTGAGACACACTGCTGTCCCTCTCACCAGGCTGAGTAAAGAGCAAGTCATGGTCAGTTGCTTATCAGGTACCATGCTCCAGCATATTACACACATGCTCAGGTCATTGGAACCTAAGTACCAGCATGACTCAGTCATAGTCCGTGTGTGTGTAAATTACCTGAGATTTACTTCCCTAGACTATATGAAGGCAGGCTGGTAGGAGCCTAGCATTGAGCAGCATTCTACCTTCTCCAAGGATGATGCCACAATATGAGCAGAAGATGACTGACTTTAATAATTGTCTTAGTTTCTAGTGTCATTCTAAGAGGTTGCAATATTTGTCAGCAGGGGATGAGACGGTCAGACTATGCTGCTCTGCCAGGGATGGTCTGCACCTCTACTCCTAGGCTTTTGAAAATTAGCTAAAACATTGTCCTCTCTGATAGTGCTTTTTTCCCCACAATGAAAAATTGAAAATACTACCCAACATAATAAACCAAGGCCAAGAAAAGTTAAAGTTGTTACTACTCAACGCTAAAAGTCTAACAAGAAACTCCACTCCCTAGAAGCGCTCCTTACCCTAGAGGATGTTGACATCTATGCAGCCACTGAGACATGGTATAAAGCTGTGGAGACAACCCCAATACTGCAAGGCCATAATGCCTTCCACAGATTTAGACCAGCTACTACCCAGGCAGGGATAAAAGGTGGAGGTGTCTCAATTTACATCAAAATAAATATACCTCAAGGCTGGTCAAACAGGATAAAGAATTTGTGCTTCTCCGTGTTCAAATCACCATAGGCAAATTTCATACCACTTCCTTGCAAGCTATAGGTCCCCCTCTATGAGCCAGGAAAACTATAACACATATTTAAGCTTACTGTAAACATTCACCACCCAATCCAATACCATGTTCATGGGTGATTTTAATTATATCATATACAGCACCAAAGAGGCAGGCACACAGATTACTGTATTTTGTAAACACAAATTTCCTAAATCAGTCAATATGCAGACCAGTGGCACAACCATACTGGATCTGGTCCTCATTAATATGGGAGAGTGTTACACATCCACTAGTGTAATGTCCTCTCTATGGTCAGGTCACAAAATGGTCTTCTTCAAAGTAAAAGTACATCCCAGAACCTACTCTAAGGCGATCTTCCTACTATTAAGTGATAACCTGGCAAAATTTTAAGCCCCCCCTAAACCCTGAGAACACTGCTGCCTACACAGAACTGTTCACAGAAAACCTACATAAGCATGTTAATAACAGCATAGCAGTAACTGCACCCACTAGGAATATGTACACAACTAACTCAAAAAACAAGCCATCCCGATGGAATCAAATCATGAATAGGCTCTATAACAGAAATAAGAAAATCATGGCAAAAATTTGGAAATGTAGCACCCAGCAGAATAAAAATGCTCTCAAACTAAAACAACTCAGGGGACAGAAATTCTACCAAGGCCAAATATGAAGTAAATTTAGCCTCCTATGCATAGAACAGCCACAAGGCATTTAACTATATCCGCAACCTCAAACACAGTACATAACTGTGTGCAGAGCTCATTATTAATGGAACCACCTATATTGTGACAGAAGATATAGCAAACATGCTGGCTGACAATTTCAGGTCCAGCTTTACCCCTATCTCCCCCACCCCAGCCTCCCCTCGGGAAATACTATCAGACAGAACTCCCCTACTATCACTAGGGTCCTCAATGCTCTCTCTAAGGCCAAGAGCACTGTATTGATGAGGCCCAACAATATTCCAGATTGCCTTCTAAATAGCATGAAACATGACCTATCAGGATCTTCGGAATCAGCATTTAACCATAGTCTCCAAACGGACTTTGTGCCTTATAAGTGGAGAACAGCAACCATCATCCCATTGCACAAAGCTGAGCCAACTACAGACCAATAAGTCTCACTAGTCTCAAATGCAAAGTCATAGAAAGAATTATTATGGAAATGATCAATAATGACAGAATCCTCCAGACATTGGGCCCAACCCAGTGTGGTTTCATCAAGGGCAGGTCATGTCTACTCAACCTGGTGGACTTCTTTGAGAAAGTCACCAAAGCAACAGATGAGGGCAAAAAAGTTCACGCTACCTACCGTGACCTGGCCAAATCATTTGACACAATACCCCACTCAGGCATTGTCGATAAACTCAAGGGGTTAGGTATAAACCCTTATGTTACCTGGTGGATAGCCAGTTGACTCACAGACAGGACCCAGGAAGTTAGAACTGGGGAGTCCACCTCTACAAAGAGGCCAGTAATCAGCAGAGTCCCTCAGGGATCAGTTTTGGAACCACTCCTTCTTAGCATCTACTGCTGTGAAGTCAAAGCCAATGTCAAGGGCCTCTGGCTGACCAAATTGCAGATGAATGCAAATTAGGAGCAGTCAGAGAATCTCCCATCGACACCAAATTTCTCCAAGAAGGGCTTACACAGACAAGTAACTGTTGCTGGAGCCATTGACTGAAATTAAATGGCAAGAAATAGTATCCTTTGGGAAGTCAGAGATATTGATAATACACCCAGAAGTCAAGGACTTGGGGACACACAGACAGTAATCTAGCCTTTGACCATCATGTGTCAACAGTAGTAAGGAAATCATTTGATGGTGTGCAACTTATAAACAAAAGGTATGGCATCTAGGTCCAAGGATGTCATTTTTCCACTGTATTCAGCATTCAGACCTATCATTGAGCACGATGCCCCCTTTGGTATGAACCTAACCAGGCAATTCAACAATTGGAATTTTACATCCTCAGAGATTTCTCATTAAAAGAATAAAGGGGGCAAATAACATGCCAGATGCAGACCACCTCAACGTCCTATAGGCTGCTAAGTGGAGATCTATGCCTGGCATTCAAAGCATCATCAGACCTCACTGTGTTGGATCTCCTCCACATTCACAAAACAAACACCACCACAATTACCCATTTTAAAGACTTAAACCTTGCCTAGATATAAATAGGACCTGCTAGAGAGACAGGTATGTATCCCATAGACTACCCTCTCTCTCCAACAGGCTCCCCATCCATGTGAAACAGAGTTCCTCCGCAACCCAATTCAAATATAACTTTGACAAATGGACAGGAAATTCATCCCTGGTTTGGCACCTATGCCTCTAATAGGTACAGGCAGCTTCTAAATATTTATTTTTCCAAGCCCCTGTTTACACATACCAAGGGCAGCAGTACTTGGTAGAGATTTTGAATGCATGGCTATGCTTAAAAAGAGCCCAGTGGTCATTAGCTAGTACACACCTATGAACCTATAAGTTTTCCTTTGGAAGAAACGCTGTTTGAACGGAGGTATCCAGAAGTCACCTCAGAAAAAACAGTCTTGTCTGACTCCATCTCACATTATTTCTTTAACATCTCTTGGAATCCCAACCTGTGTAGGAGATCCCTTACCCAGCAGAGATATTCTGGACACTGAAAAAGGCTATGCAAAGATAATAAAATCATCTAAATATGGCAAAATACGAGACACTTTCTTTACACCCTTGGAGCAGTAGACAGACAAAAGGGTAATGCAGAGAAAGTACAGTTGTGTACACTTACCATAAATGTAGATGTTAGAGTGTATTCACTGTTGCAGTCCTTACAAAATGGGTTACCTGGCTCCCAGTAGCCCACAGTCAGCCAGAATACCAAAGTCCTTGGTATATGATGATGGCTACCTTCGGTTTTAGGCCTGACGTCAGGTACAAAAGAAGGTAGCTGACGCCATTTCCTAAGTTTTTCTTGCCTTAACTGTCAGGAGCCCCCCAAAAAAAGGTTAGACCAGGAAAAGAAAATCCAGTCTGTGCCCTAGGAAAAAAAAAGGGGGATGATGGAAGGGGGGAAACCAGGACTGCAACAGTGAATACACTCAAACATCTACATTTATGGTAAGTGTACACAACTGTACTATGTTCATCGTGTTTCACTGTTGTAGTCCTTACAAAATGGGTCGATTCCCAAAGCCCAGGAAAAAAACAAAAGGGAGGAGGAACACCCACTGTTTAAGGGTTGGTAAGGATGCCCTGCAATACTGCAGTGGCAAAACCAGCCGTGGACTTAGAAAACAAAGGTAAATTGTAATGTTGAGTGAAAGTGTGGATAGAAGTCCATGTAGCTGCTTCCAGTATGTCCCTAGTAGGTACACCTCTTAAAAAAGCTGTTGAGGTAGAGGCTGCCCTAGTAGAATGGGTCCTAATACCCTGAGGAGGAACCTTGCCATGCTGTAAGTAACAAAAGTGAATACAATGAGCAATCCACTCAGAAATGGTCTGTTTAGAAAAAGGTTTGCCCTGAGCTCCAGGAGCAAAACTGACCAACAACTGATCTGACTATTGAAAAGATTTAGTCCTGTCCAGGTAAAATCTAAGCTGTCTATGCATATCCAGGGAATGCAGTAACCTTTCCCCTTTATTCTGAGGATTAGGAAAGAAGGTAGGCAGGTGGATAGACTGGTTAAGAGTCAGGCTAGAAACCACCTTAGGCATAAAGGAGGGATTAGCTCAAAGAGAAACCCGATCCACATGGAAGATGATAAAAGGCTCTATTGCCATTAAGGCCTGCAGTTCAGAAACTCTTCTAGCTGAAGTAATAGCCAAAGGAAAGGCAGTTTTCCAGGAGAGAAACTTCAGGTCTGCTGAAGCAGCTGGTTCAAAAGGAGGCAGAGTAAGTTTCTCAAGTACAAAATTGAGATCCCAAGCAGGAGTAGGTGCCATTCTGTGAGACTTTAAATTGCTAGCTCCCCTGAGGAACTGTTTCATCAATGAATGAGAGAAAATGGGATGCTCAAAGGAACAATGAGCAGAAATAGCTGAAGCATGGATTTTTGATAGAAGAAAAGGAAAGTCCACCATTAAGCAAGCCTGCCAGATAGTCAAGAATAAGAGGAAGGGTAGGTTGAGAAGGGTCTTCCCCTCTAGTCTGCATCCAAATGGAGAATCTTTTCCACTTATCTGCGTAAGATTTCCTACTGCTAGGCCTCCTGGCCTCACGAAGGACCTCATCCACATGTTGGGAAAGGTTTAACTTATGAGCCAAACTGCCAAATGCAGAGTCTGAAGATGAAGATGCAGAATTTTTCCCCCCTTCCTGAACCAACAGATCTGGTATCAGGGGAAGATGTCAAGGCTGAGAGTGGGAGAGACTGTGAAGTAGTGGATACCAGTGTTATCTGGGCCAGTCTGGAGCTATGATGATAGCCCTTGGTTTTTCGTCCCTTATCTTTAACAGCACTCTGGCAAGAAGAGGTAGAAGAAGGAATGCACAGATCGAGAGCAGTGTCCAGGGGAAGGACAGAGCATCCACTTTCCAAACGTTGTTGTGAAGAGCCCTAGTGCAAAAGGTTGGAAGAAGGTGGTTGGTTGGAGATGAGAAGAGATCCACCTGGGGAGTGCCCCAATGCTGAATGATGTGATAGAAGATGGTCTTGTTTAGTTGCCACTCGTGAAGATCCAGGACCTGCCTGCTCAACTGGTCTGCCAAGGTGTTGAGCCTTCCTGGAAGAAACTGAGCTATCAGATGAATGTCCATGGAAGCTGCTATGGACCATAGTATCATGCTTTGTCTGCACAGGGGGTAAGAGTGCATTCCTCCCTGCTTGTTGATGTACCACATGATTGTGGTGTTGTCTGTCCTGACCAGAAGAGTACCAGGAGAGAGAAGATGTTTGAAAGCCATTAAGGCCTGCTGGACTGCCATCATTTCTGTTAGATTTTATGAATATAAGGCTGAAATTAATTTTGTTGTAAATATGCTGAAAGAAAAAGCTTGCTTAAATGCAGAAACAGAGTTTAGTAATATGTGATCAGCAACCATACTAAATTACCATGGCTTGGAAAATAAGGAACCTGCTGAATGGACATTTTTCCCTTACAGACTTAAAAACAGGATGTATGCAAGAGCAAAAATGCAAAATCTGCTTTTAAAGAATGGAAAATGACACTGTGGCAATGTGTTTCCTCAAAAATATGTTTTTCTGCATGGAAAACAGGACATGTTTATCAGCATTGGGACAAGAACAGATGTTCTTATACAAAGATCCAAATAGAATACAGGATGTTCATACTATCAGAACAATGTGTTTCCTCAAAAACATGTTTTTCTGCATGGACAACAGGACACTTAGCATTGGCAAAAGAACAAATGTTCTTATACAAAGATCCAAATAGAATACAGGATGTTCACACTGTCAGAAAAGCTGGTCTCTTACAAGACATTGTTAAACAAGGAAGCTTAGTATTGTTTCTACAGGATGAGCAATTCTCCAAAATAGAATATCAAGAGGAAATGTATATGTTTATGCATGACTAAAAGTGTATATAAAGAACTGTATAAATCCAGTTATGTTAGAGGTATGGTAGGGACTCATTTGTCCTGAGGTAAATGTTACATCTCTCACATCATCTGTACTATATGAGAAGTAAAGTTGGAACAGTACTTTAAGCTGCAACGTTGTTCCGTTTGGTTTATTATAAAAAGTTATTTGTTACTGCTCTCTAAAGTTGATGCTGCAAAGTATATTCTCTCATCAGTGTATATTCTGCAAGTTTCTGTATGCAACAGACTGTGAATGCAAATATAACCAGACTTTGAATTTTAGCAGAATCCAGCCAGCAAGACTGAGTGTC
This sequence comes from Protopterus annectens, assembly GCF_019279795.1. NCBI lineage: Eukaryota > Metazoa > Chordata > Ceratodontiformes > Protopteridae > Protopterus > Protopterus annectens. The sequence goes on along the minus strand of NC_056747.1, from coordinate 366,345,360 downwards.
TTAAGAAGACTTCAAATCAAATCCAAGCACCAAGCATAAAGCAGAGCATCCATATAATTTTTCAATTTCCTTCAGATTTATGTGCAAATGAACCTGTTGAGAGTTGCAAGTCCCCTGAATGCATCTGCCTTCTATATGTTCTCCCCAAGCATAGTCCGAGGCATCTGTGGTGAGAGTCTGGCTGGCAGGAGGTGGACAGTAAGGCAGGTCTTTGTTCTGTGCACAGGCCGTCGCCCACCAAAGGAACTCCGTCTGCAGGCAGGGAATCAGAGGAAGTATCAAGTCTAAATTCTGAGTGTGTTGACGCCAAAGGTTTTTGAGGTACCATTGTATTTTCCTCATATGCAGTCTGGCATATGGAATCAGCAGAGTACATGAAGCCATGAATCCCAGGGCTTGCAGGAATTGCATTGCAGAGAGCTGGGTCATGCTTGCCAAATTTTGAAGTAATTTGAAAGATCCATTTGTTTCTCTTGAGGGAGGAATACCATCTGGGCGGCTGTGTTCAGGCTCGCTCCCAGGAATACAATCTCCCTGGTGGGTAGCAATTTTGACTTCTTTTCATTGATGGTGTAGCCCAAAGAGGTGTGAAGGTTCTTTACAAAGTCCAAATCCTTTAGAGGTTGCTCTGAAGAGTCTACCTGGATAAGACAATCGTCCAAGTAAGGGTAAATTTGAATGTTTCTTTGCCTGCAAAAAGCAATGACTGGAGCCAGGCATTTGGTAAAAACTCTGGGAGCAGTAGATAAGCCAAAGGGCAGTGCAGAGAATTGGAAGTCCCTGTTCCCCACCCTGAAGCGAAGGAACTGCCTGCAGCTTTCCCTTATTGGGATGTGCAGATAAGCTTCTTTGAGATCCAAAGTCACCAGCCAGGAATCCTTGGCCAGCATTGGCAGCAACTGCTGAAGAGTGAGCATTTTGAATTTGGGAATAACCAGAAAAGTGTTTAGAATGGACAAATCCAGAATATGGTGCCAGGTGCCCCCTTTTTTGGAAACCAGGAAAAGCCTTGAGTAGAAACCCTGGCCTATCTGTAGTGCAGGAACTGGCTCTATTGCTCCCAGGTTTAGTATAGAAGAAACTTGTTTTTCTGCTTCTACTCTTTGATTTGGGAGGATATCTGGGTATCCTTGGTGGACAGGGAAGGTGTGAAAGGAGAACTTGTAGCTTTGGGATACTATTTTGAGCACCCATTTGTCATCTGTGATGGTGAACCAGACATTTGCAAACATGGCTAACTTCCCCCCAAAGGAAACCCTGAGCCCACAGAGGCAGGCAGGGGAAGGCTGGAATCATTGGGAATGCTTGCTTTGGGAAGTTTGCTTAGAGCTCTCCGATTTTGAAGAGGAATCCTGCCAGTGCTTAGCCTTTTGAGTGGTGGAAGTCGGTCCCCTAGAAGACCTGTAACCCCTAGGCCTAGTGCAACTCTGTTTACTAGGGTCAGTAAAAGTCCAATTCTTAGAAGGGCAATGTCTACTAAAACGAGGAGACTGAACTTGCAGAAAGTCCTCAACAGTTTGCATAGATTTGGCCTTATCCCCAACTTTTTCAACACCTCTTCTGCTTTGCTACCAAAAAGATTGTCCTTGTGCAAAGGCACATCCAGTAATTTAGACTTGATGGGTTCAGAAAGGGGCTGTTCCCTGAGACAAGCATGTCTTCCAATGACAGAACCAGTGGCTGCTGCCCTGCAAGAAGCCTCCAAAGTGTTGAAACCACAATGTAGAGAATGTTTAGTGACAAGAGTGGCAGAATTCAATAAATCTTGCATGTCCTTACTCTCCATCAGGAAAGGAACACCAGCAATTTTAGCCTTAATAGCCACCAAAGTATGCTGCTGATACTTAAGCATATGAAAAAGGCAATTAACAGACCTAATAGCCAGGGTGGAAGAAGTATAAACATTTTTACCCCATCTATCCAAGGCCCGAGATTCCCTGTCAGAAGGAACAGAATTTTAGCAACCATGGCTTTAACACCCTTAGGGCCCTAAGAAATAATCTCTGGATCAGCAGTAGGATTCTTGAAAAGGAACTGATGAGAATCAGGAACTCTATAATACCTGTCAGGCTTTCTGGGAGCAGGAGGAACAGAATTAGGAGTCAAAGAATTCTCCATGAAAACATCATCGACAACTTCCAAAACCGGAGGGATAGCCAAAGGCATATACTGTGGCAAATCCAAGAATTTCCTAATCTGGTTCTTAGACAGAGGATAGTCCTGACTTTCCCCATTTGAAATGCTCCCTAAGAGTATACAGAGTATCTCCAAAAGAAAAATCTGCTGGAGGGGAGGCAGAAGGGATGGAGTCTTCTGCATCAGAATCCTCAAAACCAGAAAAAACTAGAGTTTCCCTATCAGCAGAGTTGTTGGAAACCTCAGAGTCTGAGGCAGAGAAAGCTTCTGGGGACAATTCCCTAATCCTTTTAGAAGGAGGTGGCTGAGAGCCCTTGATAATGGTCAAGGGATCACTAGCCATTTTAACCATCTGAGCCTGAGGTATTTGAGGGAAGGCCGATGCCTGCTTAGGAGTAGATTTTTGGCTGGATGGCCTGGTAGAAAGCCAGATGGACTCAGAAGGCCTAGCCAACACAGAAGTCTGAACCAAGGTCGTCGGTCTGGAACTGATCTCTGGGAGGAGAAGAGTCCTCAGAAGCTGGTGCCTGCTTAGCCGCTCCAGATCCATCAGAGGTGGCGACTGGCAGAGGGTCAGAAGATAAAGTGGAAGCCTGCAGTATGGAGGACTCAGAAAAGGTCTCCGCAGATGCCTGCTGCTGAACATCCATGGACTGCAGGGGCAAAGAAGGTGCCCCACTGACTACTGCTGGGCTGACAACCAACTTAACAGGGGCGTTGTTGGCCAATTTGACCCTAAGCCTGTCACGGTCCTTATCCTTACGCTTGTTAGGAACATCTGAAGTCGGGAGACCAGAAGACGCCATACCGACGAACTTAGGCCAAACTCCGAAATGCTTGAACAAGATCCTAGCTCTAAAACGTATGGTACGTGGGTTGAAAGAAGCGCAGATAACACAATTAGGGACGTCATGCTCAAGGCCCAAACAAGTAATACAACAGGAGTGAAAATCATGGTGCGGAATCTGCTTTCCACAGGCAAGACAGTTATTAACTTTCTCTGACATTCGTTAAAGCAAGAAAAGAGGGTCCCCAACGGGTTACTTATCTGAGGATGTCTTCAACTAAGCAGTCGAAATACAAAAAGAAGGTACTCGGCTGACCGGCACTCATGCAAAATGCTTCTGCTTCAGGCTCCACAGCAAGAAAGACTGAGGAAATGGCATTGGCTGCCTTCTTTTGTACCGGACGTCCCGATGTCAGGCCTAAACTGAAGGCAGCCGATGTCATATACCAAGGACTTTGGTATTCTGGCCGACTGTGGGCTACCGGGAGCCAGATAACCCATTTTATAAGGACTGCAACAGTGAAACATGATGAATGTCTAATAATGTGATCCAGACATAGACATCTTAAGAAACATCTGAAAGCTAGATCTAAAGAAAGGTGATATGCATCTTAAATCCAAGGTCACTAGAAAACTCAAATGGGGAATAAGGGGTTAACAAGTTGTTAGCATTTTAAAACTGCAATGATCACAAACTTGATTCTTAAAACAAAAAATCCAGAAGTGGTCTCAAAGAATCTTCTTTGACATGAGGAAAGATCCTGGAATAAAACCCTTTCCCTTACTGAGGAGGGACAGCTTCCATCACCTCCTGAGCAAACATATCCTGAATGACAGGAGGGAAAAGAAGAGTCTGGCCTGGCAGGTGAGGAGGAATCTCCTAAAAGGGGGGACAAAGACACCCACTGCCTTCTCTAACACTGAAGAATTATTCTCATAACTCCTCAGTTTAAAATATGTTGCTAGAGAGAGACATGGAGGTTCAGACTTTCCAGAAAAGATGTCAGGGGGATTGGAAATCCTCCATATTGTCACAGACTTATTAGACTGTCATTTGTTCTATAGGAGAGGGGTCTTGCTTTCTTTTTGTAACCTCCTGACATTGCTTTTTAAAAACTTGCTTTTCAGCAATTTTCTGGGACTGTTATTTTGATTTTTAAAGAAAGTTATGGAGAGAGCACTGAATCCCTTGGCAAACTTAGAGAAAGAGGCTGTAAACGTAGAGATCCCTTGAATCAGCTCTCCTCTCTCATCATACATTTTATGACTTCTGCTGCAGAGGGTCCAAAAACTAGATCACTATCCAAAGGAAAATTCAATACAACGCTTGTGACATCCTCTGGGAGACCAAGAATGTAGTTAGGCAAATCTCTTCAAAACATTACAGTGGCAGCAGCCCAGAAATGGCATCAGCAATATCATAAAGTATATTTTAAACAGTGGAAAGTCACTTAAACAAAGAAGGCACCAAGTTGCACAAAGCAGATTTCTTTTCACAAAAAGAAACCAATACCAAAATATCCCTCATATTCTCACAAGAGGCAAGCACAAACTTCAGCACAGGAGCTTGCCTGTTGAGAATTCTAAGAAATAATACACTTTTCCTCCCAGATTTATCAAAAGCCTCCGCATCCTTGTCAGAAGGGGAGCAACTAGTTTTAACCAAATGTTTACCAGCAGATGAATTCACTAAAGCAATAGCTGCTAGGTCAGACCTGAGAGGTGTGCAAAATCTTATAAGAGTGAGATACTTTATAAAGTCTATCTACATTCTTGTGTGCAGTAGGCTGGCTGCCAGGGAAGTTGCAAGCTATGGCAAAAGCATCCTCCAAAGCAGACCGAACATTTAGGTAGTAAAAAATCATAAAATAATGTTTTGCAGTCCTCAGGAAGTATTATCACAGAAAGTTGTTGATTCATTCTAGAAACAGTTTAAAAGAAAGAGAATCTTTCACAAGTACTGGCCAAAGCCATACTTTCCTCAGAATCTGAAATCAGAGTTCTGTGGAGATAACACAATCTGTGTGCTTTCAAGAGTTTGAACCTCAGAATGATTCTGAATCTCTTCAGAAAATGTAGTTTCTTTTTCAGAAACAGATATACAGAAAGAGTCAAGAGCCTGAACTAAGCCCAATAAATTACTTTTGTCCAAGGTAACTGAGACAGGAGAAGGCATATGCTTGTTTTGTTTCTTTTTGACAGAAAATCTGAAGAAACAATGTCTGCCAGCAAAAACCTCTCTATGGACAAGCAGTTATCTATCAGAGTGCCATTCCCACCCATTCAGCAAGGTCTGACAAGAGTGACTCTCCACTGACCACCAAGGGCACTCCAATAGCCACAGAAAACATGTTTAAACTTGCAGCGGAGGCATTTTAACAGCCTATTGCTGTGGCAAAGGCTGCTTAACATTTTTTTTCTTTTAGTGGCTAGAAGAAGGTGTAACTGAGGAACTAACAGGTGTTCCATCATTAAGCCAAAAAAGGCAAAGTTGTAAAAAAGTAACTTTTTTCCCTTATTAAAAGTACAAAGCACTTTACTTACCCAACTCCCAAATGTAAAATAACTTACCAGAAAAATGGTTTAAAGTTCTTATGTTTTTTGTGGCAAAAAGTAATGTTCCCATTTAAAGTGTAAAAAAGTCACATCCCAGTGATTATTTCTAGCTAGAAGAAAGAGCTTTTAAAGAAAAACGTTTTATGTAATAAAAAGTAAAGTGGAGGTCCCCCCAAAAGGGAACCTAATCAATGGAATGGACTTAGAGGACCATAGACCCTCAAAAACCCTCAGAGGAGTGATCTCATTGACAGCAAGAAATATCTAAAGGGCGTGGCACCCAAATCTATCTTTTAGTCAGCTCAGCTTGAGATGACTAATGGATAAGCATGTGGAAGGTGCCCATAAAGCATTGGAAGCTGGTCAGCTGTTTCATCCTGTACAGGATACAACCCATATAGCTTAGGCTACTGCAGTGGTAATCTATGAAGGACATACAAGGTCACTGATGTTTGAGCAAGTTCCGATATAGCAATATTGTGTGTGTTTCAGGAGCATTTAATGGAGCTTATTACACGGGAACTGAAAAAGATCGCAGTGAAATTGTTAGATATTTTGAAATGACTGAGAGGATGACTAGGTGGATACTGAACAGGTTTCTGAATGCATTAATGCCAGAATTTCTACAAAACATGAGACTACAGTAGTTAAGATGCAATTTATGATGCCTGATATAGAACGGACTATGTCAGAAGATAAACTGGTTGACATGGAGGATAAGGTTTGTTGAGAGAACCTGAATGTTTTGGGACTATCAGAAAGGGTAAACTGTCTGAACTGTTTGTGCTGAGGATATGAATGTTAAAATGGTGACCTGGACTGTTTTTTTTCAGCAGGCAATATTAAGACTATGAAAGCTTTTGGGGGGGGGGGCTTCGTTTATCAATATTGAGTATGGAAATGGGATGCCATACTACAGTTGTGGGTCAATCTGAGAACTGATTATTTAAATAATGATTGATGGTAGATGGGTCTTAACTGATCATGATTTTTCTGAGCAAATGATTCAGCAGCATGTACAATAAGGGAGTGGCGTTAGCCAAAGATCTTAAAAATTAACTTCTGTCTCACTATTTCAAAATGTTTCTCCAAAAGCATGGAAAAATGTTCATAGTTTTAAAAAGTTAAAGACTGTGCGACATCCAGTTCACTTTAGTAGATGGACAATTAGCACAATAACAGGTTAGGGAAAATACCCTAAGATGCGTGTCAATGTATTAAGAGATTTTGATGGTTTGAGGACTATTAACATATTATATACACACATTCACAGTCATAATGACTTAATATTATCTGCATCATAATTTGAGTATTTATAAGCCATTGATCTTTAAGTGAAGTGATGAATAGGTGAGGTTTAGTACTATTGTCATGTGATATTTATAACAAGAAGTATCTAGTCAGATTTTAGTTCATCATATTTTAAATAATGATTGAATAATAAAGTTAGGGTTTAGTTTCTAAGCCATGGAGGGTTACAATGCAATTTAATTCCTGCCAATGTTATTTGGTGTTTTATTAGCTATCTGATGCATCAGGCTAGGTTATTTTAAGTGACATGACAGGAGGGTCTCCATAACCAATTGGCAGGGGAATATACACATTTTTTGAATGTACACAAATTACCATTTAATTCCCCTTCAGAAGACAATTTTAAGAGATATGCCCCATAAAATTAAATGTTTAAATAAACTTATATTTGCTGTATTTTGCACAGCTAACTGAGAACAGACTGGTTTACCTATAGTTAGAGGAATATTGTATTACAAATTAGATAATACCTCATTAACACCTGTATGCTGTGGAATGCCAAACTTCTAGCAGCCTACACACACCTTGCTTTCCAATGCATTTTCTGAAAAATAAACTTAAAGCATAAGATAAACAAATAAATATTTTGTTAACAAAAGCTATTAAAACTATACAAATAGCAATGTTATCAGTAAAAAGTATTCTTTAGAACGATAATAGTAGGTGCAACCATAGTCTTTTCCATAAATATTGTAATATAATATGTGCTGCAGTAGCATTGTCGCCTCACAGTAAGACGTTGTCCTGTTCAATTCTCAGCTAGAGCGTCTTGTGTGGAGGCATGCGTGAATGGGCGTACATTCATTGAAGGTTGTGCGTCAGGGCCGGCAACTCGGCATGTAAAAATCTGCTGCCAATCATTAGCAGGCCGGACTTTCACTGTGGCGACCCCTAACTGGGAAAAGCCGAAAGACACAACAACACACAAACCTCAAATTATATTTCTTCTAAACTTTCACAAACAAATTTTCTCATCTTGAAAACTATACAACCTAGGCATATATAATGTACTTTCTGCGATAGCTGAGGAAGTTCCACCTCCCACAGGAACTGTTGATTCAGTTCTAGACAGCAGTCATCAAATCTATTCTCAGGTCATCCATAACAGTGTGGTTTGGTTCTCTGTCTAATCATGACAAAAATAGGGTACATTGAATAGTCAAGTCTGACGAAAATATCACCGGTGCTAGTTTCCCCTCCTTACATGACCTTTACTATTCCAGAGTCATGAAAAGGGCAGGGAAAATAATCACCGACCCTTCACGTCCATGCCACCATCTTTTTCAACGATTACCATTGGCCAGGAGTTATAGATCTATATGCATCAAAACAAGCAGATACAAGAAGAGTTTTTTTCCACAGGCCATCAAGTTCATAAATGGTTAACTCAGCTTATTAGGCTAGAGTATTCTTTTTCCCAAGCCTCCAAGTATTGTTAATACTTGTTTCTTTCAGAGTTTATTTTAGTATTTCTTGCATTGAATTGCACTTTGCACCTTGTATGTGTATGTATATTTACATTTTTTTGGCTTGTTCTTAATAGTTGTATGTTTGACATTTATGTAATTCATACTTGGAAAGTCACTGAAACCAGAGTCAAATTCCTTGTATGTGCGCATACTTGGCCAATAAATGTGATTCTGATATTGTTAGAACATTTGTGTTGACCAGAAGTAAGCTTTCACCTGACAAGAAATCATTCTATAATTGCATGGTTATTGAGATATTTCCAGAAATATGAAAACATATGTTTAACTGTATAATTAGTAATACAAATAATGCTATACATCTCTCAAGATGCACAGCTTACAGTGCAAATATCACAGTTTTCCTCAACAACATCTAAGGTTTCACCTCATGGCATGCAACATTTTGTAAGTCATTGTTTTTTGAATTATTAAATACATATGGAAATATTGCTTATTTTCATAATTACTCACAAAGAACTAGCAATATTTCCAGTTTGATGCGATATAAACCAGCATTGATAGTGAATTGTCCAATATCCCACATTGGTGTTCCACACCATACACCTCAACAAAATGTAGGTATTTCAGTTATGAAAATATGAACATAAATATGAAAATATGAATAAGGTAAACAAAGCTTAATTTCTCAATTGCAGGACATGCTAGGCTAACAATCTTGGTGTCATGTTGTTAAAAATTCCTTGCCTTTTTAATACGGCCCATTATTAGTTGCTAAGTCACTAAGTTAAAGAAGCCAGACCCAAAAAAAGTTCTGGACGCTATAAAAAGGTATGGATGTGAACTGAAGTATGCAAAAAAAAGTCACTATAATGTAACTTAACTCAGTCAAGCCTATATGAACATTAAATGTTTTATTGTAATAGGGTGAGTAAAGCTGACAGCCCTCCAGATTTGACCCTAGATTATACTGACTTGGGGCATATGGTACATACCCTGTAATGACTGAAGCAGATATGTGTCGTGATGCATCAAGTACTGTTTTGGTGAATGAGGATAACATTAGGATTGTACAGGGCATGAGTCTTTGCATGAGGTTTAGATTTATTCTAGGAGACTGTCTGTGCCCGAAAGCCTTGGAATGATATTGCAACTAGCTCAGTTTTCATATATGCTGACTTTATGAATTTCAGCATGAGTGACTGGCCTTGTGAGGGTTTATGTCAGCTTAATGGCTCTTGCCCTAGTTGGAGCCCTGCACTAAATTGGGATTGACTGGGGTAGCTCCTACCAGTACAGAGAACTGACTGCTGGTGTCCTTTTGATTTGGTATGAAGTTATATAATGGGGGACCTGGTTGCAAATCTCTTGCATCCTGTAATTGTTTTTGGCTCGAGTTGAGCAGCACTGTGAAAAGCAGTTTGAATCAGAGTATTGAACATTATTCAACGGACAGGATGCATGTTGTCATTTTATTGTTGATGATGCATTTTATTTCCAACGTTTTGCAGACGAACAGGAAAATATATACTATGAAAAGTATACCAGTTTAATTTTCTTCATTAAGGTTTCTTGAGATACTAAAATATATTCTGGAATATTTACAGTTTTTGAATTTTACTGATTATAAGTACATTATCATTAATATGAACTTCTAGTCACCAAGATTCAAGAGCAGTTGGAGAGAAGTGGTAAACCCAGAGCATGAGCTATCCTAGGGGTAAGGACAGACAATTATTATCTGTAATCTGTGTACAGAGTTTTTTTTTTCTATACTGATGACATAATGTACCATTGGCACATACGATTTTCCTTTTTTTTTAGACGTTTTTAAATTGTATTTCTACTTTTTTGGATTCTTTAATGCATTTTTTATAAGATGTTCTGATCAAAGTAACTAGGAGTGAGCTTTGCATTCATGTTTAAAAATATGATAAATTTGAATTTATACAAGATAGTTGGTATTAATCTGAGTATACTGGCCATATTTTCTTATGTTTTTTTTTTTACATTTTATATATTTACTTGTGTACTGTTGGTCAGCCAAGCAAGTGAGCAGCCCTTTTCCGTCTTGACCTGGGTACAAAGCATAGGCATAATGCATCATTTTAACACTTTATAAAGGTGGAGGTAAATACAAGTCATACGTACTACAGTATCCCAAACAATGATCAGACTTAATATTTACAATAGTTCAGTAATTACATATAGGAAAGATACTCAATTCAAAAAAACAATCTATGTGAAGATTTTTTTCATAGGTAGATAGTAGCCTGTCTGTTAAAATTGCATATATAAAAATTGTCTAATACAAAAGTGGCTCCTGGGTAATGGGGAGCCAGTTGACTTTCTAGTAGGAAGCAGTGATGAGTACTCAGGGTTTTCCAGGAAAGTGAATTTGAATATTTTATTTTCAGCTGTTTGAATTCAGTGTGTGCTGTGTCAGGAGTGAAAGGCAATCAAAAGGTAATGCACGTTGTAGCTTGGGTATTAGTACATTTTTGGCTATGGCTAAACATGCTGCTGGAGAGAGAAGGTGGGAGATATGGTAACAATTTTTGCAATGTCAAGACGTGGTGAAATTGTTAGTGGGAACATTTAAGTTTGGCAGAGGGTCAAGTGCTGCACCTATATATTTTTGCTAAGTCACACAAGGGTTTCCTTTAATGTCTCTCATTCTTAATACAGGAAGATTGCATGTGTGTGGGGGTTATGTCTGTATAATATATGCTGGAGCAGAACCTTTAGCTGATGAGTCCATTCATCACATGCGAAAAGCTAATTAAAAATCAGCTGACTGAAATGTATTGGCTTTTTCACTGTGAAACTACAGTACTGGCCACACAGAAGTGTTCTGTGTGGGAGTGGGTGTATACCAGGATTCAGCTCTGAGCCCACTGTTGCTCATACTGATGATGGACTACATTAGCAAACAGACTGGAGTGGGCAGATTGAAAAAGCTGCTGTATGCAGACGATGTGGCATTACATAGGATCATAGGACGTTACTATGCTATTGGTCCTGAGGCCCTGACAAGCCTAGCCAAGAATTTAGCCCATGTTCCAACAAGCCAACACCCTATGCCACTGTCCAGCAGGGACATAGGTGGAATCCCATGGGTATATCTTCTGTTCCCCATCCAGTTATCCAGGTTTAATGAGGTACTCTGCTTTAAGTGGAGAGGGAGTCTATTCCACAAAACAGGGAGTCTCTGGGACACAAATCTGTCCTGTCAACAAGTAGTACTGATCTCATAGACCAGGTTGAGGTCTCACATGCGGGTTACTCGAGTGGATATGCAGCAGTCCCATCAGGGCGAGGTCTGAGATTGCTTTGTATGCCAGACAGAGGTCACCTCTGAGGAGTCTGTAGGAAACTGAGCAGAGGGACAGAGCTTTTAGCCTATCTGTGGAGGGTAGATGTTTGAGGCCCTGGATTCTCTGGGAGAGGAATCTCTGTGGTCTCTCCAGCTGCTGCATGTGTTTTGTGAGGTACATGCTAAAAGGGGCATTGTATTCAATAATTGGTCTTATAAGGGAAGAATACAGGGATGCTATGATTACCTTGTCCCTGGATGTGATACCCTTACTAATGAGGTGGGCCACATAGAAAGCTTTCCATACAACGGAAGCAATATGGTGATCAAAAGTCAGTTTGCTATCAACCTGGATTCCCAAGTCCCTTATGATTGACTGCATGCTTAGTGCCATATTATCATTGTGATAATTTGTGGGAATGTCATTCTCCCCCCAAAAGGGATAATGATACATTTTTTGACATTCAGTTTGAGGCCATGTTTCTGGCACCAGTCATTTGTTTGGGTGAGACCCTCATGGAGGATGTCCACATCACTAGGGGAATTGATGACAGCACCCAGCTTGCAGTCATCTGCAAACTTGGTCAGCCATAGCCCACTAGATTTGGCCTGCATCTCTGAGAAGTATATCCCAAACAGCAGAGGCCTCAACAGGCAGACTCAGAGCAAGAACTTCAGCAAAGGATAGGAGAATGGAATGCAAAACTGAAGGCACATGGAATGAAACAAAGCACATACAAAATGGTGGTAATGGCAGCAAATTGGGGAAATCAGAAGAAGCCAAGAATTGAGATAGAAGGGAAGATAATGGAACAGGTAAACAGCTTCAAGTGTCTGCAAGGGGTGGTTGAGGAGAAGGGAAGTCTGAATGAAGAGGTCAAAGCTAGAATCAAAGGGGGCTGCAGCCAACTGGCATAGAGTGACAGGTGTAGTCTATGACAGAAGAATGCCAAAGAAGCTGAAACGTAAGGTGTACAAGACAGTGGTGCGACCAGTACTACTGTATGGTACAGAAACCTGGGCAGTAAAGGCAGAACAGTTGAAGAAGCTAGAGGTGATGAAAATGAAGTGCCTGAGAAGGGTAGTAGGATGCACACTGTAGGATACACAAGGAAATGAGGACATAAGAGCAGAAGCCAAAGTAGCTCCAATTGCAGAAAAGATCAAAGATAGCAGATTACAGTGGTTTGAACACATGTGCAGAAAAGCAGAAGACAGTCTGGTGAGGAAGATTTGGAACAGACAGGAAGAAGGTAAGAGGAAGAGAGGATGTCCAGCAAAGAGGTGGATGGATTGTGTGAAAGAAGATCTGCAACAGTCAGGCAGGAGTGTGGCACTGAATTCAGAGAGTTGGCAAGAGTTAACATGATACCCCAACCCCATGTAGAAAAAATGGGAACAAGGAGGTTGATGACTACAGTCGACTGGGAATTGAGGAACATGTCTTTTCCCTACTGTAGTGCAATCTCAAAGTTGGTGTATAATTAACAGCTGGTGAGGGGGTGCATCCTTTGTGAATAAATATTTATGGTTTTCAATGGTGAGATGTCAGACATTGGTGGATCAGCAGGGTCTATATTAGATAATCGAACTTTCAAAAGTTCGACTGTCATATTGTCGACACCATATGATCGAACTTTTAAAGTTGGAAAATCTAATTAAAAAAATAAACTACACAAATAACCTACCTGAACCATTTAAGCAGGAGGCAAGCTCTCTTGCACCCCCCCCCGCTCTTTAAATATACCAACTTCGAGGTTGCACTATAATGCAGAAAAGGGAAATCTTCCCATTCCGTGCTGTACTGAGATCCCCGTTAAAACATTCAAACTTTCAAAAATTTGATCATATGACAGTCGACTTTTGAAAGTTCGATCATCTAATATAGACCCGGATCAACAATGTGTATGTTGATGGAAGGTTAGGCTATATTTTATACACAAACATCATATATATTTATATACACACACACAAATATTTTTTCCTATGAATTTTCTGCTGCTATTGCTTCAGGGGTAGCTCATCAAAGTAACCCATCCAATGCAATATACCTTTCTACTGCTGACTGCTGCCTTTTTTGTTCTGTGAATTATTTATAGGCCCTTACCTGTCTTCCCCCACCAACATAATGTAGTCTTATTTGTTTGGAATGATCCAGGTGAAGCAAAAAAAAAATAGTTTAGACAAATTCTAGGAGTTTGAATAATAGGAATCAAGCCCATCTTGCTTGTTGTTCAATCAGGGAGGTCCAACTTTTTTTGGAATGTTTTTCTTTCAGGAGCAGGACCCAACAGTGTTGCACTGTAGCACCACAACAATGCCTACCCCAGGCCTCTTTTTAGGCTTACCGTTTACTCAACTTAACTCTATTCATCCACTTAAAAATGTACTTTCTTCCTTCTTTTCCTCCACGAAAATGATTTGCAGCACAAATGTTCCCATAAATTTCAGCTCCTAGACTTATGGTGTGGTGTTGTCATAGGTGAGTAGTCAAGCCTGGATCACTGGCATCAGATGTGGAAATGTAATCAACAGAAAGTGAATGTTGAGAAATGATGCACAGAGCAGGGTGAGTAAATGTGCATTAATGTGCCTGTGATTATGTAAGCCTGAAGTCAGCAAAGAAGATTAAGTGAAAAGTTACAACAATAATATCTGTGAATTAGAAGTCTGAGTGTGACTGGATATCAATGTAAGCTCACGAGTCCACGCAGAAGGGAGGACTGCATGTGGGAAGGAAAGAAACAGTGGGAGTAACAGCATTAAAGCTTTGTAAACTATGCAGTTGCCCCTTAAATAATATAGGCAACCTATAGCTACAAGTAAACCCTGAAATCACAGCCATAGGATTTGCCGAGTACTAAAAAAGATGTGAGGGCCCCATTATTCTCCTCATTTCTCCTTTCTAAAACATACTAATATGAATTTAACATATATGTTTCTAGAAACACTGGTTTTATACGTTTCTGAAATGTCCCGTGTTCCAAAATTATTAAGTGCAGAATCAGTGGCAGCAACAGGCTAGCTATGCTCACCTTCAGAATATTCTCCTTATTTACAAATCTCAAAGTCCCCTGCAGCTAGCAGCAAAACAAGGCTGCAGCAATGGGAAATTAGACCTGCAATGCAAAGTCTTTATGCAAGTTCCCTTGTTTCACTTGTTGGTCCTGCTGTCCTCTTGCTGATAGGTACAGACACAGAGCATGGCACAAGTCTAGTAAAACAAGACTGAAAAAAATCTTAACGGGAGGCTAACAAAGTTACATGCTGTAGAGAAGTATTTCTGAAATGATAACACCAGCATCCTTGTGGAGATCACCATCTATCTCACGGTAGCTAAAGGAACTCATAAAAACTGCACATTTCAAAATGCTTACTTTTAAATATTTTTATGGTAGGATATGGATAAAGGCAAATCATATGAAACTCATTTAAGTATTTGACTTTAAGTAAGTGGTAAAATAAATAATGGGTTCAGCTGCATCTCGCTGACTCTATGTGTGTGTGTGTGTGTGTGTGTGTGTGTGTGTGTGTGTGTGTGTGTGTGTACACACATGCATGTATGTGTGAGCATTTTGCAGATATCCAAAAGAGACTCAAGACATTTTAAAAGCCTTGAGTAGTTTTACTGGCACAAAGTCTGAAGGAACTCATAAAAACTGCACATTTCAAAATGCAGCTGAACCCATTATTTATTTTACCACTTACTTAAAGTCAAATACTTAAATGAGTTTCATATGATTTGCCTTTATCCATATCCTACCTATAAAATATTTAAAAGTAAGCTGAAAATCAGTTTTATGGTTCCTTAGGCTATGGAATTTCTCACTATTGCACTGATGGTCTTATTCACTGAAAAGGTATGTAGAATTCATAACTGCAAAGTTACAGCTTTATACAAAGGAAAACACATTACAAACCCTCTGCCCCCCAAAAAAGGGCTCTATTTTCATTGTATCTGTTTTCCAAGCTGTTGTAATGCTTTACAATCACTCTACATGCTGCTTACAAAATGTTATTTTTTTCCCACAAAATGGCTGTCATGGAAGCAGCCATATTAATGTGATCTTGGTTTACTGATTTTATGACTACTTCCTAGAGGAAAGTAACTCAATTTCAGTCTTCTTATAAAGACTAAAAGCCTGTAATAGAATCAGCACAGACAGACTCTCCACACTCTCTCCCTGTGGTGTCAAAGCTATTAACTGACATAAAAAAGGCTAGTCATCAGGGTCTATCATTTTTATCCTGAATGATAAAGAAATGCATTTGCTGTTTTTGCTCAAAAGTATTTTGCAATCACAGTACCAATAAGGTAAAAACATATGTTCCTGAATTTGTGCTGTTATGGGATTTTTTTAACCTGTGGCACAAGTGACTTCATATATTATATTTTCTCATTTCTGTTGTATTGCTACCCTTGATTTGTTTAATTGCAGCATACCAACACATTATCAAAACAATCCTTTTTGCATGACAAATTTGTAGTTCTGTGTGCAAGACTAAAACATTACTTTCTATAAAACTACTGCAGCCATAGAAACTAATGCATCTCATAAAAGAATCACTGCACATCACTAAGGTAAACCATTAGGGCTGCCAGATTTTTTGGATGTCCAAAATGAGACATTCTTACTGAAAGTTGAGATTTTGAAGGAGAAACCATGCTACCAACAAATGAAAAATAATTATGTTGGTGATTTGCAATGTTATTTATACTACTTTATATGATAAGATGATGTAAATGTACTGTTACAGTTTTCTGCAACATTTAGAGAAAAATCAAAAAATATTTTTTCATTGTAAAATATCAAGACATTTGCCATTTTTCATGTCCCCTGCCAAATGCAGGACAGAACCGTCCAATTCAGGACTGCCTTGCAGAAAGAGAACAAGGTGGTAACCCAATTAACTAACTATCTGTACTGATATGATTTCTTTCCCCTTCTCCAACCGAGGCAGTAGAAAACAGTTTTACACTCTACGATTTTTGTTTGTTTTCACTTACGGAAGATTGTAGGCAGCACCTGACAGTAAAAAGTATAGATTTGCCTGTGTTTTATGGTATGACATGAACATTTTATGGTATGACATTATTACAAAAGTGGGCAAGATTTCTTTTTCTTTGATTTCTAGCAAGGAAATCAAAGTTTTATACAGTACAGTCATGTTTCTAGCAATTGAAGGACACTGTAGGGAGAAAAGAAAGTTACAGGTTGAATGAAACTATAGGAGAATGTGGAGTACTCCTTTAAGCAAAGACAGAATGGTGCAATATTGGTAGCTTTAGTTTTGATTGTTCACGATTATTCAGATTTCTGATGGCATTATTAAAGATTGCTACTCCTAGTGTTAACCTTCAGATACCACAAACATGTCACTTCGTATGCATTGACTATGCCCAGCAGCCCTCTAACCATAGTGATTCAAGAGGAGTTGAATAAGAATCTTTAAGAATGCACACAATCTACTGTACAGGTAGATATCAACAAACATTGCTCATAATCGAGTTTTAACAATATTAGACATTAGTAGACTATCTTATAGTAGAAATACATATTTCACTGGAGGATAAGTATCCATCTATTGTAGTCATAACATATAATCCATAGGCTAGAATGCTTTCCAGAAATCTTTTTCTTGGCAGTAAATGGTTACATTCTGTCTGGTGTGGATAATTGCTTCATAAGTAAAAGGCATTCTACTCATGCATATTTTATGACATCTGTCCATAAACCATTTCTGGATATATTTAAAAATGAAAATGTGTACTTTTTAGATTGCATCACACTATGAAGAAATCAACAACACACTATTAAATTATTCCCTAATGAAAAGCAGATTCAATTACAAATGTTAATGCCATTTCTTGGGGTTTTTTTTCTGCAATAGCACACTTAAGAGATCACCACAAGATAACAAAGTATCCCTTTCGAGCTATAAAATACAGAGATGCAGCAAATGTTACATCAAGAAAGTCAGAAGGAATAAAGCTGCTGTATCCCCCAAACTGTATAATTCAACACAAGTTGAAATGAAAACAAGATGCATATCCCACCTAAGGATACAGTTAAAGGGAAGGTAGCACAAGCAAGGGGAATCCATCTGCTCCCCGATGACCTACATTTAGGAACAAACTGTTGGGAAGAAGGGTACAATAAAACCAATCCATGGACTGCTTTCAATTCCATGGAAAGTAACTTAGCAATACCTTATTCAAGTTAGTTGGCTTGTCAAGTCACATATTATAGGAGTGATGGGGTAAGGTAGAGAACACCAAGAATTAACATTATAAGGCCCATAGACATGCTTGTCTGGTGCTTACTGTACATAACACCTGAAAGTACAATCTGACGGCCAGCTCATTACGCTTTGGACCTTTTGTTTCCTTGTTTATTCGATCTGTACCTTGTCCTCTAGACTCCACGTAGGTGACAGCAGCAATGAGACTCATTCCTTTGAGAAATTGGATGACTTTCTTCATTGAAGCCTCACACTACATATGGCTGGAAGGGAGAAATAAAAGGTGTAAAGTGACAGTATAAGGTGCCAGAAGATCCAAGTGTCTGTGGGTGCCATGATGTTAGAGGTAAACAAAGTAAAAAAATCACATCCTTGAGACAAAAAAGAGCCTCGCATGTCTACTTGTAGGAGCCCATTTCATCACTTTTTGATCTGTTTTTCTTTTTTTGGAGGGACAAGTTAATTCAATAAAATCTGACTTAAAAAAACATTGAATCTCCATTCAAGGTCTTACATCTGTTGCAAAGTCACAGATTGAGATCTTAATGCTTCTACACAAAACAAATACGAGAAAGAAACAGCACAGCAGGAGATTTTACTTTTGGGAAGCTAAAAACACACTGACAAGCGACACATCAAATGGCAGCTGCATTGTCAGACTAAGTATATTGATGCATTTTTGCAGGATCAAAATGATGTGAGCATTGTAAATGACCACACTGCGCATAATAAAAGCAATGCAGCTGATTACCTGGCAGAAAAAGGGCAAACTGAATATTTGATGTGTGGGAAAATGTTACCACACAGTCCAATACTTGTGTAAGGCAGCATGCCACACCAATAAATATCTTCACAAATAATGAATCTTATCCTCTGTGTAGCATCTGCTTGAAGATAAATTGTAACAGACTAACATGATAGGCTGTAAATTATTGAACTTAAAAAGTCAAGTGAAAGCAAAATGCATATGCAACTCATTGACATTATCAGTAGGTCAAATGCTCATGCGTGCAAGATCAAACAGAAAAATGCAGACACTCACATATCTATTCGACCCTAAAAGAATGAGGCTGCAAATATTGAAGCCCCCTTCTTGTGTTACGTTACACACACACACAGACACACACAGAGACACACACAGAGACACACAGATACATTAATGCTGTATTATAGTTTCAGGTGAAAATACCAAAGAGAAGCACCGCAAACAAACTTGAAAATATAAGACATCGCTACCAAGTACAATTAACTATTTTCACTGTTTATAAATATTAAATGATTAAGAAAGTCTGACAGTCAAAAACTGTGAATTACTGAAACCTCCAATGGCATTATAAAGTAAAACAGCCAAAGGTGCACATCAACAACATTGTCAATAGAAACAATTATTAGCTCTAAAACTTTCTACCAACATAATGTTCAAGAGTCTTTTTGATTGGGAAAATGCGTTAAAAACCTGGTGGCTCTAATATACTCGCTCTCCAGATTTTTAAAAGTCCCCCTGTTTAGTGACTTCAGGTATAACCAATTCCTAGTAATATAAATGAGCATAAAATAGTTATGTAGCCCCCTTTATTAACTCTGTAAGGTTCTTCTAGTTAATAGGGAAATGGGTCAGAGTATAAGAATGTGAATTATAGTAAGATACAAGAGGATTAGAGGATAATTACTGACAGACAAACTTACTGAAGTCTGTGTGATCACATGACCCAACTCATCTACTAAATGCACTTAAAAAAAAAGGCGGAGGACACCGAAAAAATAATGAAAAGTGGACTTAGACCGCATGCACAGGGTCCTGCCCCTGCTTTAACCTGCTCATGTAGGAGTCTATACATTTTCAGCAAGTAGGTTCATTTCAAAAAGTAAATGTCATGGTGAGTTTCACCACAGCCACCACAGCACTTTTGGGGGTTCCCCTTTTCTGTGGTGATGTAGAGTTGGCATATATAATTTAAGGGGATGTGGGGTGGAGCACCACACACTGGAGTTTACAGTAAGGTGAAAAGCAGAACTTTGATGGGTTGTTGGTAAGCCATTTAACCATCACAGAAACTGTCACATATTGCAGATAATAGCTACTTCATGCAGTAGTCTTACAATAAAGTCTCTGCTACAGAAAAAAGTCTTTTTTTGGTGACAATGGCTTGATAAAGCAGATTCTGATTGTATGATTTGTTGCATCACAAATAATTGTCTATAAGGGTCTGCATTGCATTTAGACCTAAAAGTCATCCAATGCCACATGCACTGCAGTAATCTAGATACACAGAGAGAGAGAGAACCATTCATTTTATAAATGAAACTATCTTAGTGTCAGTAGCTCAGTAGTGGCATAATCATTTTTGATGCTGGATGATTCAAAGGTTGTGGGTTCTACTCATACCCAAGGTACCTGGGATTCAGGTTTCCAATACTGACACTTTAGAGCAGCATATGAGTATGCTATCATGTGGATGAGACTTTAATCCCAGGACCCATGTGCCTGAGCTGGTAGTAGCTCAGGTAGATGTAAAAGATCCACTGCACTTATGGAAAAGGAAGTTCTCATTTTTTTTTTTATTATTACATAGTCATACAACATAAACAAGGACAGTTCATGGCAATTCATAACAACCTACTTTCCAACAAGTAACCATACAAAATGATAAACAAATGCAAAAAAATATGAAAATAAACAAAATTTAACAAAGAAACAATGCAAAGTTTAACAATGAGATGTTTATCCCCATAAGGCAAGAGGATTACATTATTTAACCATATCTTTCTCCATAAATTATATTATATCCCCTATCCCCTACTTCTAAGCTACTTGAAAAAAGTGTGTACACCAACAACTCTTACCCTACCTCATCAATAATCAGCTTCTTACCCCCACACAACATGGCATTAGACCAGGTCATAGTACCTCCACTGCCCTCCTCTGTATCCTAGAAACAATCAACAAAGCCCGCGACTCTGGCCACTTTGTATCCAGTCTCTTCCTTGACCTCTTGAAGGCATTTGACACCATTTCCCACAACCTCCTTCTTACCAAACTCTCTAAACTTAACCTATCCCCTTCCTCTACCCAGTGATTATCAGGCTATCTCACAAACAGGCAACAAGCAGTTAAATGGAAAAAAGCTACCTCACCCTTCCTTAATACATCCACAGGCATCCTCCAAGTTTCCATTCTAGGCCCCCTACTATTCAACATATTCATAAATGATTTCTTCCAAGTCATTCCTAACTCCAGTCTCATCCAATATGCCGATGATTCTGCTATAATCTGTTCCTCCCCTTCCATCACAACTCTTAACCATCTAACACAAGCCGCCTTCTCTTCCACTGAACAGTGTATGCTCGACAATAATCTAGCCCTTAATGCAACCAAAAAAAAAAAAAACATGTTATTCAATGCATCCAAAACCTCTTTCCTAGACAAACAATCCTTCATAATTACCAGCAATAATAATACCCTCCTAGAACTAGTCTCCAACACAAAATTACTAGGAATTATCATTGACAATCAACTAAAATTTGATAAGCATCTACAAGCAAATATTAAAAAAAAACATAAAAAATTAGGTATGCTTTACCGCCACAGTTGCTTTATCTCTCCCACCACCAGGATTAAATTAGCTAACACATATTCATCTCATCCCTTTTATATGGTGCATCTATCCTAACCAGCCTACAATCTTCTCATAAAACAAAACTCTCATCTTGATATAACAAAATATCCAAATTTGCGGCAGGTCATAGAGCCTCTTCTCACCACTGTAATTCCCTTCACCAACTAAGTTGGCTAGAATTACCAAACGTCTTCACATATACCCAGCTCATCCAAGCACACAAACTCATTCATAACCAGTCTCTCTGCCCCTCCCTAGCAAATACCTTTGAAATGCATAAACCAGATAGACTCCTAAAATCCATTTCCCAAAACCAAATTAAATTGCATAAACCAACACATCCTGCTGGGAATCAATTGATGTCCTTCTCTCTTGCACGGCTCTGGAACTCTCTCCCTTCTCCCATCCTCACCACCAGCAGTCTCTCCTTGTTTAAAACCTCAAAGCACTCACACCTTACTTCACAATGGAAATGCTCTTGCTCTCACCCAACCTAATTCTACCACACTTCCTTCCTAAGTTTCCAAACTTTGTTGCCTGTCACTACCTCCTAAAGTTTTACATCCCTTGGGATATATTCAACCAATGACTAAAAAATTACCTCATTTTAACCCCCCCCCAAAAAAAACTACTACTTACTAAATTAACCTGATGTAATTTTCCTAATGAAAATATTTTTTTATTTCTATATTATGTAACATCTATTTGAATTGTGCAGTATAGGTTTGTACTATACAAAATATGTATTTAACATATAATTGAAATGTATATTATGAATTTGTGCTCTTTCTGTACTATGTATTTGTATTTCTCTGGAGCTTTTCTCCCCAGGACTCCATTGAAAATGGGCTCCTTGTAGCCCAATGGACTATCCTGGTAAACAAACTGCAAATAAAATAAAAATAAGTAAATATATAAAATTCTCTTTAATAAATTTTCAGTAAGGCATCATCCACATTTCAGATTTTGTTTACCAAAACTTCTTGATACCATCCTAACCATATTTCCAGCTAGTGGCACAGAGAGATAAAGCACTTATACTGGCCCAAATGCCCAGTATTCAATTAGTGACTCAAGCTCTTTACAGCACAGGTTGGGCATATCCATTCAAGGGAGGCAGGTACACATGCTTTGGTGCACTCTCACAGGTGATCCCAGGTATCCATCCAGGGGAGGCAGGTACACATGCTTTGGTGCACTCTCACAGGTGATCCCAGGTATTCATCCAGTGGAGGCAGGTACACATGCTTTGGTGCACTCTCACAGGTGATCCCAGGTATCCATCCAGGGGAAGGAGGTACACATGCTTTGGTGCACTCTCACAGGTGATCCCAGGTAGCAGACAAGGATGCCCAAGGAGCACTCTCCTCAGGAAGGCAGGACTGTGGCTCAGTTACCACAGAGCCTGAATCACGGAATCTAGCTACTTTATGCAGTAGTCTTATAATATGTTTGGAAATGGCACAGTTGGTATAATGGTGAAGGTCTTCGCTTCCTATGTGCAACAAACATGGCTTGATTCTGTCCTCTGGCCAATAGCTATATGGAGTTTGCATGTTCTCCTTGGTCTCTGCAGGGTTCCTCCCACTTTCCAAAAATATGAGTGATTCCACCTCAAACTCACCCAAGAATGGAGCTGTGCACAGCAACACTGGCTCTACAGGTGGAACAGTTGTACAGACCAACTGCTTAGGGCCTCAGCTGTGGTATGCAGTATCTTCAAGACAGGAGAACAGGGATCCAGGACTGAGCACCATGTCAGGCTAGTCACTCGATGTAAAAATTGGCTGCAAGTGATTTGGTTATGTTGACTAATATCATCAAATGGCAATGGGTATTTGTTAGTGATAAGTAGGTTGAGGACCCAGCCTACTCCAACCTATGCAACAGACCCATGCTAATGATGGGAGGAGTGTATGTGCCCCTTTTGACCAGTGTGGGACTACCATAAAGCCCAGCAGCCGTGGGTCAATAAAATG
Organism: Protopterus annectens; assembly: GCF_019279795.1. NCBI lineage: Eukaryota > Metazoa > Chordata > Ceratodontiformes > Protopteridae > Protopterus > Protopterus annectens. Next base: position 366,321,988 of record NC_056747.1, on the reverse strand, counting down.
CTGGCCAGTCTGTGTCCAGTTGCCTAGCTCGGGATACCTAGGACAGCTCTATTGAGCAAAAGCTAGATGTAAAATCAATCTGCCAAACATAAACAAAGTATTGCTACACTCAATGTAGGTTCACTGACAGGATGCAGCTTGGAAGTAGATGACATGATGGCAAGGAGGAGGCTGGACAGCCTATGTATCCAGGAGACTAGATGGTAGGGCAGTGCAGCAAAGCGACTTGTTTTTTTGTCCAGAGTCTACTACATGAGAGTAGGACAAACTAGAAATGGTGTGGAAATTGTTGTAAGGGAGAGGCTTCAGAATTAGTGATAGACTCATGGCAGTCAGACTCCAGTATAAGGATACAGCCTATTCATAATCTCAACCTATGTCCCACAGCAGTGTTGTGATAGTGAAGAAAACTGCATTCAGACAGAAGTTGCGGGACCTACCAGATTAAGTAGGACAACATGAATTGGTGTTGATAAAGGGTGATTTGAATTCGCATATCAGTACAGACAGAACAGGACATGAGGACTGCCTTGGTCCACTGGGGTGGGACAACATTAATAAAGAAAGAGAAGCCATTTTAGACTTCTGTCTGGCAAATGGTTTGATGGTGACCAACATATAGATCAGGGAAAGAGTCACAAGATCACATACAACAGTGGCCAACAAGCAACTCTGTTGGACTTCCTTCTAGTAAGGAAATCCTTCTAGTAAGGAAAGATCACTGGGGCAGAATCAGCAATAGAAAGTTGGTCCACAGCATAAACCATTGGTTGCCACAATCAGCTGAAAACAGTGATCAGAGGAGGCTCCAAGGTCAACAGAGACTAGGTTGAAGACCAGAGGTTGACTGGAGAGAAAGCAAAATAATTCAAGAAATTACTGAATGATCTAGCATCTCAGGAAGAACAGGAAATAGGTGGAGTTGAAGAATGGTAGCACCAGAAAACACATGTGGGAGGACTACAGGACAGATATACATCCGAGCCAGGTATGAAAATAAGGTATACAAGGAAAGCTGGTTGTGTAATGCAGACATCCGGAGAGCCATAAAAAGAAAGTAGTAGTGCAAGAAAACGTAGGATATAGAAAAGATGGACCAAGCAAGAAGGAATACTGGTTGGCTAACAGAGGCTAAGACAGGAGTTACAATAGCAAAAACAAGGCATCAGCGGTACTCTACCAGCTTCTGGAAAGTAACGCAGTAGATGGCACAAAGAAACTATATCAGGGTGCAAGGCAAAGACAGAAGGATTAACAGTCAAGACTCCCTTCATAAGGAATGCCAGCAACAGCCCATAGGAAATCAAAGGCAGAGGAAAGGAGTACTTTCAACACCTTCTAAAGGAAGACAACCCCACAGACGTTGTACTGCCCCAGACACAGACTATGTTGAGAAAAGAAGAGAAGCCCACTCTAGAAGAAGAAAGAACAGCACTAAGGAAAATGAAGTCAGGGAATGCAGCAGGATCAGATGAGATCACCGCTGATATGATCATGTTGGGTGAAGAAAGGGGAGAAATGGCTCCAGAGAGTACTCATAGCAATAAGGAGAGAAAGTGTGCCCCAGATGACTGGAGAAGAAGCACACTAATGTTAGTGTTCAAGAACAAATGCAACATCCACAACTTTGGGCAGTACAGAAGTATCAAAATCGGGTCATATTGCATGAACGTTCTAGACAGGGTGATTGTTAAACAAATACACATAGTAGTAGAAAGTAAGATGGGAGATGAGCAGTTCAGATTCATATCAAGATGCAGCACAACTGACCTGATGTTTGCAGTGAGACAGATAGTTAAGAAGAATCTAGAGATGAAGAGTCAAACTGGGCATTCATAGACTTGGACGAAGCATAAGACAAGGTCCTAAAAAAGCTGATTTGGGCAGTTCTGTAGTGGTTTAAAGTCCTATAAACACTGGTAGAATTAATGAAGGCTATGTACAAGGACCCAACGATTCAACTACAAACAGTCTTCAGTCTCACAGAGGGGTTCCTAGTTCAAGTGGGGTGCATCAGGGTTCAACTCTGAGCCCACTGTTGTTCATACTGGTGATGAATTTCATCAGCAAACAAGTTGGAGGGGACAGATAATCTGCATACAGCAATTTTTTTATGTGGCATTTCAAACAGATTCTGTGCAAGAACTTCAACAAAGGGGAATGGAAAGCAAAACTTAAGGCACATGGGATGAAACAGTAGTATAAGACAGCTGTAATGGAAGCAAGTGGGGGAAATCAGAAGAGGCTGAGAACCGAGATAGAAGGGGAAATGATTGAACAAGTTAACAGTCTCAAGTATCTGGGAGGGGTGGTTGAAAAGGGAAATCTGAATGAGAAGGTCAAAGCTAGAATCAGTGGGGCTGCAGCCAACTGGCACAGGGTGTCAGAAGTAGTGTGCAACAGAAGAATGCCAATGAAGTTGAAAAGTAAGGTGTATAAAACAGCAGTGTGACCAGTACTACTGTATGGTACAGAAACCTGGGCAGTAAAGGCAGAGTAGCGGAGGAAGCTAGAGGTGATGGAGATGTGCTTGAGATGGGTGGCAGGATACACACTGTGGGACAGGCAAAAAATGAGGACATCAAAGCAGAAGCCATAGCAGCTCCAGTGACAAAGCAGGTCAAATTATAGATTGCAGTGCCTCATGCACATGTGCAGAAAAGCAGAAGACAATATGGTGAAGACGATTTGTGACAGACAAGCAAGAGAAAATAAGGGCATACAGCAAATAGGTGGGTAGATTGAGTGAAAGACCTGAGATAGTCAGGCAAGACTGTCCAAGAAAGTAGGAGAGTGGCACTGAATTCAGAAAGATAGTTGACATGACACCCCGACCCCATGTAGAAAATGGGGTAGATGGTGATGAACCTCCATATCTGTCTTTCCATTCCGGAAACTCTTTTTTTGAGATATAATAGCCCCAACAATATTATCTAAATCCTTCTAGGATGCACACAAAATAATGTTTTATTAATTTTGCTACATCATTTCTTTTATCCTTTGCTACATCTAGGACATTAAGTTTTTATCATTCATTCTTCATCAGATATTTATAAGGATCATCACACCCCCTACCATATCCCTTACATTTTGCTGTTAAACAACCATCTCAAACAATGTAGATATTTCATCCAAAAAAGTGAACAAAAAGCAAATGTAAGAGGAAAAAATAAACTACAATATTCACCAGCCCTGCACCTCACAGTTTTGTCATTATAAAGAATGCCCCTATTTCACCATTCAGATTTAATGCTATTAATATCCCAGAAACAAGTAAAAATATACATTTATTTAATCGACATTTATTAACCAAATTAGTCCAGCTGAGCCAAGGGCCATTTTCAGTGGAGACCCAAGGAGAAAAGCTCCAGTAGTTACAAAATGTTAAGGTAAAATCACAGAAAACATAGCACTAGTTTAAAATTTAAGATCAGTACATAGCATAGATAAAATAGCAGTTAATAAGTGCAATTCTAAAATTTGAGATATAAAACCGTTCCATCTGTAAAACTTTGTGGAAAAACAAACATCAACATCTCCAAGTTTCTAATTAACAAAGTATTTAAGTAACCCTTCTATGAAACTCATCCGTGCTCACTTTCCATTACCTCAGCAACTCCCATGAACTTTTAATATCTCAGTCCAATGATTATGTGTAATTTGCCGAGTCCCAGACATTAAACCTTACACTCACAATTCTATATCATGAAAACAGACCCTTTACCATGATAGTTTGATCACTGAAACCCCAAATTTTATCCAATACAACATGAGTACACCAGATGTAGTACTAGTTCATCCATATAAAGTATTACTAGCTACTAAGGATTATGTTAATATGCATAAATTAAAATAATCAATCCACCCCACAGCTAATCTTCCAAACACATATACCTATATTCATCCTGACTTTAATAATCACTCTATTCATTAAGAACATAAATAAATTTCCACTCTTTGGGCAAGGCTTTCTTTCTTAGCCTCCCATTTATAAGGTGCATCACCACAGAATTCTGACAAGCTAACTTAAAGAAATAAAGTCACTACTGAAGCCATACACATTTAAAAGTACCCCACAAATTGCTATGGTCCACAATCAAATGCTTTTGAAATGTCACAGAGCACCATCTTCCCCATAACTTTATTTCTCAGCTATAACATATACTAACTGCTTAAAAAGAAGTAATCATTTCTTTAAAGATTTATTTTTAACCTCGCATCTTTCCAGAATGCCCTTATAAATCCTAGACAGTTGTATTATTATCAATGTCTTTCAGCATTTCTTAATACAATCAGTCAAGTGTCCTAGCCTGCATTTATTGTCATTTTTCCAAATAAACTATAATAATAATCTGTCAGTGTGTCTTAACACCACCAAATAGCAACCATTCATTCAAACCTTTAACAAAAAAACTTTCTTTCTGAGGAACTCAGCAACCCATTGGAAAAAAAAAATCAAACCCTGCATCATCATTCTTTCCAGGAGAAGCATCCTGGGGTACCACTGTCAAATCCTCCTGCAATTCTCACACATTTATGTACTTTTCCAGTATCTATGTTCACTCCTTAGCTGTTTAGCCCCAAATTACTTATGCCTTCCATCATCTGTAGCTGAAATATCTTCTCAACATATTCCTTCTCCAGTTTGGTTATTTTCTCCTGGTGTGTATAAAATACACCAGCATTATTTGCCACACCTAAAAACCCATATTCCTCCCAGTTCTTAAACTCAGTAATTCTTCCTTCTTTCTTTACATCACAAACTGCTGCCAGCATTTCATACTTTTAACTTTTCTGTACTTCTCTAACATAATGCCTTTTCTTTTAAATTTCAGCACTTTTTTCATATGATGTTGTTTCTTTTAAAAAAGCCAATTGACCAGATTTAACTAGCATCTCATTATATAGCTGAAGTAAACACTCAAGTTGCCAGCCCAATGCCCAACCTTCAAAGAAGGAATGCCCATTCATGCTCACACCTACCTGCAGATATCCAAATGCTTTTTCCAAAACGCATGGAAAGTTACTGCCAACCTCAAACAAGGGCAGTCATGTTTTTTGTAACCCTTGCAAGTCTAATGATATAATTTCTCCATCAGAGAAAAAAATGCAAGATGATAAAAAAAGACTAATGTTCTGAAGTGTAGTTAATTCAAATTATGAGAGCATATAAAAGATGTATTTCTGTCCAAAATACAACATCTCATATATACAGCATCTCTCTCCCTCTCTGTTTATACATACCTAACATTCCAGTACCAGAAATTTCCATACATTTTTACATCACTTCCCAGTTTTACCAGTATCTTCCTCAAATAACAGCGAAAATGTTTTATCTGTATAACATTAGGAGCAAGTTAAAAAAGGAAACAACTTTCCAAAAAATCTGTTGCATCTGCAAGATTAGTAGGGGCATACATATGCACTAAATACATTAGATATACTAAAGGAAAATACAAGATAAGAACCATCCCTTTCTCCACTTCACAAATGTCAATAATTCTTAAATAAGTCCCCCTCTGTAATAGGAGGGCCACCTTAGAACACTCATACTTGCCAAAGGGCATATACCTTTGCCAATCCACAATGTTTCACAGCACTGATGAACAATGCTATTAATATATCCTTGTAGCTTGGGGTAAACACTTGAAAATAGTACCACACATCATCATCATCCAGGCAATGAAAATATGGTAGAAATAGTATAAGTAGCCATCTAAATCCAGCATTTACATGCTTTTCTGCAGTGTTGTCAGCTGGCAAGTACTGCCTAATGTTACGAGGGAATTTGCAGCCATCTCTGATGTATTCACATTGGCGTCTTCAGGTGAGCAGCAAATTGTTCTGCTTCAGCAGTTAAATAGTGCTGGTTTCAATGTTTTGTAGCTCACTTCTCAAATTTCATCCTTGTGATTTCGATGTCATGGCCTCAACATTTAGACTTTCAGCCTTGTGTATTGTTGAGTTTGTGACACTGACCTATATATATGTATTTGGATTTATGGCTTTTAGTAACACTGACTAGAATTTCACCTCTGTTTCTACCACTTCCCAGTTTCTACTCTAATCGAGACAATATTGTTTAGCATAAATGAAAAGTGAACAGTAAATCTACTGTAACATTTAAGTATTTTACTCCTCTGAAGAGTCATGTCCTATTTTCTGTTTTTCGTCATTTTATGTACAATTCAACGTATTTGATATAACTGCTAATTACTATTTTATTTAATCTACTACCTAGTTACTTACTATTTTGTTAGCTATTTTACTGTAATCTTTAACCTTGTTATAACTGTGGTTAGTTTGGAGCTTTTCTCCCCGGGCCTCTACTGAAAATGGACAGATATCCAGTTAGACTAGCACGGTCAACAAATTTAAATAAAATAAATAAATAAATAGTTGAACTGCCGTAAGGTCAAACCACTGATGATCAAGCTAAAATGCTCCAAACGCAAACCATCGAAAAATACACAGTAAAGCAAATATGTTCTTCATAGGGTGGGCAAGTTCCCTTGTACCATTACACACATCTGCAAATAATATGCTAACATCAAGATTGCACTACAGTGAGGAAGGGGCAATTTCTGCGATACCCACGGTACTGCAATCTTGCATTGACAAAGTCAGTAACGTTTGATTAGCTGTACCAGCTTCCTTTTTGATCAAAGGGCAAAACATTATTTATGTATAACATGGGTTAAAGTTTAGGCCAATCTTGAGCTGTGGAACTATGTGCACAAAATCTGGAGAGAGTCTATTGCAGGGCAAATTCAGAGGAGAGTAGGAGATAGGGTGGGAGATAATGGTTAAGGTATTTGCCTTATAAACCAAAGGTGCAGGGTTTGATTCTCACATGGAATGGCCCACAAAGGCAATTAGCCTAGTACTAATCTATGAATCTATAGATCCTGATAAAGTTTTTGGTGCCAAGCTGACCTGAGCCTGCAGTTAAGTTCTTAAGGTGGAAGACTATTGACTTGGGTTATCTAGCTGTGTCACAGTAGTAAGTATATAATTGTTTGCCCATCCTGTCTCATCTCAAGTGGACTTCAGCTTTTTGACCACGCTTTATTCTTTAAATGTTGTCCTGTTTATGCAAGTCTCTTATTTAGGAAATGTCATTTGGGACCTCCTGTAATTTTTAAAACTATACCTGTAAACAGGATTTTATACACTGTGTACTGAGTAAACAAAAGGCTACACAACTAGCTCAGCAGTTTCAGCAGGTTTAAACATCTAACTAACTGATAACATTAACAGCATCAGTGGCAACAATGTGCTTTGTACAGGAATGCAGTTTACTAAAGTGTGAAACGTATCTGCAAGACATCTTAATTGCTTCTTTGGTGTATGCAGTTTGACTATAGAAAGCAGGAGAATTACTTTAAAATCTGAACAGCTCAAATAGCTTGATAAATTTCTATTTTGCTTTTCTCTTCTTTTTTTTTTGAACTACACATACTGAGAGGTTACCAACACCTGATGAAAAAAAAAACACTGAACAACTTTACCCAGTTACTGACTGCCTTTTTTTATGTTGTTCGCAAGTGTTGGCGGGAGGGTTGAGATAAATGCATTTATAGTTGGATGAGCTTTCATTTCATTCTCTACAGTTTTGTCAAGTACTATATATAAATACAAGGGTCTATTATCACATAGTCAAAGTTACGTAACTTCGAACACCTAATGGTCGAACCATTATGTTCGAAGTTACATAACTTCGACTACCTAAAAAAAAAAAAAAAAAAAACAACACAACGGACAACAAAATAAACTGTTGTAAGCAAGGGGGCAAGACCCCTGCACCCCCAGCTAGTTAAATATACCAACTCCAAGATCACACCACATTGAACAGAATGGAAACTTCCACCTATGGAGATTTCCATTCACACGCTCAAACTTTTACAGATTTGAACGTATAGTCTCAACCATATGTGGTTCAAACTTGTAAATGTTCAGTGACATGATAGGAACCCTAAACAGAATACTACAATTGTGATTGGGTGTGTTCTACTTTAGTAAGGGCTTTTTCAAAGAGGAAGTCCAAGAGAGCCACAGAATCAATGTGCTGCAGTTGGGGCTTGGGCACTTGATACTGACACATCATAGTGGTATTCAATGTCATGGACATTGTTTATCCGCATCCCGATAGCCCTTCATGGTATACAAGTACATCCAGAAAAGTTGGATGGCATTAATGAGTATTTCTGTTTCTCACTTCTTTCTAAAGAGGGTAATATGCAATGTTAATCTTAAAAATGCAAAGCACTGACACCACATGATTTAAATTAAGTAGATTGAGCAGTGTTATTATGAAAAATGTGAAATGAAAAGAATGCTGTGTCTCCTTAAATGTTAAATGATGCTTGACTATTACTAGCACTTTCTGAGTCCTACTTTGGAATTTAAATGGATTGATTTTATATTTTATAAAGACCCCCTAGGAAGGTGATGTGCTGAAGGCACCAGGAGTTAATTCTTCCATAAATCTAATATTTACTTTTGCCATAAGTTTTTCTCCCCCTCCCCACAGTTGACCATCATCTGCTACCAGCTCAGCTCCTTATTTACAGGGACTACTAGGCCTGCATTTTTCTCCCCCCTGGGCTCTACCCAACCCTTGTCCTGAACTGGTGGGGAGATCAGGAACACTACTGCAGTGAGTGCAACCTCATACCATCCCACCCCACGGCAGCCTTACTACTTGTGGAAGTGCATCTGTACTACTGCACACACACACACACACACACACACACACACACACACACAACCAAGCAATGTAATGTCTGTAACACTGAACTTCCCCAGCTCTTAATGCTGTTATCACAAGGAGCCTAAGCAACCTCCCTCACCATAGAATGGAAGAGCCAGCATCGGTAACTCACTCTCATCCCCCACCCAATCTGGTCCTTCCAGCATTCATGCCACTAGTCAATCCCAGATCATCTTGGGAACACTAAAGGCTTTATTCCTCTGCACAACAATGTTGGATTCCTTTTGCCATAAATGTTTGGTCCATTTGTTGTCAATAGGCAGTGTGCTACAAGGAATGACAAGCTCCAAGGGCCTTGAGCCTGTATTCTATTGTACATTTCCCCCAGGATGGAAGTTCCTTCCCCATAAGGACATGTACACAAGTGAATCTTACAAAGTAGCATAGATACCATTCTTCCCACTCTGTTATAGTCTTCATTTCTTCAGTGAGTAGCGGGGCTATTTTTTTGCTATAATGAGCTGTTCCTTTGAGATATCATTCCTAGGGGCATCTAGACAGCAATGGTTGCATACAAACATTCAGTGGCAGTGTTAAGGAGACGTTGTTTCTCTCTTCATTTCATCTTCCTTCTGTTTGGTGGGGCTGGATTACATGCCAAGATACCAAAGTCAAGGGGGTGAGGGGTCTCTTTAAACTGTTACCTAGCTTTACGGTGTGGAATAAGCTAATATCCAAGTCTCTTTTCTTTAACATTGGAGTGGAAAACAAAGGATGCAAGGTTTAAAGAGAATATTTTCTTTTCAGCATATTGGGCTAGTTTTACTGTTTTATTGCCAATAGCCATGATACTTTAGACTCTGATACTACCTAGCAGGAGAGCCATGCTATTTTTGTTGTCCCACCAATTCCCCCACTTTGCTTAGATTTTTTGATGCTTAGCCATTTGTTGCCACTCTCGGGGGGGGGGGGGGGGGTTGAATTTTGTAAATAGTTTTACCATTTGTGTTTTTTGGTGTGTGTGTGTTTTAGTGGTCTCGTTTTTTTTTCCTCTGTTCAGTCTATGATGGCCCAGTAGCTGGTAATGTATATACAAGTTTACACATGGTAATGGTTAGGAAAAGGTGTCTACTGAGAAGCTCATTTATATAATTAAATGATGACCCCCCCCCCCATCTACTTTATCATGCAATATTAATGGGATGTGTAACCCTGTTAAGGGAGCTAATTTCTTACAGCAATTGAGGATTAGGGTCCCCCCATATAGTATGCCTCCAAGAAACACAGTTTCCAAGCCAGTATCAGAAATTAAGTCAGTCCTGGCTATATCCTTTGGGCTTCCTCAGCAGTAGTGAGAGATGAGAGGTGTGATCATTCTGGCCTGTAAAATATCAGTGCAAAACAACTTTTCCATTCAGTAGGATTTTAGTGGACATGTGTTTTGAGCTGGGGTTTACTGAGCATCATGTGATGTGGGGAAATGTCCTCATTGTTCCACTGTATTCAGCATTCATCAGACCTATCAGAGTACAATGCTTCCTTTGGTATGTATCTATCCAGGCATATCCAACAACTGGAACATCCACAGAGGTTCTTCACTAAAAGAATACAGGGCATAAGTAATATGTCCTATGCAGACTGCCTCAAGGCCTTTTCTCTGTATTATGTCTCCTACAGGCTTTTGAGGGGAGATCTATGCCTGGCATACAGGGAATTGTCAGATCCCACTTTGATGGACCTCCTGCATAATCACAAAACAAACAGTACCACAGAATTAGCCATTCTAAAGATTTAAACCTCAACTGTCATATAAATAAAACCTGCTGGAGAGATAGGTATATATCACAGAGACTGCCTGTCTATGGAACAGGCTCCCCATCCATGTGAAGCAGAGTTCCTCCCTAATCCAATTCATGTGCAACTTGGACAATTGGATGGGAAACCAGAAATTCATCCCTGGTTTGGCACCTATGCCTCTGATGCAAACAGGTAACATGTAAATGGTTCTTTTCCTAGGCCCATGTTTACACTTCTCAAGGATATCAGAATTCGTCAGAGATTTGGGATACATGGCTAGGCTTAAAAAGGCCCTTGTGGTCGTTATCCTAGTAAACACCTAAGAACCTATGAACAAGTAATTGTATCCCCAACACTAAAGCCTGATACATTGGAGTTTTTGATTTTATAACATTTGAGAGGGCATTTGCTTTGGGTAGGTGATTTCAGTATTCTGATCTATTCCGTGGATTTTCAGATTTCTCATAGGAGGAACTTGTAGTCTCTCACTAGGGTTATTACTGATTCTTATGGAAACCTGGGACTGATGGACATAGACTTTCCTGAACTAGTTTCAGGAGTGAGCTTTATTCACTCTAACAAAATGCTGGCTGCAAATCAACAAGATTTATGTTGATAGGATCTGTTTGAGGGAAGCTCCTCTGTAAGGGCTATGTTTATTCTATTTTAAATCATTGTGCCTTAGGGGCGGTCATCACAGTTGTTCATTTTGAACAGTAATATCTGGCTAGGGCCCTTTGGCAGTTACCTTTAATTTTACCATGCTGCCAGAATTCAGGTCTAAAGTTAAATGTTTTGGAAAACTTTTGAGACCATGACAGCCAAAAGATTTTGTTTTAAATGCCTTTAAATACATTCTGAATACAAACGTACAAATATGGACTCAGGGTACCAAAGAAAAAAAAAAACAGAATTCTACACCAAATTAGGCCAGAGGGCAGAGATCAGCCCCAAGTAAATAGAGGAGAAAAAACAAAGTCAGTCATTAAGATAGATGTGCAAGAGTTATTGGATTTTAGCATTCAGGTGATAGCAATAAGAATTTGGGGGGAATATTATGCCACTCCCCCTAAGGGTCTTAGAAGACATGACCATTTGGTGAAGCTTCACAGGTAGGCGGATACAGTAAAATATCCAACTAATCCTCACAGCAGGAAGAACTTTTCTCTAAAAAAGGCTGTTCGAAAAGTGTTTTTGCAACATCTAGAGCAGGGGTGTCTAACCTTTTTGACGTGGGTGACACTTCAAGGTTGATATTCTATGGACTACTCAGTCAATCCCTTTCCATTCATTTAGACCACCAGATACCCAGCCCACATTGCTTTTTTTCCTGAAAAGTACATGGAAATAACATGATTATGTGCTAGGTGGTAAACTGCTGTGTGTGTTCCCTTATGTAGTCTTGTTCCCCACCATCAATAGCTCTAGATGTCAATGCAGTTATTAGCTGCTGCATAACTTGTCATATTATAAGCTCCCACCTCTATTTAGAAGGGACTTAACACAGATCAGCCAACTGCCCATGCTCCCTAGTTACAACAACAACAACAATACCTTCAGGTGGAGAAGGTGTGGAAAACTGTGAGACAATCATGGTTAAGCAGGAAATGGCTGTAGATATAACTACATGCCTGTGATGCAAATATAGAGAAAGAATAAACATCGTCTGTATAACAAATTAGCACTGCTTCATACAAAGCAAGACCATTTTCTCACCTGACACATGCTATTCAAACAAAAATAAAATAGTGCAGATGATCCACAAAACTTTACATCCTGACCTCATCTGTATAGGTTGCCTATGCAATCGGCCAGGACATTTGCACAGGACCACAACCACTTACAGATCCTCTGAACAAGTCTTTTTTTACACTTTAGCCCCAAAAATGTGGCAGCATCACAGGCCACAGACCAACTCCCAACCTACCTTCCTACCAACCCAAGATGGCCACTATGCCTGTTACAGCGGCAGGCATGGTCACCATGTCTTCTGCTGTCTTACAATGGTACCTATAACCAAAGATGATTATCTAGAGCAATATAGCCACTACGTTTAACAAAAAGCATGAGAGTACCAACCATCTCGAGCAACATAAATACCAATATCACATGCAAACTCCAAATTAGTTCCATCTGAAAAAGTACACTGGTCCCTTCTCAACATGACTTCAGGCTCACTGTCTCCAAACACAATCCCAGAATGCACCACTCTCCATGCATGCATCTCCTCTGAAATGTGTCCCAGAACTACTGTCTGCAGGTCTATCTGTATGTAAAATTTTGACTATGTAAATGCAACTATCCACTTACGAGATTGATTTTCCACACATTATTATATTTGTTATGCTAAGGCATTTTATGTAATCTGTTCAAGTCACCTCCCATGCTAAACTTAAAAATGGTTCAGTGGGATTAGTGCTCTGTTCAGATACGCTATCTAAAATTGCTAAACAAACTAGTCAAGTAACCAGTTTAAAAGAACCCATTTTGCCTTTGGAAGAGGACATCAGCATATCATTATCTCTGAAAATAGTGCTTTATCCCCCTTTCAAGACTGTCAGTGGATCCCGCATCCTACCCTTATTCCTGTCCACAGATGCCCAGCCATGAAAAGCTTAAGACAGTAAAGATTATCCTCCCATCTACGTGTGCCAAATCAGGCAACATAATGTGTCAGACATTCATTTCCATCTTCATATCCCATCAGAACTGCTAAATAAACAGATGACAATCAAGACACACCTGACACCCATTCTATTCCACTGATAGCAATGAGACCAGAAACGTACCATCTTACTGGACCACTTAAGACAGCCAACTAGTATACTCCCCATCCCCAAAGGGAGTACTTTTCATACATTTTCCACTTGTTCAAAGCTACCACATTCTGAAGCTCAGATTTCTATCAAAACAGATTGTCTGGACACAAAACCTTTTACTTAGGAGAAATGCAAAATACTGGCAGAGAACAAGAGACTTGCCATATTGTGACAACTCTTTTCCAATGTCCAGATATCCAGACTTAATTCTTACTGCTCCTAGGAAACAATAGCATAAAGTCGGTTAGACTTTTCAATTAAACAACATTCTGTATCTTACTGCAAAAATTCTTTGCTCCAGATTTGTATCTCCCACTAAAATTTCACATCATTCTTACAGACAGAGTCATCTCTCATTTCTTCACATTACCTCTCATGGCAGGACATACGGAGATTTAAGGCCTCCTCCCTTGCCCCCTCTATTTTACCAGCTGTATTGGAGAATTTCTTTTTGCCTCAGAGTTTTTAAATACAAGTTAAAAAATCAGCACAATGGGTTCCTTCCAGTGTTTTACTCCACAGTTACCTTAAACATCTGCAATTAATGAAATTCTGAAAGAAATGCTGGTTCATATTGCCTCTCTTGCTATTTTTTTTAACCTTACCACTCATAAATGGGGATGTTATACTTGTGATATTGTCACAGTAGCTTGTATTACTCTGGCATCTGCATTACTCTGACATTTACACCATTTAGTTTGAGTCATTTTTGTGTCCCTTGGCCTGGGATATGGATCATTTTGATCAGTGAAATTTATCCCATTAAAATCACAAACCAATATAATGCTCCTTACAAAATAATAGCACCACAAATCTCAGTTCATTGTCCTTTAACATAACCACAACAAACAGAAGTAAGTTGGTAGTAAATCAGATAAACCACAGATCTGATCACACTTGCTTTTACTGCAACCACACCAACCGTGTGTAAAATAGTTCTAAGAGCATAAACTTGCTATCTAGAAAAAAGTGGGAAATTCCCAAACGTTGTGCTAAAACAGTCATCCACCAGCCAACACTTTCAGTTAAACTTCAGATCTATTAGTCACACGGATACCACTTCTGTGACATCAGACTTCAGTTTAAAATAAGGTTTGCTGCACACACTGCAGTCATTTTATTTTATTTACATTTAAGCATTTTGAAATCGATATGTACATTTTCCTCATTTTTACACTTTTTATCTGCATGTATATTTTTCAGTTTTAACTCATTCCCCTGGGGAAAGTTTAGTTTTACATACATTCTGAGGTGTTTTAATCGGTTTACATTTCTCCTTATTGAATGTCCTTACACAAATGTAATAATGTTCAATGCCCATTTAAGAGACATCTGAAGTCATTACCTGGAAGATCCACAAAAGATGAAACTATTGAATTTTCATACCTGTCTCTCTGCTTACAATAAGTGAGAAGAGCCGAGTATCCCATAGCAAGTGGGAGACGGTTCCATCCATGTTGCCACCAAAACCCTATTTCCAACCAGGATACCTCCAAAAACCCAGGCCCAATACCCAGTCACCATCCTGTAACATTAGCTGTTCACAGAATACTACTACCACAGTCTTGCACAAGTAGCCATCCCATCTCCAAAAGAGAGGGGTTCCATCCCCAAAACACAGAGATTCTGATGATCCCATAGAGAAGAAATGATGGTAAAAGGGAATGCAAACTGCAAAAAATGTTAAAAGTTTTCTGTTATGCAATGTTTCACAGAGGCAGTAGAACTTTCATACAGTTATATTCAATCCAAAATGTGCAAACCTAATTTGCCTTACAGATGGACTCCTGACAGGAAGTAAATGCAGTTTTCTTCAGATCAAAACTTAAAAAAAACGGTGACCTACCAGTTCAGAAACAACAGTTTGTAGTAGAGATCATGTCTGCCCATGTTGTTAAACATGCAATATAAATCAAGTAAATCAAAGTTAGTATGACTAGAAATGGAAACATTACATGACTAAAACAAATACTGAGACACTTCAACTGTTAAAAAGAACAGATACAAATAGAGGCATGTTGTTAAACATGCAATATAAATTAAGTAAATCAAAGTTAGTATGACTAGAAATGGAAACATTACATGACTAAAACAAATACTGAGACACTTCAACTGTTAAAAAGAACAGATAAAAATGGAGGTGGGCAAGTTGTCAGACAACCTTCAGGTGGGGGGTGCATGTCTCTAAATTTATCAAGTCTGGCCTGGCTCCATAGTGCAGAGGGGCAGAGCTCCAACTGTGACCCAGGTAACTGGGGTTTAATTAGCAGTCCCAGCACTGGTGGAGTCAGGCAAGGAGGAGGAATGAATGGACATGAGCTGCTCACCTCTCCCAGTGGTCAGGAGGGTTACATTCACTCATGGGTGCATACTGGGTGGTGATATCTCCTTAATGAAAACTAGACAGACCACTGGTCATACTTTGGGAGGAGGTGCAGGACTGCTTAGAGGAACACCCCTTGTGGAAGTGAGGGGACATCCTCTGCTGTCAGTCTATTGCAGGCAAAAATCTTCCATTTAAACATGGTTGTCAAGAACACAAACACACTACATCAACCACACATAGTGACCACCAGACACATAGACCAACTTATGCGGAGGCACTAAAAAGCAATCTTCTCAAACCTCAAAGAACTCCTAAACCTGTAAACAGCAGTGTCCATCTTTGGCAATCTCTAAAGCACTTACCAAAAGCAACACCAAACACCACACTTACAACTATACCCAGTGGAACGCCAAGAACAAAGCCTACAAGGCAAGCAAACACATTACCCAGGACTCTTTCTATAGGAGGCTCCATTGTGTAACACACAGATGCCCCACTTACCAGACTGAACAAGGAGACAGAAACAGTTTGTTGCTTATCTGGAGCCAGGATCCACCAAATTATGCACGCACTCAAGTAACTACACCACATACATCAGATTGATTTTATCATAGTCTATATGGGTGTTATTAATCTGAGACATACCTCCCTGGACTAAATAAAAAAATACATTATTGATCTATTCAAATGCGTCTCAGGCAGGTATGTGCCGTGCACTGAGCAGCATTCTACCTTCACCAAGGATGATGCCTCAGTACAAAACAATGATGATTGATTTCAATAATTGGCCTTGTTTCTGGTGTCTTTCCAGAGGGATTCAATACTTGTCTGCATGGTAGAACATGGTTAACAAACCATGATGCTTTGCAAAGAATGGTTTGTATCCAGCTGCCCTAGGCTTCTAAATATTGGAT
The DNA here is from genome assembly GCF_019279795.1 of Protopterus annectens. Classification (NCBI taxonomy): domain Eukaryota; kingdom Metazoa; phylum Chordata; order Ceratodontiformes; family Protopteridae; genus Protopterus; species Protopterus annectens. The sequence goes on along the minus strand of NC_056747.1, from coordinate 366,305,419 downwards.
AAAACTTTATCCACCCATTTGACCCTTTTTTAGGCAATGCCAAATTGGCAAACCTACTAACATAGTAGATAAAACCCAAAGAAACCTAAAAGTATTACTGCTCAATGCTAGGTATCTAAACGAGAAACTCCACACCCTACAAGGTCTTCTCACTCTGGAGAATATAGACATCTGTGCCATTACTGAGACATGGTTCAAGTCCACAGAAAGTACTTTGGCAGTGCAAGGCTGTAGTGCCTTCCACCCATTTAGACCATCAACTACACAAACTTGAACAGAAGGCTTAGGAGTCTCAGTCTTCATTAGCAACAAGCATAACTCTACACTGGTTAAACAGGACAATGCCCTGAGTTTATCCACATGCAAATCACCCCAGACAAAGTTCAATACCATATCCTAGCAAGCTATAGGACACCCACTGTGTCCCAAGAATCCCATAGCTTGTACCTAGATCTACTGGAGACACTCAACATTAAACCAAATACCCTATTCATGGAAAACTTTAACTACTCCTCTATAGACTTGGAAAACATACACTGCCTCAAACTCGCAGGCACAATGATTCCTGGACTTTATAACACAAATACCCTTGACTAGACAGTGTGCACACCCACCAGAGTTTGTTCAAACATACTGGACCTAGCACTCACCAATATGGGAGAGTGTTGCACCCCACCCAGTGTCATGTCCTCACTGGTGAGGTCAGACAACAAAGCTGTCTCCCTTGAAATAAAACTCAGTTAGTAGTCCCAGCAAACTGACAGTTAGGAATTATTCCAAAGCAAACTACATCCTATTAAGTAATAGTTTGTCAAAATTCAGTGCCCCTCCTAACCGTGAGTTCACAGCAACCTATGCAGAATTGTTCACTGAGACCCTGTGTAACCTTATAAATGGTCATACAGAGGCATGCTGTACCTACTAGAAGTAAGACCAAAATAAACTCTATAAACAAACCAAACTGCTGAATTCTTAACCTTAATAGAGTATATAACAAAAGGAAAAAAAATCAGGAAGAGCAACTCCAATAATAAGAGCTCTGCCATTAAAACAGGAAACTAAGAAGACTAAATTAACTCCAACAAGGCTAAATAAAACATCAAGATATCCTCGCAGACTAAAGACAACCAGAAGACCTTCTACAGCTATGTCCATAACCTCAAAGGCAACCACAACAGTGTGTTGAACTAGTGGTAAACGGTGCCATCTTAACTGAGAGCAAGTGACATAGTGAATCTACTGGTTGATAAATTCAGCTTAAACATTAACCTCCCCCTATGAAATACATGCTAGCATAATCCCACCCCACTTCAACTATTACAAGGGAGTTGAATCCTGAGGATGCTTGCTAAGGCCAAAAACACAACTTCAGTGGGCATCATCAATATCCCAGGACATGACCTAGCAGGACCACTTGAGTCACTTTATAACTATAGCCTCAAAACAGGCTTTGTAGCATGAGAAGGGGGCTTGCAACAGTTATCCAACTTCATAAGGGTGGATCATCAACCAACCCTGGAAACTACAGATCCATTCATCTGTCTAGTCTAATATGCAAAGCCATGGAAATAAATTATAGAAATGAACAAAAACAGACAACCTTCAGACATTGAACCCAACTTTGTTTGGCTTTGACAAGAAAAGGCCATGTATACTAAACTTGGTTGACTTCTTTGAGATGGTCACCAAGGCAATGGATGACCCAGGTTAATTATTCCATCGATAAAACACCCTTAAATGTTGATGTGGTAAGAAGTGATCTGGGAACATGTGTAAACAGTAATCTGGCCTTTGACCTACATGTGACCAAAGTAGTGAGAAAATCATTCTGTGTCACTCAACTTATAAGTAAGGGCATGGCATCCAGGTCCAAGGAAGAATGGTACCACTTTATTTGTCCCTTATCATACCCATTGAGTATTAATGCCCCCTTCGGCATGTACCTGACCAGACATATGCAACTGTTGGAATGCCCACAAAGGGTCCTTACTAGCAGAATCCAGGGTATAAACACATTGTCATATACAAATTACCTTAAAGCTCTATCTCCAGACTCTGTCTCCTACAGCTTACTGAAAGACGATCTATTTCTGGCATGCAAGGCATCCTCAGATCCTGCTCTGATGGACCTTTTGTGGATCCACAAAATGAACAGCATCATAACCACTAGATACAAGGATTCAATTTTGCTTGCGACATAAAAAATACATGTTGGTGAGACAGACATGCGCCTCAGAAGATCCCCATGTTCTGGAACATGCTCCCCATCCATGTGAAGCAGAGTCCATCCCTAATCCTATTTAAGTGTAACCTTATCCAATGAATGAGATACTGGAAATTCATCCTGGGTCTGGTCCCCATGTCTCTAATAGAGGCATACAGTAACTATGCCAAATTAACATGCCTCCTCCACATAACCTTTGGAAACTTCCTAACATACTCCTTCCTAATAAAAGCCTATGATACATAGAATCGCAATGGGTTGGGTTGGGGGGGGTAAGGTTATAAAGGCCCTGGTTGTCTTTAGCCTAGTATATACCTATGAACCTAAGAACACCCTTCGCCTGCACTTCAACAGGTGGAATTTGGACAGTTAGAGCAGAAAAAAACTTTGAATTGATCCTTGTGGCTGTCCAAATGATGGCCACTCCTAGTCAGCCTTCACCCTGGTGATGAGGAACAAAAGGGTCGAATGGCTGGGAGAAAGGCTGATGATCAACAGACAGAGGGTGCTAAAAGAGAAAAAAAAAAATATATATATATATATATATATATATATATATATATATATATTATACACATACACACACTTTTTATATTATTATTATTATTATTATTATTTATACACATTCTGTCAAGTCAGATCTCTCTAACTCAGGGTAAGGGTGAAACAGAAAATGCAAACAAACAGAACAAAACCTGCAAATGTGAGGCCAGGCAGAAAAAAAAAAAAAAATATCTATATTTCAAAAAAAAAGCTATCTTGTGTTTATTGTACTTTTTTTTTTATATCATCTCTGTTTCATTAATATGGAAGTTGAGAGGAATAAAATATATACACAAAGTCCTGGACACAGAATTGCTTGGGTACCCAAGTCTCACACAATTCTCCTCCTCACAAGCTATCTCCAGTTTCACACACCACCCTGCCCCCTTTCAATAAGGCAATAAAAGATATTCAGTCTCTCTTCCCAATCCTTTCTAACCTCCTCTGATTGAGTCATATATGCTCTATGAATTATTCCTTTTTTAATGGCACCTTATATTCTAGATTCTACAAAAATTCTACAAGTGCTGATCTTTCATTTAGGACCCCCTATTTCTTTCTCTTTGTCTATACTCTGATATCAATTCTTGATAGGGAAGACAATCTCTAATGTGCAGTCCAAATAAATTTTTGGCATCACCCCATTCTATCACATTTCCCTCTCTAGTTATTTGCTCCCAATACCTTGGATCCTTTGCCAGTTTTCTCCAATAAATTCCAGGCCCATCTTGCCTACTGTCTATATCCCAAATATGCAACAAAAATCTAAATTTAGGATTTATGTTTGGAAAGGTTTACATAGATATTTTTATACCCCAAGTAGACTCCAGATAATTTTTCCTCAGGTAGACAGCAAATGATGGAGATGTGATGGGGAAGAAAGAGGTAACTGGCAACATATTTTCTGGTTTGCAGCGAGTTGGTGGACATTAAGGATTCCCTGCGGGATACATTGTCAGAGATGCCAGGTGAGCAGATTGATGTGACGAGGGAGATGTTTTTTCTGAGCTATGATACAGAATCAGAATTGCCTAGACATGGTAAGGCCTCTCTGCCTCGAATTATAATGGCTGCCAAAAAGCAATTACTAGAAAATTGAAATCAAAATCTAAACCAACTATATTAGAAATAGTGAACATAGTGACAGAGATAAAACAACTGGAATGGAGATCTTTATAAAAAGGTAGGAGCAAACCATAAAGGAAAAATCATACAGGGGAGGAATGAAGTTTAAAAGAAGGCATGACTTAAATGAGCTATATAATGTATGACTGAAAATTATGGGGTAGATTATGAGGGATGTACAATGTTTGAAAATGGGAATGTGTATGTATGGTTTGTGATGTAAAATGCTTGCAACTAGGATTGTATCGGTGTGGTTTGTTTTCATTTATATAAGTGTATGACTGCTTATGTTGTATGTGATGGTTTAATGAAGATGTTTCTTGTTTAAAAAAAGGGGCAGGAACTGAATAATTTCTGTAATGTTGCTTAGGTTATAAGATACATAGCAATTTATGTGAACTATAATGTTTGTTAAATTTAACTTGTTAATACAGTCTGATTACTTTTATATAAATGTAAATCTGTCTATGCCACAAGTGATAATTCAATAAAGGTGTTTAAAAAAGGCATTAAAAGATATTGGAACTCCAAAAGGTTATGTACAAGATTTAAAAGTCCCACTGCACAGTATTCATGTGAAAAATGCACAATTTTCACAACCTGAGTAACAAACCAAATTTCAGTGTGTAATCTAAAAACACTGATTTGTTATTCAGGTCTTAATGTTCAGAATTTAATGCATATGCTTTGACTGCAGATACATACCATTTCATACTGACATAATGAGTCTACTATAACAGCTACACATCTTCTAGAAAGTTTTCCAAAAGTCACATTTGCAGTCTGCGACATAGTTGTGTACTTATGATCTGCATCTGTCTCCCCACTTCTACATTTTATTTTTCCATCATTATCATGTCATTCTCTGGTTGGGAGTCTGATCTCAAAATCATTCTGTTAATCCAGTCAATCCACAGACCCTCATCTTTCCATGATATTTCCTCTCTTCCAGCTCGAACTATATCCAACAGTTGCTTACAGTCCTTAACAGACTTTCCTTTTCATATCATCTTTTATTTGAAATGCCAGTCATTCAAATACTACATTGCATTCAGTGTTAAAAATGCACCTGTTACACTGCAAAACCATATCCTTCAGTTTTCCTTATTTGCAGCACACAGTTTAACACTTTCTGCTACATTTTATTTCCACTGACAGACCTGATGTGATTGAAAAGGAAGAAGTGACACCTAGAGACTAACTTTTAACACCAAAGGGAATTCTAGAAAAAAGGATATGGCTATAAACACCAAAATGTGTGGGCAGTCAGCTCAAGTGGATCAATAGTAATGTATTGATGCAGACCTTGGGAGGCTACTGATTCACCTGTGCAGGTGAGCCTGCATATGTAGGCCCCCTCCTGTGAAGACATTAAAAAGCTAGGAAGTCAACTCCCCCACCATCTTCCACAGTGCAATACCATGACAACCACCTACAACCCCTCCTTCAGCAGCCCATTGCAGTACATATACTACAGCATCCTGTAATCTTCTGTAAAATGCTGAAGAACTAGCTTTAGTACCACCCTCAGGAAACCAGGGTATGGGGGGCATACACTGACACAAATGAGGTGGTAGGAAATTACATGCACTTCCAAGTCCAACTAGGAGAACAGAAGGTTATTGGGCATTTCATTTCCAAACTACAATGACAAGGCAGAACTGGATCCAGGATACTTATTTTATGGGCCAGTACAGAATTTCATGAAATTAACATACCTACTAACATCACAACATAGGAGTAGATGATAGAAAAAGCATAGGTGACAAAAGAGCAGATGACATTGTATCCTATCCACTGTCTGAAGAGCTACTACTGGTCTGGATCCTACTAACATTTTGCTATGGGAAAAGATAGCAGTAGAGAAAAATATACATTCATTCTGCCGGTCTGCTACGGTTAGTGACAAAACAGAACTTGGCTGAGAAAATTCAGCAGATGGGTTCTATACATAGTCAGAAAAGGCAGGCATGTTTAGCCAAGGTGCAGAACTTCTACATACAATTTTAAATGTTTGTGAAGAAAACAACACAAGTAAAAAAAGCCACTATTACAACTCCATGGCTACCTGACACATATATGCAGAGGACTAATAATGCACATAACGAATGCCAGCCTGGCAGGTGTGGCTGGAGATAAAACATGGCAAATGTTGTCATGTTATAAAAATCACACTTCCAGGCCATTTAAATTGGGATTACTGGTATAAGGCAGCCAAGTACACCTGCCCCCCCCCCCCCCCCCCCATTATAACCACAGTACCTTCAAGCACAGAATATATGGAAAATTGTCAAAAACATTCTTGGTTATGTAGGAAATACCAGGAGACACATCTGTATTCCAAATTAAAATAATCATGGGAAAAGGGATTGAGGATGGATGGAAGTGCCTATAATTTTGGTCTGTGATACAAACATAGCAAAATATTGAGGTGTGTCAGCAGACAGAAACAGGGCACTCTATAGAAAATAAAATGGAGAATAAGTTCATGTGGTCTGAGTCAAAAGATGTCACAATCAACTGGCTCGCTGAATCTCATTCTACGAATTGGGAAGGGTAATCAGCTAAGGTGTACAAGAACAGGAATCAGGGAACACTGCACTTTGAGAGAAGAAGAATTATGTAGCTGCCCTAGATCGGATACAGGGTACACAGTTCAAAACTCAGAGACTAATTTTATTAATTTTTGACTGCAGTATGTTATGGCAGCTTGTGTTTTTAGGTACATTCTAGGTATTATAAACAGCTTGCTAAACATGGAATCCTGAGCTCATGAATGAAGCAACAGCAAGCAATGCTGAGGGCTATCTAGGATAACTAACCCAAGGGTTAAGGTCAAAATATTAAACAGGCATGGGACTAAAAAGACTACCTGTAGGCTAAAAGATGTTAGACAACAAAATGCAAAATGTAACCCCAGTAGCTGACTAGAAGCAGCATTATGGGAATAATTCCAGCCAAAGCAATCTACCAGGAATTGCTTATTTGTTTACTCAGCTCATTCAGTTTCCTGACGGCCATCAAGGAAAGGTGACCAGTCCAGTCTAGCTGAAATGCCTTTAAGGACAGCAGGTAGGTTTCTAGTGATTAGGTAATTAATTGAATGTGCTTTCATTCCATATGGTCACCCCCACAAATATTTATGTGTGCATGCATGCATGCATGTATGTATGTATATGGAATGACGCTGCTGTAATGAACCCAGATTTTAGATGTCTAGAATTTTAGAAAACCACACACATTAAAATAGTACTACTTCATACGAAATATCCAAGACTTGAATATTCATCTGTTGCAAAGCAAAACATACAAATGGAGCAGGAGAAGATTTTTTGTTGATGGAAGAGATGGCTACTGCCAAAGCAGAAACATTTCTTTTTCCTGACATTTTTAACGCAGTCGAGACAATCATAAGATAGATACCATTTTGTTAAAGGTTAAATACTACAGAACTTTCCAATTTATTGCACCAGAGTAAAATATCACATTTTCTAAAAATATTTTCTAAATAAGCTCAGAATACAGAAGTAATTTACCCAGCAAACAGGCATGCAAAATGTTTTTTTCTGGTTATAAACATAGAACAGCACGTTTAGTCAGTGTGAAAGTGATCAAAAGATTCAAACCTAGATCTTCTTTTGCTGTGTCACAGTCTAAACTACCCATTAAACTTTGGAGTGAAAAAGAGAAAGCAAACAGTTTGGTGCATTTTCTACTCGTAACCCAGAACTTAAATGAGACAATTTTCATGCCAGCCCCAGTATCACAAGTCAGCAAGGAAAAAAAGAAGTCTGTGACTTTCCAAACATTTCTGTGCATATAAAGTTAATATACCGTTCTACATTTTAAACATCTTCACTAAAGATCAGAAAGTTAATCTAGTTATCTTTCACACTGTTAAAAATGTTACATTATTAATGCAAAACAGCAGTTGACAGCAGATGAAATTTCCTACCTTTGAAATGTTATTCAGATCTCTAGGTTAAACCTTATGGGAAAATATTCATAGTGTCATATGGAAACAAAAAATATAAGCAGTCAGTACAGACTAATACCCAAATAAACTTCCCAAGTTATACTCTCCATAAACATTAGGAGGGTGGTACCAATTATAAGGATCACCTGTGAGGCTTTGAGTATGTAGCAAACCAAATTCAGTCAGAACCCATCCTAAGCCACCTAATATAATTACATCACCAGTGCAGGCCAATTACACAGTTGCAACAGTCACCTACAGTTTGAGTCTAAAATAGCATTAGCTAGTGTATTAATAACATTCTCCTGCACTCAATCTGCTCAGCTTGTTAATTCACAGACACTCATTTGAATGAGTTCATGCTTGACAGAAGGAATGCAAGAAATCAATGTTCATTCACACAGTTATCAGCCATTAAATTTTTAAGCACCCCAAGAAAGCACACCCACACAAAGATAAGTGAACATATTTGAGAAGCATACCCAAACCTAAGAGAAATTCAAACATAAACTGTCCAGACAGCTATCATCTGGGTAATATCCAATAGCTCGAAGCTAGTGCTAGGAATTGGTCAACCATTTCTGGATACCATGTTGACTGTTACTGGCAAAGAAAAAATACTTTTGGTATAATATGTCTTCTTACAACTGTGCTTCCCAAATTCCTGGACAGATAAAGCATAATCATTTTTAGAGCACAATTAATTAAAGTGTTTGCACCGTTACTGAACTTAGGAGTACAAATGGCACACACCGTATGAGCTACAAGCTATACACTTTTGACAGTTCACTTTTATGGATTGCATTTGTGACATGAGAGTCATTTTTTTCTTTCTGAGTAAACAGTGTGCAAACCTGGTCTGACATTTTTTCAGTACACTGTGTGCAAAGCATAGAAATATTGTATAAAGCTTAGCTACATCCAGAAAATTAAATTAACAATGTCAAATTGGGGCAGCAAACGGAGAAGCTTTGTGTGGGATGACGTATAACTGTCACATCACTTACATCCTGATTAAAAACATACAGTATGGTTACTTTCAGTAAACCTGTTAAATCTTTAATTGCATATTTGAGATATCTATTGCAAAGAGGAAAACCCCAGGACTTTGTCAGTGCTGGTGAAGGTAGCACTGTGAGGGTCTGGAGTACGCCTGTGAAATTTTTAGTTATGTTCTTGGTTGTAATGCAGTCCCTTAATGCTCCACACCCTCGTTTCTTTTCTTATATAGAAATGATATGTCACATACAAAAGTTGGACCATTTGTCCTAAGACAGTTACTCTCAAATTCTGCACCAAAGGACCCTGATGAGAAGAGAGCCCTGCAAATACCTAGGCTGCACATTGTTATCCTACAGTGAAGGACTCATGAAAGTAAATCCCTAACCATAAACATACATAGAAAATCTCTCACTCGCATAGCCAACAATGAAGGACTCATGAGAGCAAATTTCTACGTCACATCTTCATTACCTGAACAAAGCACCCTGATGAAATATTGAAATACTGTCCTAAATAATTTGTATCACCGCCCCCCCCAAAGATTCTGCTCTGCTGAGAGCAGATTTCCAAGGAGATCAAAGAAATGCTTACAGCCTTTGTCATCCTCCATCACAGCCACACAACAATCTGTCTACTGTACTCCCTCTTACTCTCTGGTCTCCCCTAGCAGCAAAGGATCTTATATTGTAGTCTATTCCTGGATTTCCTAGTTAAAATAATGTCATTTTCATCTCCCACCCCCCACCCCCACCGCCACTCCAGTTACCCAAAACATTCTAACTACAACCTATACATTCATCTACACTCAAGTATCTACAAAAAGGATCCTTACTTAGTTTACAGCTCACTTAAAGCACCGTTACCAAAACCTGTCCTTACTCCCCAAGATGAATCTAAACCTAAGTAAGGGGCACAAAACACAGAAAGTAAAACTTACACACTTAATCTCCCTCCAACACAAAACATGTTATTAGTAAATCTGCCTGCTAATTCTAACTACCCTCTTAGTGATAGATAAGTGGAGTAACATTTTCTCAAGAGAGAAAAAAAAACATCAGCTAAGTCAGACAGCAAAAAAACACAAAACTGCCTACATAGAGAACCGTAAAACATGGAAATACATAATAAAAATTGGGCCAACTAGCTAATATTGAGGTACAGACTCCCTTAATTTTTATTACGGCAAATTAAAAAATCCATGTAAAAGAAATACCATCCTGTCATATCTAACCACATTCTTCTTCCTAGCAAACTTAACATTGTTAATAGCTAGAGATATAAACCATCAACCCTGGACCTCCACATTTTGATTCTGCAACCCCCAAACTAAATTCAGTTCAATAATTGGCCTAGCTTGTGGTGTCTTTCCAGGTGGATTCAATATTTGTCAGCACGGAAGAACATGGTTGACAGACCACGTTGCTTTGAAAAGGGTGATCTGCTTCTGTCTCCCCCTAGACTTCTGAATATTGGATAAAACCTTATCCACCCCTTAGAGCCTTTTCTTAGGCAGTGTCAAATTGACAAATCTACTGACACAGCAAATAAAACCCAAATAAACCTATAGGTGTTACTGCTCAATGCTAGAATAAACAAGAAATTGCACACCCTCAAAGCTCTCTTCACTCTGGAGAACACAGACATCTATGCCATTACCGAGACATGGTTAAAATCTGCAGAAAGTACCCCAGCAGTGCAAGGCTTCATTGCCTTCCATACGTTTAGAACATAAACTGCATGGATAGGGGCAAAAGGGCAACTATATGGATAGGGGCAAAAGGAAGAGCAGTCTTGATCTACATTAGCAACACGTATAACTTTAGGTTGGTTAAACAGGATGAGGTCCTGGAATTTATCCATGTGCAAATCACCGTAGACAATGTCTCATATCATATCCTATCACGCTATAGGTTACCCTGTATGTCCTAAGAGCTCCATAGCTTGAACCTAGACCTACTGGAGACATCCACCACTAAACCAAATACCCTATTCTTAGGAGACTTTAACTACCCCCTCTATAGACTGGGAAACATACTGCCTCATACTCGCAGGCACAATGATTCCTGGACTTTATTAAATCAAATACAATTGACCAAGTAGTGCGCGTGCACACACACACACACACACACACACACACACACACACACACACACACACACACACGCCCCAGAAGTTCAAACATACCAGACTTAATGCTTACCTATATGGGAGAGTACTGCACCCTCCCCCAACTGTCACGTTCTCACTGGCGAGGTTGGACCATATAGCAGTCTCCCTCAAAATAAAAATCTAGTTGGTAACCCAAGCAATCCCTGTAACAGCCAAGAACTATTCCAAAGTAAACTGCATCCCATTAAGCAATAGTTTGTCAAACTTCAGTGCCCCTCCCAATCCCAATTTCATAGCAATGTATGTGGAATTGTTCACAGAGACCCTGTGCAACCATGTAAATGGCTGCATAGAGGCTGCTAGAAGTAAGCCATAAACAAACTTGAAAAACAAACCACACTGGTGAATTCCTAATCTTAACAGGATATATAACTAAAGGAAAAAAAGTCATGGCTAAAATCAGGAGCAGCAATTCCCATAATGATAGGAATTCTCTAATTAAACTGAACAGGAAACTAAGAGAACTAATTAAATCCAAAAAGACCAATTACAAGGTCAAGATAGCCTCATAGGCTAAAGACAACTACAAGGCCTTCTACAGCTATGTCAAAAAACCTCTAAGGCAGCACACATTAGTGTGCCAAACTGGCGGTCAGTGGTGCCACCTTCACTGGGCAGAACAATATAGCAAATTTGCTGTCTGACAAATCTAGCTCAGATTTCATGCCACCACTCCCCCCCACCTCCTACCATAAAATATTTACCAGCATAACACCCAAAACTATTAACAGGGAGCAGGTCCTGCCAGTGCTCACTAAGGCCAAAAAAACACAGCCTCAGTAGACCCCAACAGTATCTTGGGATGTCTCCTAAATAGCTCGAAACATGACCTTTCAGGACCACTTGAGTCACTTTTCAACTATAGCCTCAAATCTGGCTTTGTACCATGAGAATGGAGGACTGCAGTGGTTATCCAACTTCACAAGAGTGGACAGACCTATTAGTCTGAGTAGTCTAATATTCAAAGCCATGGAAAGAACTATCATAAAAATGATCAGCAAAGACATAAGCAGCCTTCAGACACTTTAACCAACCTAGTTTGGCTTTAGCAAGGGAAGGTCATGCCTTTTGAATCTGTTGGACTTTGTTGAGAAGGTCACCAAGGCAATCGATGAAGGGAAAGTGGTGTATACTACCTACCTTCATCTGGCTAAGGCATTTGATACAATACCCCACTTGGGTATAGTTGGGTGTCCAGTTCGATTCTTGTCTGGGTGCCTTCTGTGTGGAGTCTGCATGTGTTTCTTGTGTTTGTGTGGGCTTCCTCAGGGTGCTACGGTTTCCTCCCATGTTACAAACACATGCATCTGGAGTGTTTCTCCTGGCCCTCTTCTGAAAACTGGCTCATTCCAAGTTCAACTTTCCTGGTTAACAAATGTTAAATAAATAAATAAACTTGCAGAACTGCCAACTGGCTCACAGATAGGGTCCAGGAAGTCAGGATTAGAGGTACCACCTCCACTAAGAGACTGGTCACCAGTGGGGTACCTCAGGGTTCAGTGCTGGGACACTCCTATTTGTTCTACATCTCAGGGGTAAAGGCTAATGTCAAGGGCCTTTGGCTGACAAACTCACAGATGAATACCAACTGGGAGCTATCACAGATTTCTCCCATGACACAAACATCTTACAAGAGGGTCTATCACAGACAGATGACTGGTGCCAAAGTCACGGACTAAAACTCAATTGTAAGAAATTATAGTGTTTTTTTGCAAAAAATGTCACCTATGGTAATTACTACATTGATAATGCACTCTTAAGAGTTAAGCTGGTAGTCAGGGATCTAGGAACATATATAGACAGTAATCTGACTTTTGACTAACATGGGGTCAAAGTAATAAAACAGTCATTCTATGTTTACCCAACTTATACATAAGGGCATGTCATCCAGGTCTAAGGAAGTCATAGTGTCACTTTGTTCAGCTCTTCTCATACCTATCATTGAGTATAATACCCCCTTCAGCATGTACCTGACTAGACATATGCAACAGTTGGAACACCCACAAACTTTTGTTACCGGGAGAATCCAAGGTATAAACATGTGGTCCTATATGGATTGTCTTAAAGCCCCAGCTCTATACTCTTATCTCCTACAGGTTACTGAGACATGATCTATGCCTGGCATACAAGGGATGCTTGGATTCAGCTCAGATGGAACTTTTTGCACATCCACAAAATGAACAGCACTGGAACCACTTGATCCAAGGATTTAAATGTTGCTTAGGACATAAATAAGACATGTTGGTGAGAAAGATATGTGTCTCAGAGGATCTCCATGCTCTAGAACAGACTCCCCATTCATGTGAAGCAGAGTCCATCCCTAACCCTATTTAAGTGCAACCTTGACCAATGGATGGGAAATTGGAACTTCATTGTGGGTCTGGCCCCCATGTCTCTGATAGCCATAGGCAGACAGTAATGCCCAAACTAACATAACCACCAGACGCACACAGCATCTTGAAACTTCCTACCAAACATACCCCCTTCTAATACTTTCCCATGATACATAAGGACACAATTGCATTGGGTTGATTGGCTAGGTTTATAAAGGCTCTGGTGGTCGTTGGCTTAGCATATGCTTATGAACCTATGAATTAATAAAGACCAACATTCATCCTGTTATTTTGGAAGGAAAAAAACTAAAACATGTCATTCCATTTCCCAAAGCTTAAAAAACAAGTGGAACATTCTAAAAGCAAGGACTCAACAGAATACATTAAATATTCTGGGAATCTCAGTAATATGTCCCTCAAACTACCCACAATCATCTGCACTGGAACAAAAGAAGAGGAAAAAGCTAGGTTGGCTTGATTTTTTTTTTTGACACTAAAAAAATATTTAGGTTCGTTAATAGAAGAAAGTGGAAATAAAAATGCAGAACCACCAACTGGATTTTAATACAATTACTACTAAATAACTTAAAGAAACAATTCATTGCAATAGCTTGCTTACTTCCTCCAACAAACCAAAGTATAAAGGAGAAGATGGCCAACAATATAAATGGACCTACTGCACAAATTATTATCATGAGTGACTTTTAACATGGACCTTGTGGGACTGAAACAAACCCAAATTCAAAGATATTGCTTTCTCTAAGGTGATCTCTATTGTGATCTTAGGTGAGCTCCGCTTCCAATAGATATATCCAAACTACTAACAGACACATGCTTCTGGGTTTACTAATCACAAAAACAAGCTCCACAATATTGTTTGCTTACAAGACTCAATCAGCAATCATAGTCTCATTTCAGATACTATCTCATTCAGAACAACAAATCTACAGCATGAGAAAATATAAGCAAGACACTTCTAGAATCCAAGGAAGAACTATAAGAATTACAAAAATGTGGAGTGGACCCCACTGTATCCAGAAGACTCTACCAAAACCCTGGAATTCTTTAACTCAAAACTAACAATTATTTAAGCCAAACAATTCCCATTAAAGAACAAAAGGGTTGGAGATTAAAAAAATACCCATGAATATATTCAAACAAGAAACATACATGTAAACAAAATGTAGACATATTCAGTGCCAACTTTTTTTAAAGGTAGCTCCAAACTGGGAGTATATACCTACACTAGCATTACATCTAAGTCAGATTCTTGTTACATATTCACCCAGTGCCAAAACTCTTAACAGGATTAAAAATGCATCACCTGGGCCAGGTGCTCTGAATGTCTACATCCTTACTAATAATTTTTATTCAGTGTTACCTACTTGACTTACTAATTTAAAAAAAAATGTCTGGTGTTTGGTTTCATTCTTGCTGAACTGAGAGAAGCTACTGTGATTGCCATTCCCAAAGGCATTGATCCTAGTACTTTTGAAAACTTTTGGCCCATTAGTTTAATATCTAACATTCTGAAAAGTTTCAAGAGAATCCTAGGTTTAGGTTCACCTACTATTTTGGCAAATTTTATTATATCCAAATGGATTTACTTAAGAATGATTGGGTCTCACTAATTTAATATACTTTTACATCGACATGGTTGATGTAGTTGTCTTAATGATACCAGTCAATATAACTTCCCTTGATCTGTCTAATGAGTTTGATTCGATTCCTCATAAACCAAAATTTAATAAACTTATATTTTTTGAGAAACAGCAGTTTCAGTTACCCAGCTCAGAACTTGGTTATTGCCACTTGTGGTTGCATTAGTGGGAGATTTGGTCTCCTCTGCTAAAGCCATTAGCAACAAAGTGATTCACAGCTCTGACCTGGGACCATTTCTGTTCAGTGGATTTATATTTACCTTTCTAGCTAGTTCTCAGTTTGGACAACTACATTTTCCAATAACTCAGAAGTAGGGCTATGGTCTTAAACATCAGATATGTACATTTTCTTCAGCAACTGTTGGCTCTCTCTTTAAATGTTCACTTACTAAAAACATTTCTTTTAATACTAATGGCTGTAACATGTTACATCTAGGGTAGGCATAGTAGTATAAAGTATCCTTACTCAGTTAATAATAAACCTCCTAAAGCATTATTTGCCAGGATCCAGGTGTATTTGTTAAAACTAGAACTCACGGCAACACAGTATAACAAAGCACAAAAACAGTTCCAGTTGAAATGTCACGATCCACAATTTATTTGTCTTGTATCAAACACAGATTAAAAGTCAATGGTTTAGCGCTTTCATCTACGTGTTGTAGACTTCATCAGAACAAAATCTAGTACTAACAATAGTCCTTATATAGTGTAAAAGACCGCCAAAATTCAAAATTACATCAATTAGCTGTAAATCAGCTTAAAGTTACAGGTGCATCCCTTAAATCATCATAACATTAAGAAAAATATCATTTAATTAAACCTTTCCTTTACTGTCATACTATTAATTAAGATTAAAATCTTTAATTAATAATTAATAAATCTTTTAATTAAACTATGAAAAAAAAACACTATAAAAATATAAAATATCTACATATAATACATATCTACACTACAAAAAAAAATTAAAAAAACAATATTTAAAATTAAAATGTCTGTCCTACTAATAAGGTGCTACTCAGAATTGATAACCTTGTTTGATGATTATTTTACATGATATCAAAAATAATATGCAAATATATAAATATTTTTATATAATATACTAAAATATAAATGCTATATTAATAATAAATTATATAAAATATAAATAAATAATAAAATATATATAATGCATGAATTAAATTTGATTTGATTTTATTAATATTAATTAATTAATTTAATTAATTTCTTTGGTGGGTGGGTATTCATTAATTTAATCCGTTTGCTTGCATTTAACCTAATTTGCCATTTTATTTCTTTCTCGATACTAGGCCTTTAGTATCACCCCCCTGGGATTATTCTTATCCTTTTATATTGGTGGTCATATATTCTTTCTCTTAGTCTATCCGCTTTAGCTTTACGTAAAAGAAAAACCACCACCACAGTATTACTACTAAATAGATCAGTGTTTGTGTTTTGAACAATCCTTTATTAAAATATATCTTACTTGAAGAATGTTGTCCAATGTTATACTTTCTTTTGTATTTGTTAAAAGGCATATTGGTTGGGAAAGCTATGTTAAGTATAGACTCTAATTATAAGGATGCTTTATGCACTATTACCTCAACAAGTCCCTCGGCTATGTTATCTTTGTACAAATCACTAATTATACCTTGTATTGAATATGCTCATACTGTATCAACGAGATAAGAAAGCTTAAATATGTTCAAACATCTTTTTACAAAAAGATCAATATTGTGAATGTTTTCTCATATAAGGAGATACTGGTTGGGCTACAGCTCTTTTCAGCTAGCTATAGATTATTATGGGGAGACATGCTCTCAAATCATAAATGCTTATAGAATGAAATCCTAAGTAGTATTTTGGAAATTGAGTTTTCTACTTGTGATGTTTCTGTTAGAAGCAGTCAGAGTTTGGATGAGGTCAAGCATTTTAATAGCAATGACAGGAAAATGTATTTACAGTCAGAACATCTAGACTTTGGAATAAGCTCCCCTGCTGTAAGGCAAACTGTCTCTTACAAACTTTAACCTTAGTTTGGAGAGCTGACATCTCAGGATGCAAACTCCTATATAACCTCTTATTAGGTGCTCAGTTTGCCATCACTTTAACATTCTTTTATTTGAAATGTGTTAAAGAGTATCTGTTTGTGGTTTTTAACATTGTTTTTGCAAATCTTATTCTAAATAAAAGAGTCCTGACAAAAACATTTGAAAGACTGTCACAAAATCTGGAAAAAGGAATAAAGTAAAACCTACAGTCTGACTACCATCAATTTATTACTTTAATATTAAAAATGCAAACAGGAAATGAAGGAAGCAAAACCTTGACTCATCTTGTAAAGCTATAGGACTTATGTACCTCATATATATTGTAAAAAAATAATATTCCTGTATGTCTGAAACATACATGTTTATATTGTACTCTCATTATATTTTGCTATAATATTTTTGTTAAGCTCATTTACATATCGTTACCAATGTGCTACTTAAACTAAGTTTACTGCTTGTACCTTAATAATGTACTTTTTGTTGTGGAGCTTTTCTCCCTGGGTCTCCACTGAAAACGTTTTTTTTCAACCCAGTCGGACACTACCCAATTAACAAATGTAAATAAATAAATAAATAAACTGACTACTGTTGGAGAAAGTAAATAGTTGTGTCCTCAAATTTCAGATTATTTTGGCATCATATAAAAGACATAGCCTCCTTACATAGCCCCATTGAAAATCAAAAGTCAGAACTAACTATTATTTATTTCAACTACACAAAGTATTTATATTGAATGCCATCTCATACAATTCTGCCTAATAACCCCTTTTCAAAGCTCTGCACTCTGGCAATCTGATGAAGGATGATGAACGTCCATTTTTCTGCTTTTAGAAAATTGGTAACAAAGCAATGATAAAACTACTAAAAAATGGAAAAGAAACACAACCTCAACCCACAGACAATGCATTACTCCTTTCTACACTTGATAACAAAGATCTGCCAAATTGCTCACCCATGTACTAAATATGTCATTCACCACCGGACTGGTGTTGTAACAATTTAACCATGCCCTAGTAATACCCATACATAAAAGACCATCTCAATCAAGACCACCTGACTACTATCTTAGCTCTATTCTGTGTCTTCTTACCAAGATCTGTACACAGACAAATAATGGAATGCATACATTAATAAATATGGCTACTAAAAGAATCACGACACATTCCAGAGATGAACATAATACACTAACTGCTGTCTATACATCAACAAATGTTTATTCTAATATGGAATCAGGATTCTCAGGGGAGGCATCTTTATATACCTTAAAAGAGATTTTGAGGGAGTAAATCACCACATTGTAATTGAAACATTTCACAAACCATCTTTTAGCAGAAAGACTGGGCATCTTACTATCTCCAGAGTCAATCTTGTGCTACAAGGATTTCAATTCCACTCAACAGGAACATTCAATTCAGGGGTGCTGCAATGATCCATAATGGGCCCCATTTTATTCTCCCTACTTACAAATGCCAAAACCTCTACAACAGCTACAAATGCCTAATACAGAGGTGACGTCATCCTGTACCAATATGACCCTATAGCAAAAACAGTGGAAGCTCAGCAGAAAAACACTTGACTAGCACCAGTAAATACTTTATAGATAAAAAGCTAACTCTGAATACTTCCCAGACAGCCTCCATGTTGAATGAATAAGAACAAAATCACCCAGCTACAATCCTAACCTTACTTAGATCTTCATCAAGACCCATCCCTAACATTCACCCTTCACACCCACTATATCACTGACAAAGTAAATAAACAAATACAACCATGTTGTTTAATCTCAAACTATTTTTATTTTTTTATTTATTTTTTTATTTATTTATTTAATAATTGTCTAACAAAACAGAATCCAGGAGTGAATTAACAAAAAGTATTCCAATCCCCACAATGGAATACAAACTCACACTAGTAGCAGTAAATTACACAAAAAGGGTCAGCACCCAACAAACCACTACAAATAAAATGTGTTGCTTCATTCATTTTTCACCTAGAAATAAACATTGTGAAACTATTAACTATGATAATTGTCTCCCTGTAACAGCTCAAGCTAATCTACTTTTTTTCTGCCTTAACATTCAAAATGCTAAATAATAAATACTGATGTTCCCTGTCCAGTAACCTGGGAATAAAAACATCACATTATGATCTGAGAGATGTCAACACAAACATAGTTATTTCAGTAGGGCCTCATTTCAGACAAGATGTTGGGGAAAATATTTCTATGAAACAGTACCATCTGACCAGAACCTGCTACCTCAGGACACAAGAAAATAAACACACTATCCCTTCTTTAGAAAAAAGGTTAAAGATCTCGTGAAGGAAAATTACCTTAAGCATTTTATTGAAAATAAATAATGCCAACAACAGTTTTTCCATCAACATGTGTAGAACTTCTACAGTAATTAAAGGTAAACCTCTGTGGACTTTGCAGCAGTGTACTATGTAAATGCATACGTATAATACAAATGCATGACCTGCTCAACAGCCTCCTATAATCAGAGATAACTGTATGCAAACATGTCATCTGCAGACTCTGTACTGCCATGTGATTTAATGTATTTAACGTACTAACAAATCTTTTGTAAATACAGGTGTTAGCTAATCAAATGCAAAATATCATCCTAAAACTTTGTACCCAAAACCTGAAGTTAAAATTGTACTAATGTAATGGGATGCTTATCAAATATTCTGTTATGTAGTTACTTCATCTGCTATCGTAATTAATAATGGTTTTACAACTGATGCATATTTCACTATGATTATGAAATACTCATAGGGAATTTTTCAATGCTTGTGCCTCAAATCATATCCGAAAAGGGGTCCCAAGACCATCCCACCTACCTGGTTAACAAATCAAACTAATATAATAAAAATCTATAGAAATGTTGTAATCCAATACCCATCACAGTTCTTTAAATGATCCATGAATTAACCACTGACAGGTGTTTTAATATTTGACAGATAATGTGCATAAATTACTTTTTAAAGAGAGACAGAATGAGAACACTGTGTTTCTTACACTTTTGACCTAGAATCTTAGGCAGTTTCTGTAATGCATTAAACACCAGGCACTGACAATAGTAGGTTAAATGCTGTGTGGGTGGGAGGAGGGGAAACACAGTTCATAGCCCAAAAAGGCTGATAAAAATATCTTCATAACAAGAAAAGTATAAGCAACAACTTTGATGCTGTAATGTCCTTTCTTCGTCAGTCTGAAATACTTTTCCTCACAGTGAAGCTGTGACAAACCTCATTCAAAAACACCAACATAGGGCTATTCAGTTGTATACAGGTTGTCAGCAGGAAAGAAACTTCTCCATTTAAGCACCATTAAAAAGTTTCTTCTGAATAACCCTGCAAACATTACTGGCAACAAACACTTTGGAAGTGTACTAAACAACCACCAATCTAATCCTGAAAAATGCAGCTGATTCTAATTCCTTTTGTCACCAAAGACAGCAATTTTGTTCCTGTGTAGTTTACAACCACTCTGCACTACCCCATCCAAAGTAGCCCTCACATCCTTGTTGTCCATTATCACCCTTGAATGCTCTACCACTCTTTTACACTTTAACAATCACCCCACTCTTCTAGCTCCGCACCTCCATGTAACCCTTAACCTCATTCTTCCTAGCCATATACACCCTTTTATTGTTTTTGCCTTTCTCTTACCAGTTCCTTCTCCTGATAAATCTACTGTATACTTACCTAGCTGTTTTATTTCACCTTCTAGGCTCCCTTACCTCTACAGCCCCCTTTCTTAGTGGGTAAAATCAAGGCAGTTCCATCCCTTGTTTGTCTTGCCTCCTCTTCAGGTCCTCTCTCTATGTTCTACCCCTTCTCATGTGATCATTGAAGATTTCATGTCCAGCATTTTCCTTAAATAAACTACACTTTTTGCCAAATTCTAAGAACTCCACTTGGATCAACATCGTATTCTTGAGTCACAGGTAAAAAAAAATGTTTTTTCCAGACCTTCACACACAACGATTCCAGCTATCACAGACTAATTATACATACTGAAGAAGGTGGAGTTTTCTACCAAAACCAGTTTATTTTGATCTACAGTGGCATTCTAATAATGTTATTTATTGCCCACTCAGACTGTGATTGCTGGAATCTTATTGTGGCATTTGGACTTTTGTTCTGTGCATTCATGATCTTTTGGAAGTTTCGATGTGGGAATTGTTCTGGAGATTCTCCAGATATTCCTCAACACATTTCCTGATTTACAGATTTCATTCTCACTGTTGTCTGAGCATGCCATGATACAACACCCCCCCACCCAAAAAAAAAAAGGTTTACACAAAGGATCAGCGGCTGCATTACTTAGTACTGCTATTGCTACATCATGTATTTACACGCTTAACATCTCTCATTGCTACATAGTGGCACTGGCCTCAAAAGTCAGTGCTGGCTGTTGCTCCTTAAAGTACTTTGCCTTGGATAATTATTTATTATGGATTTTTTCTTTTTTTTTTTTTTTCTTTCTTTCTGATATCCACACTGGGGTACTACATATGCCCATATAATTCTGTATTTGCTATATTTCCCAAATCCTTTTGTAAAACTCTCCTTACAAGCTGTTGCAGCTACTATGCAACTTGTATTACAGTCCACGTGTGAATCAATGATTAAAGTTCTGTTTTGTTTTGTTTTTTTTTCCTAAGGGTGGATGTTTTGCACCTTTGCTTCATTCTAATGGGTGATCACCATTCTAATGGGTGATCTCAGTACCCTGCATCCAATGCCAGGTCTACCAGTCACTCCAATCTACCTCCAGACTAATAATTTAACTGAGGCCAACATGGATCTTAAGGGCATCCTGGGGGGTAGTGCACTAATCTGCTTCTGCCACAAGGAGTTCTACATTTATGGCCTATTTCTGGTTTCCTCTACCTCTCTCCCTCTGGCTACATGGTGACACTGTGGGTGTAGGAGTGCAATTGCAGCATGTGATGTCTCACTCCCACACCCCCTCACCCCCAGCAGCAGTTCAGCTATGCTCCCTCCCATCTGCTCTTAGAGTTTTTCCTTCCCTGCACAACACCAGTCTCTGCCAGGAGTGTCATAGGGAATGCCTACATAAACATCACTCACCCCAGGATGGGCACACCCCTATCCTTCCCTGCTGCTCCATCAGACTCCCAAATATCTATCTGAATCTGGGTCACCTGTGCTGTAGTCAGAGCTTTATTTCTGTACACCACTATAGTGGCTATGTGAATCAGTGGTTAAAATCACATGGGTGTAATGGCCCAAGCTGTAGCTGAAACCTGATAAGTACAGTTGTCAGATGTACTTCTGTTCAGTATGTAGACTCTAAGTGGATGAAAAAGTAAGTAGGAATAAGCAAGCCCTTCAGGCCAACCTTAGTTAGTAGGGTGCTAAGCTTCCAAATGTCAGCTCTGCTTTCTCAACTAACAAGGTGTGGTGGTCTGGCTACTCTACTGACACAGCTAATAATGTCAATATCCACAGAATCAAAATGCTGGCACTACCACAGGCCCAGTGTGGTCATTGCAGCAGTACTACAAGATGCACTTATGTCCAGATATCCAAATAATTTGTGCATCCCCAGCCACTACCAATACTTAAAGACTCCTTTGGTGTCCCTGCTGAGTTAGCTCCTCCTACTACGCTGATCAGTTCACTGAGACTTCATTTATGGGGGCAAGTCTGTGGTGTCCAGTGAAAGATGTAAGATTTGAAGGTCTTGTAGCAAACTTTGACTGAACTGTGGAAGCTGGAATAGTTGCTGCTCTGACCTTGGATTTTAAAAAGTAACAACTAAACTGATATCTATGCATTCTTTCATATGCTGTCATGTGTGCATCTGCATGCAGCTTTCTCACTCAGTGTTAGCCCAGACTAGATAAAGTCTTTGGTCTCCACTCTCCATGAGGAAGCAAACCTGCATCATATGTCTCCCCTGGTCACCACTTTTCTCTGCAGGAAAGAGAATGAGTGGTCACTCAGTTGTCCCCCATCCAAAATCCAAGCCACTGGTGGAACCATAATCAACGGTCTGCGGTAGTGCCCCTCCATCAGTGGGTCAGCAGCACTATATATTACAGTGATTTTTTTTTTAATCTGAAATAAATTGTCTGAATACTGATGAGACTGTCATTTATTGGCAAACAGTAGATGGCCTCATCAGTATTGTCCAGATGACTGTATATGCTGCCAGCCTACAGAAGAATGGCCATGTTTTGGGGACATACTTATATCACTTTGAATTTATTTCCAAAATGTACCATCAGGCATCCCAGTGTCCTGAGATTCATGTCACTACTTGTAGCTTCTGTTTGTTAAACTCAAGTTCTCCTCTTTAAATACTTTGTTCCCAGTTGTGCTCCAGTGATAAGACAACACGTGATATCCTTCCTGTGGAATATAAGGCAATGTAAAGTTTTGCATTACTCTATGCCCCTTCAGATGAAGTAGGCCTATTTGTCTGTCAATACACTTTGAGATATACTAATGTGCATTTAGTGTAGTGATTAGGATGTAATATTCTTTTCTCCAGAAAAATGTACAGTACCATATTCCCCTATTTATGATATATTTACACTTACTTCTTGGTAAAATTCATGAATGTATTCATAACATGGCAGTAGTCAGATGTGGGAATTATACAGCTGTATTTTCTAATCACTGTTTAATACATGTCGCATATTTACTATAAAACACAGGTGGCCAGTTTCAGAGTAGCTGCCTGTACTGCATGCTAGATGAAGTACAGATGTCCTGCCTACAGCACTGACCTGCATGATTTAGAAATAGAACTGCACATCTGTCGGAAGAAATTGAGTATACTAGAGAGTACATTAATGCTACAATGATGTACAGGCCCTAGGCTGATAGCCTAGTACCAACCTATGAACCTATGAAGGGTAGCCTTGCCCGCAGCTCATTTCAGTGATGTACTGGACACCACTGAGAGAGACTACTCATTCTGTTGTGTCTAAGAGGCTATGTAAGATGCATAGCAGGGCAGACCAGTGTAACCTTCATATGTACACAACAGAATGGTGCTCTGGGGGCAGGGAGGAGGAGAAATGAATCAGAAAGATGTGCATTATAGAGACCATCTGCAGATTCTTGACAATAGTAGAGACAGTGTATAACATGCAATGAGATGGAATGCATTATTTGGCCAGGGACACTTCTACTGCTGTGAAGCATCCAGTTGGGTACTGCACTACGTACCAGAAACATGTAGCCAAGTCTTTGTTGTGAGTATTATGTTATATAACATGGCATTATGAAAACTGCTACAGCATCAGGAAAACATCCCAACAGTGCCATGAAAACATCCCAACAGTGCCATCATAGCAGTAGGAGTAGCAGTCAAGGAACAGGGCACACATTTGGAAGATGCACAGGCAGCAGTGTCACCACATAAGAGGTAAAGGCAGGCATGGTATACTACAGTACTAGCAAAACATTAACATGCATGCATCATTTTATTCTGTGCTGTTTGCCAGTGGCTTCCAGTTGTGGATCGCATGTCAGCTCTTTGCTAATATACTGCATTCCCAAGCTAGGCAGGAGTACTACTGTCCATTTATTCCTGCCCAGGAATCCCAATCATTTCTCTGTCAGGTGGTAGAGAGCAGGCCAGCTTGCCGGTCCTACAGGTCGACCTACCCTCTTACCCCTGGAGCACCCCTCCCCTTCATCAGCTCTTTTATGGACCAGTATTGATGTCCCTAAAGTGGAAGCATGCATTTCCATGCTGAGTTCTCCTGAGCTTATGAGTATGAATGCATTCATACAGCACTGGTTTTGTAGGGTTAGACTCCACTAGGTGTAACACCTAGTTCTTTTACTAGATGTCACCCATGTGGTTTGCCAGAACCACCTCCGTTCCACCAAGGATGCATGAGCCAGAAAGAGTTGCTCACTCCCATCTTCCTCAACCATTTCATAAAGACACGAAAGCCACTAATCAAACTCAGGTCAACTGCACCAAGTCAAGGCTTCATTCCCGTGTGGAATGGGATGGGCATATGAAACTCCTAATCTTGCCAGGTTTGAATGTAGTCATCATGCTGTTCCCCATACTGTGGTCTCAATTTGTATTCTGTAACCCATATATATTCCATGTGTTTTAGTTTGTTAATAATTCTCTGCCTCAGTACAATGGCACTTTTCTTGGTATATAAATGGAAAAGTGTCAGAAGTGTAGTGATACTAAAAACCAACTTAATAACACATAAATGGTATTGCTGCAGTCAGAAAACCAGACTTCCAATTCAGTGATACAAAAACTTTATTACATGAATTGTTTAAAACAGAAATTGAGCAGTTTTGTCCCTTAAAAAATGAAACTTCATCAAAATCTAAAATCCCTTGAAGCCAGAGCCCTTTTATACCCAAAGTGAGCACAAGAATTACTATTCTTAAAGTGACCTACCTCACATGTGCACTCAAACAGCCATACTTCCCTAAAAATATGCTAACTCATCCTGTCATGCGTTTCCAAATCTTAAAACCTTAAATATTTTAAGTAACAATATGTAAACAGATAAAAATATATAAGTATAAAGAGAAATGATAATATAACCATGAAATATCTATTTTAAATTAGATCTATTGATGAGAACCGGTTGTAAAGAAGTGTTTTTATTCAGACCTGGTAAAGTAGAAGCAAGTAATAGTAAATGCCACCTAAATTCAGCTTCTTCTAGTTTAGATTTAAAATCACCTCCCCTAGGGTTCAACTTAACATTTTCCAAAATAGCAAACCCAAAATTCTTAAAGAAAGGACATTTTAAAGAGTGCTTAAACAGGGCATTGTTTTCATTATGTTTACCTATCTAGTACTGATGTTCATATATCCTTTTTTTGGAGACTTCTCTCCGTCTTACCAACACAGTAAGCAGGACAATTTAAACATTTTACAAAGTAAACAATCCTTTTTGTTTGACAATTACCCCTTTTAAAAAACATTTTTCAGCTAAGGTCTTTTTCCAGTGTTAACCCTTCCCCTTCTAGAATAAAATGACATTGGGAACATTTTCCACATTTTGTAGTCCCTTTCTTTAAAATACCATCATATTTAAAAGACAAAGCTTCTCTTTCAAAAATAGCTTTAATATTGGGACCTGTTTTAAAAACAAAAGTGGGATGTGTACCCAGTGTTTTATGAACTGTGGGGTTGCATTTTAATATATTCCAATTTGCAGTAACTATTTTTTTCACCTCACTAGCAAGGGGATTATTGTAGAAGGGATGTTGGTAAGACGGAGAGAAGTTTCCAAAAGAGGATATATAAACATCAGTACCAGACAGGTAAACACAATGAAAATAATGCCCTATTTAAGCACTCTTTAAAATGTCCTTTCTTTAAGAATTTTGGGTTTACTATTTTGGAAAATGTTAAGTTGAACCCTAGGGGAGGTGACTTTAAATCTAAACTAGAAAAAGTTGAATTTAAGTGGCAGTTGCAATTACATGCTTCTACTTTCCCAGGTCTAAATGAAAACACTTCTTTACAACTGGTTCTCATCAACAGATCTAATTTAAAATAGAAAATTTAAAATAGATATTTCATGTTATATTATCATTTCTCTTTATACTTGGATATTTTTATCTGTTTACGTATTGTTACTTAAAGTATTTAAGGTTTTAAGATATTGTTAATTAAAGTATTTAAGATTTGGAAATGCATCACAGGATGAGTTAACATATTTTTAGGGAAGTATGGCTGTTTTAGTGTACATGTGAGGTAGGTCACTTTAAGAGTAGTAATCAAAATTACCTTTGCTCAAATTGTTTTTTTTTTAAAGGGGTAACTGTCAAACAAAAGGGGTTGTTTATTTTGCAAAATGTTTAAATTGTCCTGCTTACTAAGTTGGTAAGACAGAGAGAAGTCTCCAGAAGAGGATATATGAACATCAGTACCAGATAGGTAAACATAATTAAAACAATGACCTGTTTAAGCACTCTTTAAAATGTCCTTTCTTTAAGAATTTTGGGTTTGCTATTTTGGAAAATGATAAGTTGAACCCTAGGGGAGGTGAGTTTAAATCTAAACTAGAAGAAGCTGAATTTAGGTGGTAGTTATGATTACATGCTTCTACTTTCCCAGGTCTAAATAAAAACACTTCTTTACAACCAGTTCTCATTAATAGATCTAATTTAAAATAATGTAAAATAGGTAATTTAAAATATTTTATAATTTTATCACCATTTCTCTTTATACTTTTATATTTTTGTTTACTTATTGTTACTTAAAAGTATTTAAGTTTTACGATTTGGTAACGCATGACAGGATGAGTTAACATATTTTTAGGGAAGTATAGCTGTTTGAGTGTACATGTGAGGTAGGTCACTTTAAGAATAGTAATTATTGTGCTTACTTTGAGTATAAAAGGGCTGTGACTTCAAGGGATTTTAGATTCTGATGAAGTCCCATTTTTTTAAGAGATGAAAAGTGCTCAATTTCTGTTTTAAACAATTCATGTAATAATTTTTTTGTATTACTGAATTGGAAGTCTGGTTTTCTGACTGCAGCGATACCATTTATGCGTTATTAAATTTGTTTTTGGTATCGTTCCACTTTTGACATTTTTGGTTTTGTACTTCATGTATCGCAGTTGGTATGGACTCATTAGATGACATCCCATCCCTATTCCCTCCAGTTCAACAGGAGGAGCTGAAAAGGGTACATTCAAAACTGGCTATAGTAAAGGGCGAGTTAATCCGTTTGACTGACTTGATCAGCCAGTTGGATGACAGGACTGTTAAAAGGAGGCAGAAGTCCATATCTAGCATGGTTGCCTGTAGTGGAGATCAAAACAGAGATGTTAATCAGGCGGAGTTTACAATTCCAGATTAAGTGTTGGAGCTATCGGGGATAAAACACTGAATTTAAGTTGTGAAAAGAAGGAAGAGTTGATTTTTAGCAGTACGAGTCATGGAGAAGAGGAACAAATTGGAACTCATCCCAAGGGTACTGATTTTAATAAAACTTATCATGCCGTTAGCGTAGCATCAGCTCCTGTTACTTCTACTTACATTCAGTCAACTAATTCTACACATGTAAAGAATGGAATGGCTCCCAACAAGGGTGCTAGAGCTTCTGATAAAAGTCAAACTGCTGAAACTGTGAATATTGACTTTCTTATTGGTAAAACTTACAGTTTTGACCAAGAAACTGTTTTGCATCAAAGCCAAGCTATGACAATTGATCATCATGAATGCAGCTCCTTGAAAGATGATTTATTTATTTGAAAAAAAATTGTTTAAGATCAAGTCTTTACAGATTGATAAAGCTTTCCTTCTTAGGTGTATTCAGGTGGAAATTGTTCCTTGGGGGTTGAGGGTTCACAAATTTCCATATGGCTTGGATCATAGCAACTTGTGTTTTGATGAGCTAATAGAAATGTTCAACAGGCACGGGTGGGAGCTAATGGACAAAATCATTAAATTTAATGATGAGAAACTATGTACCCTCATAAAAGAAGTAGGTAAATTAAATACTGACATAAAAAATAATTTACTTATTACACAATGGGAAATATTGTACATAAAACAGGTTGGGGTTATTGAGAAAAAGTGTAACAAGGTTTTCCACAAGAAAATGAACAATAATAGGGATATAAAACACTATAGTGATAAGGTGGCTTTTCCAGCCAAACTAGTTGTTAAAAATCATTTCGACCAGTACAATAAAAGGGTGTATAATAATTCTTCAAATGATGATAATGTTTACAATTTTAGGTCCAATAGCTTGGATCACAATGTAAATGGTAAGCCTTTTTTATCTCAAGGAAAACAGCAGAGGGGAGCTTGGGGGAATTCGGGTCATTCCAACAATGGTCAGGGATGGAAACCAGTAGCAAACAAACACAGGTTGTGGTAAAAGAGGTATCAAAGCTCCCATCATTTCTACTAATGGTAGAATGCATTTGTTTAAAGGTTTCCATATTTCCAAGTATACAAATAAACCCATATCAATGGACCATTTCAACTTGTTCATAAAAGGGTAGAAGTTTGTACCCACCAAATGTTTTGATGTAGCTGATTCCATTATTGAGACAAAGTTGTTCATTAGGAAGTTAAATTTAGCTGTTAGTTTTAAAGACCATGGGGATAATGTAAAGTCTAGGGAAGAGTCTCTGGTTAAGAAAAAAAAAGTTTAACTCCCCCCCCCCCGCCTTGAATCCTACTCTTAATATTTTGGAGAAAGCTATTATTGAAGATCTTTATGACCTTGAATTTAAATCTAAGAACAAACACCATTTTTCTAATTTAAATAGTTATGAAAATGTTTTCTTTGACCAGCTCAAAAATGATAAATCTTTGAGGGTTATAAAACCCAATAAACGGGAGGGATTGTTTTTTATGACTCAATGGAGTATTCTAAGTGGAGTTTTTATTTGTTGTACAACACCAGTACATATAGTCCAGTTTCAATCAATGAAATCAATATAAGTTACAAGAGAATTGATTTGATTCTGGAAGAGTTTTTATTGGATCACAGAATTACTTTAGATGTTTACAATTTTTTGGAAGTTAAAAACTCTATTGTTGCTACTATGTTTGGCATCCCAAAGGTCCACAAAAATCTCAACAATCCATCTTTTAGACCAACTGTAGCTGGACGTGGTTCCAAGACATACCCATTCGGGGTCTGTATTGACAGGTGGTTAAAATTTATTCACGAAGAGGTCAACCATTTAATTATCGACTCTTGAGATTTTTTTTGGACAGACTCAAGCTGGACTTTTGGGATAGTGACGTTATCTTTTTAACCATCAATGTAGTTGATTTATTTACATCTGTTCTTAGAAAAGAAGGTTTGGAACATTTCCACAACAGCTTGTACAGACACACAAAGTTTTCCAATGACAATATTAATTTATTAGTAGATTTTATGGCTTTAGTTTTAGATTATAACTTCATTTAGTTTGAAGGGGAACATTTTAATCAGAACAAAGGTGTTGCTATGGGTGCATCATGTGCCCCAATTTATGCCAATATGGTGTTGTTAGATTGGGAATATAATAAAGTTTTTAATTGTCAATACTACCCATTTTTGAAATTGTATGTTAGATTTTTGGACGACATCTTTATTTTGTGGATTGGGCCTGAGCATGAAATTAGTAATTTTATTGATTACCTTAACAGCACTTCTAGTTTTCTTAAGCTAACTTTTACTTATAACAAGGTGGGAAGCAACTACTTAGACACATTCATTCAACATTCTGGGAATGGTTTTAGGTCATTGATTTACAGGAAGCCGACCTTTAGCAACTCTTATTTAGAGTATTCGAGCAATCATCCAATGAGTCAAAATAAAAGTATTTTTAAAGGACAATATATTAGAGTTGCACGTATCACTTTTATATCAAGAAGACTTGGGAAAAGAATTAAGAACAGCAGTCGAGATGATTTTAAGTAGGGGTTATCCTCTCCAAGTTCGTTGAATAGACAAAATTTTATGTGGGATATGAATGGAGCAAAACATATAAACCACTTTTAGGGGTTGGGCTTAACAAAAATCAAAATGCAAGTATTGATGGTGGTTTTGAGAGAGCCTTGGTTGTTTAATTCAGACCCCTTGCCAGTGAGGTGAAGAAAATAGTTACTGCAAATTGGAATATATTAAAAAGCAACCCCACTATTCATAAAATACTATGTACACATCCCACTTTTGTTTTTTAAAACAGATCCCAATAGTAAAGCTATTTTTGAAAGAGAAGCTTCATCTTCTAAATACAATGGTATTTTAAAGAAAGTGACTACAAAATGTGGAAAATGTTCCTAATGTCATTTTATTCTAGAAGGGGAAGGGTTACCATTGGAAAATGACGTTTGCTTAAAAATGTTTTTTTAAGGGATAATTGCCAAACAAAAGGGGTTGTTTACCTTGCAAAATCTTTAAATTGTCCTGCTTTTTATGTTGGTAAGACGGAAAGAAGTCATCAAAAGAGGATATATGAACATCAGTACCAAATAGGTAAACACAGTGAAAACAATGCCCTGTTTAAGCACTCTTTAACATGTCCTTTCTTTAAGAATTCCGGATTTGCTATTTTGGAAAATGTTAAGTTGAACCCTAGGGGAGGTGACTTTAAATCTAAACTAGAAGAAGCTGAATTTAGGTGGCAGTTGCAATTACATGCTTCTACTTCCCCAGGTCTAAATGAAAAACTTTCTTTACAACTGGTTCTCATCAATAGATCTAATTTAAATAGATATTTCATGGTTTTATTATAATTTCTCTTTATACTTTTATGTTTTTATCTGCTTACATATTGTTAATTAAAGTATTTAAGATTTGGAAATGCATCACAGGATGCGTTAACATATTTTTAGGGAAGTATAGCTGTTTGAGTGTACATGTGAGGTAGGTCACTTTAAGAATAGTAATTATTGTGCTTACTTTGGGTATAAAAGGGCTATGGCTTCAAGGGATTTTAGATTCTAATGAAGTCCCATTTTTTAAGGTACAAAAGCACTCAATTTCTGTTTTAAACAATTCATGTAATAAAGTTTTTGTATCACTGAATTGGAAATCCAGTTCTCTGACTACAGCGATACCATTTACATGTTATTAATTTGGTATATAAATGTCTGGCAGAACATATGTGTTAATCTTTATGCTTTAATGTCCTGGTATGTGACCTGCTTCAGTAAATAATGTTTGCGTTTTTTGATCCCCCATCACTGCATATTGCAAATTGTATTTTAAGCTTAACAGACTGTACTGCATAAATCTGCAAATTATTGCCTCTGCAAGTATTCATATCATTGTATCTGTGACTGTGCAAATCATTGTCTCTAACTGCACTGCGCCCTCTAGTGAATTGTTCTTGCACATATACTCAGTATTTTTTTTTTAATCATGCTCAGGTTTTCACAAGCTGACCTTTCTTCCCAATATATTAGACTACTTAATGAACACAGCCAGAGACAATAAGTTATGCTCTTTGTTTTTATACACACAACACAGCTTTATCTGATCCCGTGGTTTCAGTTTGTGATCAGTATAAGTCAGTATTGAAGCATTTGACTCAGGCAGTGCATTTTTAAGTCCATTTCTCTGAACGTACTCTGGTAATGATGTTTATATTCAGTCAATGTCCAGCTTATAAACAGCTTTCCTGTCCAGTGATTTTTACATCAACAACACTACTGCTTCTCTGAGCTCATTGCATAAACTACTCCTGATGGTGGAATAAATGTTCACTCAAGATCTTAATCTCTTCTGTAACTTAAATGGCACATGTTGGAGGGATAAATGTCTATTACAGAGAATAACACTTTGGAACTGTTTTCCTCTCACATAAAGCAAAGTACTTGCCTTACTCTATTCTAGTGTAATCTGGGCAAATAGATGGGAAACCACAAATTCACCTCTGGTTTAGAACCCTTGCTCCTTAAGTAACATAAATGTTCTACCCAGTTCTGGGTCATTCATACTTAAATTACAAAGGCTAATAAAAGCTCCATGAAACTGCAAGGCTAGGCTTCTAAAGATCATCACTGAGCAATAGTCTAGTAACTACCAATGATCCCATGCACAAAGTCTCAACATGTGTAAATACTGCATTCAAAAACAGGTCATTTTCTGTTTTCTGGGGATTAGGTAGGGAATTAGTGAATTAACGTTTTCCCTGTCATTAATCTTGTTTGCTTCAGTTCCTTGCAAAACAGTTTTCTGCCCTTTTATCCTTCACATGCATGCCTGAGAAAAATGGTTGGGCTGTCCACACATTTTCTACACCCTCTAAGAGCTTTGTATAATGCTTCTGATAATTCAATCTATCAGAAAAATACATACAGTAAAATAAAATAAATACATCAGAAATGTTTGAAAAACAAAAGAGCCTGCCAACAAAAATGTATTTCAGCTGGTCTCAGCTAAACTCTTTTAACCTTAGCAGGTCCATTGGCAGAGACATCAGGTAGGGTCACCAGTGAAAATGGTGTGTGTATCAAGTGGGGCTACCTGGTTAACAAATAGATATTGTTATTATTGTTATTATTATTATTGTTGTTGTTATTATTACTAGTAATAGTAATCTTGGCTGTCAGCATTTGTTTATTTCCTCTGATTGTTTGTGTTGATAAACACACCTTAAACAGAATGTTGCCTGCCAAGATGAGTGCCTCTCAATTTTAAGTGCATCATCAACACATGCATACATAAGTAGACCTTTCTTTGATGTACCGCTTGAAGCGCTTCTCAAATTATGTTTTAGCCTTTTTCAGTAGTGTTCTATTACCATCATATAATGGCCTAATTTTAATTAACTTTATTTTAAGCTTACACATACCTAAGTCTTCTGCAAGCTCTTTCGTTTCAATACTGGTTAACTCTGCTGTTCTGTATGCATACACAGTTTTTTCCAGTGTCAAATGAGATTCTTACAAAAAGTTTTCTGCATACTTTGTCATTTTTAATGCCACATATGGTGCACCAATTCACAATCTTTAACTCTATGCCCATGGCCGGCCTTAGGCATAGGCCAACTAGGCGGCCGCCTAGGGCGCCGCTCTAGCAGGGGCACTTTTTCAGTATTTATTTAATGTGGGTAGACCAGGATGGGGGCACTGGGTGGTGTGGTGGGGGGCGCTGTGGAGCCCTTTTGCCTAGGGCACCAGTTGACCTAAGGCCGCTTATGCCTTAATTCAGTCACATGTGCATCAAAAGACTTCCTTGAGCCCTGGTTTCTAGTGAAAATAAATGGCAAATATATGTCAAGTTTTTCTCAGTTTCAATGCTGCTGGAACCTGTCTTTAATATCAGCCAGATCAGACTGTTATTTTACTAAGATTAAATGTATTAAACTACTTTAATTGCATCATACCATCCAGGTGAAAAAAAAAGCAACTTGGCTTCTTTACTAGAAGCTATAAACTCTGAACTTCTACAACCAATGCATACAGCTTTCTGTCACATTACCTTGAAGAGGCAATGATGCTGATGGGGTGAAATAACATGAAAACTATGACAAATATTTCATCATCTGTAGAGAAAAGTAATTGCTGGATGTATCAGAAAATCTAAGTTCTCACTGTCTACAAATATATGGTATTTGTTTCACCTGTCACAACTTATTTTAACTTCTAGGTATGAGTTACAGCAGATTATTTTCAGTTCATTGCCATTTCTATGATTATTAATTTTTACTTCATTGTGAAATGTTGTATTATCTCCATTTAATAAATTTCTACCCAAAATGGCATTTTTTTCTGCTTGCTCTGGTAGATTCCTTGGTTGTGATAATGTTCAATCAATAACTAAATTAATAGTTCCAATTTTTCATGTCATTGGTTAAGCAGTTATCCTTTCAGTTTTTGTCCTGTGAACACTTGTCTGAGAGATACCTGTAATAAAGAAATTATTCCTGCTATCTACTACAGCTCTTTAGAGTATAGCATTGTTGCAATTATTAAATTAGGAAGCTGGAGATGACGGAAGACCGTAAACTACATAAAACTGCCAAAAAGTTAAACTAGCAGAGACTTCTGTGGCCCCATTGTGTCACCATATACTGTATACCCCAAGTCTGTATTTCTTAATAGCTAGTCAGCAGCCAGGACACAGATACACAGCAGTTATAGGTTCATAGGTTGGTACTAGGCTATCGGCCCTAAGGCCTATGCAGGCCTAGCCATAACAATTCCCTGGAAATTTTTTCCCACAATATTTACTTCTCTGGGCCCCTGTCTAGCAGGGCAACTGACATGAAGCAACCCAAATCTTACTACAATTGCAGCAAATACCTATGAAATACAGACACGCATGATATCCTACATACACCATAATCTTACGAGATTCTTAAAGATACACTGTGCTACACATTTTATTCCCTTCCTACTGGCTGTAAGAACTGACTCTAATGTTATTCCTCTTTTCTACAATTTTCAAAATCATTTGTTAGTTATTTGTATATATTGTACGTAGCTGTATCTGCCACAATTTCATACTGTTGTAAATTGAGTAAGCATAATCAGTACTCTGTCTTACTGCTTAATATAAAACAGCTTTAATTATATCTCTTATTTGCATATATATATATATATATATATATATATATATATATATATATATACACACACACACACACACACACACACACACACACACACACACACACACATATGTATTTATCTATCAATCTATTGTGTTAGTATAATACAGTCATATCCCAATGTATTCCTCAGCTCTAGAACAAATTTCTACTACATGTCAAGCAAAGTAACACCCTTGACACCTTCAAGGTAAACCTAGATAATAGGATGGATAGCCTCAAATTCCCTCCTGATCTATCTTGTCTTGCCTTCCTTGAGGCTACAGGTAACTTTTGAATAGGGCTTTTTGGCTAGGTTTGTAATGGTCTGCAGACTGATTGCCTAGTACTTACCTATGAGCCTATTAAATGCCACATTTGTAGTAACTCACCTTAGACCAGGTACAAACCTTTAACAGCTCCACATTCTTCTGGTCTAACGCTAATGATCTGCTCTTTTAAGTTGTAGAGCTACTCACATGACATAGCAGTATTCGTGATCACAGAGGATATCTAATAACATAGCGGGGCCAGTGCTAAAAATTACAATATAACAGTGGTCTGCTTAGATTAATTTTCTGTGGTTATTTTATAACTATGCTTTTTTACACTATGGTATAATCCAGGAAGTGCTTACATATACTGATGTATACTGTCACACTTACTTTGCCTGCAGGTATTCTAGAGCTGTGTATACGTGTTATGTTTGCTGTGCATGCATGGACATGCATCAGGATATGTTTGGAGGGAAGGCTTATGCACAGAAACCACTATAACACTGGCTTTGGTAGTTTTGCTTCAGAGCTATTCGATAGAGCTTGCACATTTTCACAGCTTTGCTAAAGATGAATTGTAATCACCAATCTAAGTCTTTCAGGGAATTGGATCTCATTCCTTACTTCTGACTCTGCATCTTCAGAGAAGAGTATGCCCACCAGATTCAAGAGGTCATGAAAGTGCTCCTTCTAAGTCTTAATGTCCCCATTTGAGGTCAGAATTGCTTCCATCCTTGCTGAGAACAGCAACACAAGATTTAGACAGACGTTTATACCAGACTAACAGTATTATCGTGGAGGGCTTGTGTACTCTTGAGATCCTTAGAGCTATACTGCCTATAACTTTCTGCTCCTGTATGGTCACCATTTTCTACCTGGTTCCTCTTAGTCACTGGATGTTTTAAGAAAATCTATATGAGGCTATCCAAAAGCCATTCCCATTGGCCATATCAAACTCTTTCCACTCCAAGTCTTTACTTCAGCAACTACCACAACTACTGCCTGCCTGGATTATCTGGATATACCATTCAGTTCCATGGCCCCCACCTAGCATTGCATGAAAGGCTACTTTCTTTACTCTGACAGCTTCCCTGACCACTAGTGTCCACTAGTAGATCATAGAATAAGTGCCATGACAAATGTCAACCACCTACTGGTCACATATCCTTGCTGCCACTTCAGTTACTGAGGTCTTAAACAGGGTCCTTTTCAGAATTCAGATCCCAGATTTTCTTTCTGACCTGCAGTATTATATACTGGAATATCTCTACAAAGCTTACACCAAAATCAGTCTCTTATACTCCATCAGCCCTGTAAATGTTGAAAAATATGTCTAAGTGTAACTCACATTGAGATTAAAGCAATCTTAAATCCAGTTTGTAAGACATCATCACTTCACTTGCTAAGTAAAATAATTTTCTGGCTTTCTTTATATTTTATTGGCTATCTGCATATCAATGCATATTCTTATCTCTGTTGGCTTGGACATGTGTAACTGCGGCTAAAACCAAAGGAGAAGAGCGCATTACTAAATGTCAATGCTCACCAACATTGATACACATTATATTATTGCCAGCACACTGAGAACACACTTACCTGAAATGTAACATCACCAAAAATACATTGATTGCAAAAGGAAAAAAACATTTTTTCTTTTGCAATCAGTACACCAAAAAAAAAAAAAAGACCAGTAACTTGCAGACATACCTTACTTGGTGATACTGTTAGGAAAACTGTTCCACCTTACTCATGTATGTTAACCCTAACTTTAACCCTACCTCTGCCCTTAACCACAACCCTACACATGAGGTTACTAAACACCTTTTCTCTAACCTTACCACTAAATAAGACTTAAACATGCATGTGCACACATGCACGCATGCACACACACACACACACACACACACACACACACACACACACACACACACACACACACACACACACTTTTCTTGCATAGCAGTACACAAGCACAACACTAAATGTATCCCTTTTTCTTGTCCTTACTCTAACTCTAACCTGCAAACTTTCTGCCGAAATCCCAACTCCAAGCCTTTCATTATAAATGAAAGCCATTGCATTACTACCTATTCCTAGTTATCTAACATTTGATGATGCATGATTGGAGTTATCATGCACTCAACAAATTCTACATTCAACAACTTCTGACATAAGGAGTGACATCTGATGAATCAAACACAAAATAAATTGCATGGTATTCAAATAAATGGACATAAAAACAGTTTGCTTATGTCTATCATTTCCAGATTTTTTTTCAATATTTTCTTCTTTTTTTTTATTTTCAAGAAAAGGGGTATTTCATGAGACTGGGATACAGGTTTTCTGTTAGAGTCTATGTAATTTGAACTGCTATTTTTTATCAGTTCCCAAAGTCTTCAAAATAATAACTATTCACTTAATAGGTTTTAGTCCTTTACTTTTGTTAGTGTCCCTATTTCTTTAATATCTGTATCACCTTCTGAAAGCAGAGGACCAAAAAACCTCTTCTACATCCCTGTAACTGTAGCAAGCTGTTTGCTACAACTGTAACAATAGCTAGCTATGGTTACTACCACGCACTTATATACTGAACACTTCAGCCATGGCCACAAATGCAGTATTTGCATTCATTTATGAAGCCACGATATCCTCACGACTTCATAAATCAATGTCAGCATCTCACTGCTGTGCCATCAGCACCTGCCAATCATACCTTCTAACAGCTTGCACCTTGACAGCCAGCCTCTTTGCCCCACCCTAGTTACAGTACCTGCTATATTCATATAAATTGATTTTGCCTTATTCTCTTTCATTTTTTATAATATTTATCATTGCATACTTCTTTCATGCTGTCCTGTTGACATTTTTTATTTTATATATTTCTGTATTTTAGGTTTGTATTTCTGAGATCTTTCATGGCACTGCAATGACTATGATTTTTTTCATACTGTTCATCCTGTGCTATATGCCCATTTTATCTACATTTTTATTTTATCGCATATACTAGAAATTGCACAGTTTCTTGCTATAGCTCTTAATATTGCATAATGTAGGTTTCTCTCTTCTCCTGTACAGCATTTGTTAATTCAAGCTGCATTTTTATTTCTTTGGCTAGAAATGTATATTTAACTTTTCTTTCACAATTTTAAAATTTTCATCTAGGTCAAACATGGACCCATATCTCGTAAACTTTATCTCCAGCCATGTGCAGCAATGTTTTCACACACTCGTTTATAATCACATTAAGGGCAATAACACAGTGTGGTATGTATTACAACCATCATCAAATGCCTATAGGTTGGGCATAGCTAAAGACATTTTCTGTTATTTGTTTTCTGTTTAATTGACAATGGGTACCCTTGGTTTATCAATGTAACCTCTCATAAACACCAGTTACCTCTCTACTTTTAATGAGTTAACATATACCCTTAAAACTGAAACATTACTCAACTGAACTTTTTCTTGCTTGTGGTAAAGTATCTTCCAAACATGCACAGTTTCTGCATTTTCTGTGTGTTTCTATCAAAAAAACAAAAAAAATAATCCTTGTTTTCCCGCCTCTCCTCGACTAGTTTAGACCAGTTTACAGGCATTGCTGTATTCTGGGCTGTGGTGTAGTTCCTGTGTTGTCCATTATCTTACTTGGATAGAAGGAAGTTTCTTTGCTCACCAGTGGGAGTGGGGAGCCTTGAGCAGCCTACCTGTCTCTGTAGGAAGTGACCACAGCACAAGAGCTGTAGTAATTGGTTGTTTTGGACCATTTCTAGCTCTTTTGTAGTTCCTTGTTTAAAATCCGCCTCTGGGCATTTTTTTCTGGCTATACTGCTCAGACAAGCTCCTCGTGGTCCTGCAGAGTGGTCCTAGCTACAGAGAACTCAGAAAAGCGACTACTTTCTGGATTTAAGTATCTTTTCTGTTTTTTTTACTTGGAATAGCTTCTGTAGCTTACCCTGAACAAGCTTAAACTGTTTTTTTAACTGTTTGCTGCATTATTTTAAAATCTGCATTTAAAGTTACTTTTTAGTCGAATTTGATCAAAAGTTTGTTTGTTTGTTTAATTTAACTGTTGAGGCTGCCCACTAAAGTGTGCTAGCCCGTGTAACTGATTTATCACTGTTTCTGCATTTTCTGTGTGTTTCTATAAAAAAAACAAAGAAATAATCCTTGTTTTCCCGCCTCTCCTCGACTAGTTTAGACCAGTTTACAGACATTGCTGTATTCTGGGCTGTGGTGCAGTTCCTGTGTTGTCCATTACCTTACTTGGATAGAAGGAAGTTTCTTTGCTCACCAGTGGGAGTGGGGAGCCTTGAGCAGCTTACCTGTCCCTGTAGGAAGTGACCTCAGCAGAAGAGCTGTAGTAATTGATTGTTTTGGACCATTTCTAGCTCTTTTGTAGTTCCCTGTTTAAAATCCGCCTCTGGGTGTTTTTTTCTGGCTATACTGCTTAGACAAGCTCCTCGTGGTCCTGCAGAGTGGTCCTAGCTACAGAAAACTCAGAAAAGTGACTACTTTCTGGATTTAAGTATCTTTGCTGTTTTTTTTACTTGGAATAGCTTCTGTAGCTTACCCTGAACAAGCTTAAACTGTTTTTTTTAACTGTTTGCTGCATTATTTTAAAATCTGCACTTAAAGTTACTTTTTAGTCGAATTTGATCGAAAGTTTGTTTGTTTGTTTAATTTAACTGTTGAGGCTGCCCACTAAAGTGGGCTAGCCTGCATAACTGATTTATCACTGTTTCTGCATTTTCTGTGTGTTTCTATCAAAAAAACAAAAAAACAAAAAAATAATCCTTGTTTTCCCGCCTCTCCTCGACTAGTTTAGACCAGTTTACAGGCATTGCTGTATTCTGGGCTGTGGTGTAGTTCCTGTGTTGTCCATTACCTTACTTGGATAGAAGGAAGTTTCTTTGCTCACCAGTGGGAGTGGGGAGCCTTGAGCAGCCTACCTGTCCCTTTAGGAAGTGACCTCAGCACAAGAGCTGTAGTAATTGGTTGTTTTGGACCATTTCTAGCTCTTTTGTAGTTCCCTGTTTAAAATCCGCCTCTGGGTGTTTTTTTCTGGCTATACTGCTTAGACAAGCTCCTCGTGGTCCTAGCTACAGAGAACTCAAAAAAGTGACTACTTTCTGGATTTAAGTATCTTTGCTGTTTTTTTACTTGGAATATCTTCTGCAGCTTACCCTGAACAAGCTTAAACTGTTTTTTTAACTGTTTGCTGCATTATTTTAAAATCTGCACTTAATGTTACTTTTTAGTCGAATTTGATCGAAAGTTTGTTTGTTTAATTTAACTGTTGAGGCTGCCCACTAAAGTGTGCTAGCCTGTGTAACTGATTTATCACTGTTTCTGCATTTTCTGTGTGTTTCTATCAAAAAAACAAAAAAATAATCCTTGTTTTCCCGCCTCTCCTCGACTAGTTTAGACCAGTTTACAGGCATTGCTGTATTCTGGGCTGTGGTGCAGTTCCTGTGTTGTCCATTACCTAACTTGGATAGAAAGAAGTTTCTTTGCTCACCAGTGGGAGTGGGGAGCCTTGAGCAGCCTACCTGTCCCTGTAGGAAGTGACCTCAGCACAAGAGCTGTAGTAATTGGTTGTTTTGGACCATTTCTAGTTCTTTTGTAGTTCCCTGTTTGGCTTTGCACGTTTGTGCGCATAGCGCAGCGCCGGTAAAACAAGGTTAAACTTCTTCTGGCTCCGCCAAGTCTGCTCTTCAAATTTTCCCTTAAGGAAGCTCTACTCTTAGTATAATCAGACTACTCACTATATTATAAGCCTAGCACTTGTTCTCAAAACTTCTCTACTAAGTAAGCACTCTTGTATTAAGTAAAGCACTACATCCACCTACCACCCCTGTGAATATCCACTTCCCTTAAAGGCATAGCACTCCCTTATACTGTTCTAGCATGTCGAGTGGTAGATTACTGGTGTCCTCTCCAGTTCAGCTGGTTAATCTGGGTATCGTGAGACAATGACACACTAACCCACGCACGTTCAAGCTTGCACGGCCCAACAGCAGAACAGGAACAAACAAGAGCCAGCAACAGGTTCCCAAATGCTTTAATGAGGTAAAATAGTGTCAAAGACACATCCACTCTCCATAACCTCAAACTAGTTTCGGTGTAGTACCTTCTTCAGTGAGGATAACCGCCATAATAATTACATAAGACATGCTCCTTATATATACATGAATAATTAATCAACTGATAACCAAATGGTTACCAATTAGTTACAAAATCAGATTTAAAGACATGCTTCACAATGAAACCTAACTAATAAGTAGGAATTCTTAAATGCACAAACAGTGCAAGAATAATACAATTTAGACAAAAATATAAATGTGATAACAATAATGTAAAGCCCAGATGTGGTGTTAAATAACTAACAAATATATATATATTATTAATATATATGTGAAAATACATTACAAATGGTCATTCAAACCCGGAGAAAAAAGAGCTCCCAGGTGGATAATCCAGTATTTCTCTTTCATACTTAGGACACTCTGCCAACCAGTCTGGTTGGACCTGTTGCCCTGTACTTTATCAATGGCACAAAATATAAATTTAGCAGATGGATGCTTAACAGTATGTTGATATAATGCATTACTAATTTTGTGAGTCCGAATGCCACTACGATGTTCTACAATTCTAGTTCGGAGGGACCTTGAGGTTTTACCCACATAAAAAGCTTGACACTGACATATGGCTAAATAAATCACCTCATCACTTGGCTAATGAACATCTTCGTCACATATTGACTGACGAATGTTCTATTTCTTACAGGAGGGGCAAAACCTTGGGCACGTTATTCTCTCATTATAAACATAAGGACAGTGGAGGTGCAACATACAGACAACTTACCCTTTCCGGTGATGAGCTGTTGGGGACTTTCCCGTGTGGTCATTGCACTTCCTGTTTAAGTATTAATAAAACTAAGGAATTTTCTAGTGCCAATACTAGTAAGATATTTGATATACGTATATTTGCCAATTGTTCAACATGCTGGGTGATTTATTTAGCCATATGTCAGTGTCAAGCTTTTTATGTGGGTAAAACCTCAAGGTCCCTCCGAACTAGAATTGTAGAACATCGTAGTGACATTCGGACTCACAAAATTAGTAATGCATTATATCAACATACTGTTAAGCATCCATCTGCTAAATTTATATTTTGTGCCATTGATAAAGTAGGGCAACAGGTCCAACCAGACTGGTTGGCAGAGTGTCCTAAGTATGAAAGAGAAATACTGGATTATCCACCTGGGAGCTCTTTTTTCTCCGGGTTTGAATGACCATTTGTAATGTATTTTCACATATATATTAATAATATATATATATATTTGTTAGTTATTTAACACCACATCTGGGCTTTACATTATTGTTATCACATTTATATTTTTGTCTAAATTGTATTATTCTTGCACTGTTTGTGCATTTAAGAATTCCTACTTATTAGTTAGGTTTCATTGTGAAGCATGTCTTTAAATCTGATTTTGTAACTAATTGGTAACCATTTGGTTATCAGTTGATTAATTATTCATGTATATATAAGGAGCATGTCTTATGTAATTATTATGGCTGTTATCCTCACTGAAGAAGGTACTACACCGAAACTAGTTTGAGGTTATGGAGAGTGGATGTGTCTTTGACACTATTTTACCTCATTAAAGCATTTGGGAACCTGTTGCTGGCTCTTGTTTGTTCCTATCTTGAGACAATGCTACAATTGTCTCATGTACACAGACAACCCTCTCCTCCTCCCAACAAACACAAATACATGTGAGAGATGCAACTATATAGCCAAACTGGAGGCTGAACTCTCTCAACTCAGGACTGGCATGACCAGACAGGAGGAGATGGTAACCACACACACAACAAACCCAGTCCCACATAGACCTACCATAACTGCAAACCAAACACATAAAAACACAAAGACATACTCGGAGGCTCTAATAAAAAACTTACCAAAACAACAGAGGCTCCCAAAGCAGAC
This sequence comes from Protopterus annectens, assembly GCF_019279795.1. NCBI lineage: Eukaryota > Metazoa > Chordata > Ceratodontiformes > Protopteridae > Protopterus > Protopterus annectens. The sequence continues at coordinate 366,262,030 of NC_056747.1, read as the reverse complement.
ATCCAAAAATCCACCACCTCAAAACAAAACACATGCAACACATACTTCAATAAATCATTGTGTCAACCAATCACAGCCCTTAAGGCCAAACATCATGCCTGATACACTAGTAATAGGTGACTCTATAGTCAGACACACTGATGTCCCGCTGACCAGGCTGAACAAGGAGAGGGTGACTGTGAGCTGCCTATCGGGAGCTAGGATCCACCACATAACACACGCACTCAGGTCACTCCAAAGCAAGTACAAATATGACTCCGTCATTGTCCATGCTGGTGTGAATGACCTGAGACGTACCTCCCTGGACTACATGAAAAGAGACATAGAGGAGCTCTCCAATTATGTAGCCCAGGCTGGTATGACCCTGACCCTGAGCAGCATCTTGCCCTCACCAAGAATGATGCCACAATACAAAGACAAGATGATCAGCTTTAATAATTGGCTCAAGTACTGGTGTCATTCTAAGGGGATCCAATGTCTGTCTGCCTGGGATGACATGTTGGACAAGCCATGCTGCTTCGCAAGGGATGGCTTACACCCGTCACCACTGGGCTTTCGGATATTGGCTAAGGCTCTTGCCACCCCCATAGTGCCTTTTTTAGGCAAGGCTCAAAAGACAAACCCACCTCCTTAGAAAACAAAAATGGAAAAAAACTAAGGGTAATGCTGCTCAACGCCAGAAGTCTAAATCTCAAGATGCAGGCACTCGATACACTCCTCAGCATGGAGAACATCGACGTCTGTGCAGTAACTGAAACCTGGTTCAAGGCTCCTGAGAGCACCCCAGCGCTACCAGGCTATACCCCGTATCATGCTTTTCGGCCCCAAAACCCGGCCGAACCACAAGGAGGGGAGTGTCCATATTCATCAAGGACACCCACACCTCCAGGTTAGTAGCAACACATGAAGCATCAGAGACCATACAGGTGCAACTAAGCATAGGCAAAACTGCTATACAACTGGTAGCATGTTACAGACCACCCTCCCAATCTCAGGAACCCCACTCAGCCTTCCTGAAGACATTGGAGGATATGAATGTATCACAAAATACCATCATACTGGAGACTTCAACTACCCAAACATAGATTGGGTACATTATTCTAGCCCTAACACCCTAGCACAAAGGTTCCTGGAATTCATAAATTCAAATGCACTGGAACAACTAGTCACCTCTCCCACTAGGGGAGATAATATACTAGACCTGATCATCACAAACATGGGGACAAAATGCTCCACACCGGAGGTATACCCCTCACTAGTGAGATCTGACCACAAACTAATCACCCTGGATATACATATCCCACCTCCACCCCCAGCACAAAAGACCACAGTGAAAAACTTCTCAAAAGCAGACTTCACTCTTCTTAAGACTGAGATGGCATCCTTTAAGCCCACTGGGCCAATGGATACCACATCCCAATGCCGAATCCATCACAAATGCTTTCTATGGACATCTCCAAGAATGCATGGATCATGCAATCCCAAATAAATCCAAGTCCCCCTCCACCAAAGGCAAACATCCTGTCTGGTGAACCTCAACCATTAACAAATTGTATAACAAAAGAAGGAAGCTACTGCACGTCAGAGAAAAATCCCATAAAGGGAAGACATCTCTGATCAACATTAGCAGAAAACTACGTTCTCTCAAAAAACATCCAAGGCCAACTTTGAGAGTAAAATCGCTAAGGACACTAAAGATAACCACAAAGCCTTCTTCAGCTATGTTAGAAACCTGGGTGGAAACCCTCAGATATGCTCAGAGTTAGTTCACAACAACAAAAAATACACTGAACCCACAGATATTGCCAACATTCTGGCTGACAGGTTCAGTGCAAATGTCTCCCTTCCCTCACCCCCAAAAGAAGAAATACTTATCCCAGCTGAATGTAATCTCCCTGTCATCTCAGATGTACAAGTGAGAACCGCCCTCAACAAAGCTAAAAACACAGCATCAATGGGACCTGACGGTATCCCGGGTTGCGTGCTACGTGAACTCCAAGAGGAGCTAAACCCGCACATAAAAATGCTATTTAACCTTAGCCTTACTACAGGATATGTACCTGAACACTGGCGTACAGCAACAGTGGTCCCACTCCACAAAGGGGGTACCTCTACAGACCCTGGGAACTACCACCCCATAAGCTTAACCAGCCTGGTCTGCAAAGCTATGGAAAGAATCATTATGGAACTCATAAACAGAGGCATAGGGGACCTACAGACACTTGACCCCACCCAGTTTGGCTTTGTAAAGGGCAGATCCTGCCTTTTGAACCTGGTTGACTTTTTCAAAACGGTCACTAGAGCCATTGATAAGGGCAAAGCAGTCCATACAGCCTACCTGGACTTGGCTAAGGCCTTCGACACAATACCCCACTCAGGCATCATAGATAAGCTCAACAGCTTAAACGTAAACCCTTATGTCACTAGATGGGTTGCAAACTGGCTAAAGGACAGAACCCATAAAGTTAAAATCGCTGGAGCAATGTCAGACTCAAAGCCAGTCACAAGTGGTGTCCCACAGGGATCTGTCCTGGGACCCCTTTTGTTCGGCATTTATTTCTCAGATGTTAAAGCAAACATGGGTGGGTTGTGGCTGACAAAGTTCACAGATGACTGCAAACTAGGCGCCATAGTCGATACAACAGCGGACACATACATCCTACAAAAAGGCCTCACAGAAACGGACAACTGATACCGGAGTCACGGCCTTAAACTAAATGCCAAAAAATGTATAGTCATCCCCTTTGGGAAAAACAAAGTACCCACAAATTATCACATAGACAGCAACCCACTGAGTACGGAAAAAGTAATCAGAGACCTAGGGACCCAAGTCGACAGCGACCTCTCATTTGACACCCACGTTGCCAAAGTGGTTAGAAAAACATTCGACCTTGCACACCTCATCATGAAGGGATTCACATCCAGATCCAAGGATGTCATTGTACCCCTATACTCCTCCCTCATCAGACCCATGATTGAGTACAATACCCCATTTGGTATGTACCTCACCCGGCATTTGCAACAGCTGGAGAGACCACAAAAGTACCTCACCAAGAGGATCAAGGGTCTCCAACATATGTCTTATTCTGCCAGACTAAAGAAACTTCAGCTCTATTCAGTAGCATACCGCCTGCTCAGAGGTGATCTCTGCCTGACGTACAAGGCCATGTCCAATCAGGATCTGATGGACATGCTCCACCTCAAAAAATCCAAATCCATCAGGACCACGAGAGCTAAAGACTTAAACCTCGGCACAAGTATGAATAGGACATGCTGGAGGGATAGATTCATAACCCAGAGGCTTCCCATGCTTTGGCAGAGCCCCTCACTGACTCTCTTCAAGAGAAATCTTGATGAGTGGATGGGAGATCATAAGTTTACCCCAGGGGTCACATCTGTGTCACTACTAGACAGGGGCACAGTAAACTAATTCTATTATATAAGGGGACCTTCATTGTGTCACTACTAGACAGAGGCACAGTATTCTAAATTTATTCTGTACATTTTTGTACCATTTCATGGGGTGGCAAAAGCCACATCACTATGGCTAGGCTTACAAATGCCCCAGGGCAGATAGCCTAGTACTAAACTATGAAACTATGAAACTATATGTTCTACTTAAAATAGAAAAACATTCCTTTCCACATAGTACTATATTTTTACAAATCATCCAAAAACGTTTTTCTGTCACCAGTCCTGTTTAGGGCTCATATAGGGACTATACTATTGCACTGCATTAACAAGGTGGGCCTGAACTCCTTAGAGGAGGGGCAGTGATATACATGTCTGGCCTTTGAGCAGATATTAGGCTCACAAACCTTCCACTTTGTGCTGTCCTTCAACATGGTGTGTGCGAAAGCATGCACTCACATTGAAAAGACATTAAGGAACTCTGAGGTGAAGCTGATTGCACATCTCCCCCACCCCGGTGTGGGGATAGGTCCTCATTGGCAAGATGTCAGCAAGGGAATAAAATATATTCATGGCTGCTTTAATGATCATCCCCTATAGACAGATCTCACCCTGATCTTGGGTGAAACTTTTATTTTTATTATTTTTATTTTACATTTGTTTACCAGGAAAGTCCGACTGGAACAAGGTCCATTTACAGCGAAGGCCCAGGGAGAAAAGCTCCACAAGAACACAATTTACAACAGAAAAATTCTGTACAGCTGTATATATACAATCAAAGAGATTTCTCATATAATAGTCTATACAATGTATACAATCACAGAGATATAACATACAATAGATTGTTCTATGGACTTATACATAATAGATCCTGAATGTCAGTATTGGTAGAGCTAAACGCACATGCAATCAATAACTGATGGCATGAAGGAGGCATCTGACAAGATAAAAAAAATTTTTTGCTCAAGTAAAAAAATAATTTGCAAGATGGTAGGCCTTGTGTGGGAGAATTTGAGCACCTTATATTAGAGATGATAAGTAGTGAAGAGAGGAGGGTTGCCAGATTTGGTGAAGAGCAGGAAAGTCTTTATATGATGCAAGGACAGAGCCATGACTGCAAGAGGTATGACTTGAGTGACTTTTTGAAAAGTGAGACAGATGGTGTTGAGGAGATATTTTGGCGAAGGTTATTCCATTCCCTAGCGATGGTGTGGGAAAAAAGAGATTTCCCTGCAGAATTGTTGGCTTTTGATATGCAGAGCAGGGTTTTGTTGGATGACCATAGAGGACGATTAGCTGAATATTGGTTTAGTAGCTGGTTTAGGGCTGGGGTTTTGTGAGGGTTCCTTATTATGTTGAAGGCAAGCTCTAGTTGATGGTAATGTATTAGGTGAGGAAGTTCTAACCATTGTAGTTCACTTAGGGCAAGACGGTGATGACTTCTAAAAGTGGAGTTATTGGTGAACTTTTCAGTTTTATTGTAACATGATTCTAGCTTGTCTAGGTTTGCTTTCCTGACATAAATTAGGATTGGTGATGCATACATTAGGGTAGACAAGAGGTGGGTTTGGGCTATGGAGATTTGTGCTTGGTCTGATGGGAACTGTTTGTGTTTGCATAGAGTTCCTAATTTTTTTATGTACCTTTTTAATGGTTTGTGAGATATCAACATCAAAGTGAAGATCCATATCTATTTCAACCCCGAGGAGCTTAGTATGGGGGGAGGGGGAGATTATAGTGCCATTTCTGGAGGTGATACTGAAGGAGGGAGGTGTGGATGTGGATTTATTGGGGGTAAAAGGAGTAATTTTGTCTTGTTGGGGTTTAAAATAAGTTTGATATCAGTAATCCATTGTTCCATGGAGCAGAAGGATTCTTGGGTAAGCTTTTGAAGAGTGGCTATGGATGGGGCTGAGCAGATGAGTGTGGAGTCATCTGCATACTGTATAAGTGATGCATGCAGGGTGGAGGTATGTAGTTTGTTAGTGAAAATGGTGAAAAGTAGAGGACCTAGTATTGATCCTTGAGGAACACCTATAGTAGTTGGAAGTAGAGGTAATAGTATACCTTGCCATTTGACTGATTATTTTCTATCAGAGAGAGAGTTTCTGAACCAGGAAATAGTGGAGGGGGCAAACGGCATGGTGGATAGAGTGTCTAAATGTAGGTTATGGGAGACCATGTCAAATGCTTTAGATAGATCTAGGAATATGGCTGATACGAAGTTGTTGTTGTTTCTTAGTTGGTTAACCTGGTCAGTAAAGGAGAGAAGAGCAGTAGGTGTACTGTAGTTTGGGCGGAAACCATGCTGTGTGAGGGAGAGGAGATTGTGTGAGGTTAAGAAGTGCATTACCTGGATGTGAATACATTTCTCTAGGAGCTTGGAAAGGGGGGATAAGATAGCAATGGGGCGGTAGTTTGATAGCTCATAGGAGTTGCAGCCCTTGCGAAGGGGAATAATATATGACACTTTCCATAGCTGGGGGATGTAAGCTTCTTGTACAGAGCGGTTTATAAGAATAGAGACAGGGTAGGCCAGTGACTCTGCAGCTAATCTTAGGAAATTAGTAGGTAGACCATCTGCCGCGAGAGTGGTGGATTTTAGTTTAGAGAGTAGTTTTCTAACTGTGGAGGTAGGTACAGGTGAGAGTGTAAAGGTGGGTATGGTATTTTGATTTACAGTTGGGGTGTAGTTAGAGTTATTGCGGGATAGCTGGGTAGATAATAAGAGAATAGATTCTGTGAAGTGATGGTTAAATTGAGAAGCTATGCTGTCATTATCGGTATTGGTGCTGGGAGCTGGCGTGGTAGTTTTGCTGGGTTTTAGAAGGGTATTGATAGCCTGTCAGAACTTTCGGGGGTTTTTGGAATGTTTGTTTTGGATGTTTAGGAAGTAGTTTTGTTTGCCTATTTTTGTTTGTTTTTTGGCCTGATTCCGAAGTTGTTGATATTTTTGTCGATCTTGGCTAGTGTTATTCTTTTTCCAGTTTTTCCAGGCATTGTCTCTGGCTTTTTGTAAGGCTTTTGTTGTCCTGTTTAGCCAAGGGGCATAGTTAACTTTAGTTCTAAGTTCCCTGATGGGAGCTATTATATACAGAACATTCATAAAAGTACTATTGACAAATTCAATAGCCTGGTCTAATGGTAGAGTTTTTAGTGGGAGCCAGTCACATTGCTGTAACATGTTGTTAAGAATTTGTGGATTTACCTTGTGCTACTTCTTGGTAAGCAAATTAATTATCCATGCCTAACTGGGAGGAGACTTGATGGATGTCAGAAATTGGAGCAAAAACACATACAAAATGTATTTCTAATAAATGAAAAATACTGCATAGAATGACAGCAGGTTCTTTGCCTGGAGGCCTGCAATTTCTTGACAAAATATAGTGACAGACTAGCAAGACTATCAGAAACACTTGCTAGCTGTAACACATGGCAAAAGAACAGTACAAGTACCTGGACAGAGTAAGAAATGCACATTGTGGAATTCCATTTGGGACATGAACTGAGTAGCAGCACTGTTTTTAAGATCCATCCCTCCTTTCCCAAAAATAAAAATGGTACTGGGTATATACTATTAATCAAAAGATAAATATGGAAAAAAAGAAAATAGCCAAGGGGGTTGCAATTAAATATTTAATGCTAACTTCTCAAAAAAGACAAGCAGGCTTGGATTTGTAAACCCTACCTCGCCACATAGATAGCAGCTAATGAAAATATGCCATCTGAGGCTATACTATACGTCTTCAATGGTGCCAAGATGGAGTTGTCTCCAGTGTTGGCATAGTAGCCACATCTCTGGGAACTAAAATGATTGATGTTATTCATGAATCTTTCATACATAAGTGTGAGAAGTGGATCCTCCAACAGGTTGCAAGAAATGAGTGGAGAATTGCCCCAGGTATGCTATAAATTAGCTTAAATTGAAGAGCAGGTGTACACATTTTGGGCAAGCAGCCAGTAGAAAGAAACTTTTTTGTTTTAAGAGTTCTGGAGAAAGCAGATGCTAGCGATTGTATGAAACTGATCAGTTCTATTGTAGCTAAAGGGACTGCATTTCTGTAGGAGTCTATAACCTTACTGGCATTGCAGGACCTTGGTCATTTAACAGGAACCACAAGTGCTCCCTGACTACTGCTAGTGCAATCTGGTGTGTATGCTACCAAGGAAGAAGTCTTATGTAAATTCTGGAAACCAGGTAAGATGCTTGAATGCCATAAGGCCTGGATTTATTGTGAACAAGATTCTCAGGAGAAATGTGATGAAGATTGAATGCCTTTGTCCCTGTGTTCAGGCTCTGCAGGCCCAAGAAAGTCAGATTAAAACTTTAGTACCCAACTGTATTGTAACTGCTTTGGCAAGGTAGCCTAAATAAAAGACTCTTCATAATATGGAGACCTATCTGCAGACCCTGGAAGTATCATCAGAGGAAAAAGGGAACATAAGAATGTCTGTAAAGATGTGTCAGGAATCTCCAAGCAGTGGCAGAGAAAACCAAACAAACCTTTCTTGTTTTCCTAGATGGAGAAAGTAGCATTGCCCCATTCTACTTCCCAGAACTAAGTGAAATGTAGGAGTGAAAAATGCTGATAATATGGAATTTTGTGAGTGAGTAACTGCACTCATTTTGAGAATAAATGGTGAGTTTTATGAATATAATCTGTGTTGCTTCTGATGTATTGGAGGAAGATGCACTGTCATTTGGTTTCCTGTCTGCTTTGGGGCTGAATCCCTTCAGCCAGTCATTTACTGTGATGTGATTAGCACTGTACAGCAAGGTATGAGAGGGACCCATGTGGTGAGTCTGTTACCAGATAGCTTAGTGGATCTATTTCACTTTGTCAAATTCTTAAGTTGTTGAAATTCATATGGTCAGGACCATATGATCAGCAATTTAAAATGCCAAAAAATAACTATGGTGAACAAGCAAGCCCCACAAGCACCCCCACACCACTTGCTAATTATATATATTAACTCTGAGATCGCACTACAGTGGGGAAGAGAGCATATTCCCTGATCCCACTGTACTGGGATCTCCGTGCAACTGTTTGCTTTCCATAGATGTTTTTTGACGTTGTAAATTGTTGCTCATATAGTCTCAACCATGTGAATTTTGACAATTTAAAAGATTTGACGAAGTGTAACAGACCCAGGTTAACAGACTAGAGACTATTAATAAATGTTGTCTTCCACCTCATTGGTTCTTTTGATTTTTAATTTTTTTAGCGTCTGGTATTTAAGCCTTGCATTTTGAGTAGGTTTCTGCTTGTTTGAGCGTCGTGCAGCACTGCTCACTGCCATGCAATTTTGCACCATAGCTGGATAGAGAACTTTGACAAATTTCAGCTGTAGTACATTAGTGTAGCCCTCATCTTTAGTACATCTCCGTCCTGACCTATTAAACCACTAGCCAAAACCCATCAGAAGTACCCATCTACAGAGTACCTCCTAGATCAATCCTGAAAGCACCCCTTTGAGATAAGAGCTCTTCAAACCTAGCATTATGGACAGTTGTACTACCCTTGTTTCTCCTGCCAGCCTTGTTGATTTGCCCCTGAGCATGTGTGCAACTGCCTCATGCACACTGACAATCCTCCTACTAATAACTCAGTCTGGTAAGTGTATAAGAAGAGCATCTCTACCCAGAATCTTGAATCTCTGCTCTCTCGCACTCAAAACAATAACACTGAAGAGGCTGTCAACTCACCCCACTATTCATGCACATAGTGCCATTGCTCATACACACAGCACACATCCAAGTTCTCAAAAAACTTACTGCTGCACACAAAGCGACTCCAAAACAAAAAACTGCTAAACTAACACAGTTCTCACACAGCACCCAAGGCACACAACGCCAACCCCCTTATAAAGCATAACAAAAAAAATTAATTTTTTCTTTGCATGGCTGTGTCCCACGCTGCTGTCCAGTGCCAAGATTTTTGTGATCAAGCGGCAACAACAAGTACCATTATAACTCTGTCATAGCTCACCTCACTGGAATGATGCCACAGTATTAACAAAAAATGATAGATTTCAATAATTGACTTAGTTTTCTTTGACACCACATCAATCAGCAGACCTATAGTCAGTGGAGGTTCAGGCCAAAATTAAAGGGCTGTGGATGACTGCAAACTGGGTGCAATTATTGAAGAATGCAAAGAAATGCTAGGCTTTCTATGCATCACACTTGCAGCATTCGCCCACCTCTGAGCAGGTATTTATAACCCTATACTTTGTACCAATGGGTGCCTGGCCATAATGCCTTTTTTGTATGTCCAGCATGTAACCTACAGCAATTGGGAGACTTGGATCTTTCTAAGAAGATAAGGGACTTCAGCATGTGCATTGCACACAACAGACCAACTAAAGTTCAGTGTTCAGTAAACGTATAAAAAAACTTTAACTTATACTGGCTTACACAGAGCAATCTCTGATCTAACCTAATGAATTTGCTGCATCCATAAATCATGACTAGAACTACCCAAATATGGCAATATGGCCTGCAAACATCTTGATAGGCTGCCAGTCCATGTAAAAGCAGACCACCTATCATATTGTTTAAAAGAAACCCTGTGAGTGGATTGGGCACCATTACTCAGTCCAGGGTATTGACTAGTAATCTATGGTATTACATTGGGATGAAATGCCTTGTAACCACCTGTGATCCTGTAACCACCTGTGACTAAATACGAAGAGATGGGTAACCAACCGATCAAGGAGCTGGCTGTAGTCTAAAACTCGCAATGTGTTCATATGGTCAGGAGGTGGCACTAAAGTATCTACAACATGCTTTTTCCAGTTTGACACAAGTTTGTGGTGCTTCCAAATGTCATTTATAAACTGCATGTAACTTTTTTTTCCCCACAGGTTGAAGTGACACCTTTTTTTCAGTCTGAAGAGAGTTCAGAATCTCTTCAAGCCTTAATAATGCTAAGTGTCATTTTAAGCAGGGCAAATATGACCTTTATTAAACTGAAGGACAAGGGATTATTTGATACAGCAGTTAGCCATGACGTAACCCAGAATGGACATGGGGTACTGGTCAAGCATGTGGGTCTGTGGGAATTATGTGTAAAGCAGAAGGGAATCAAGTGTCATGTTCAAAGGTTCATAGTTCATAGGTGTTCTTGATGGAGGAAGGGAAGAGCACAGTGGGTGACCTAGGCTGACTAATAATTTGGGAAATGAAATTGATTGCCATACAGGAAAGGAACAAATGGCGTTTTAATAGTACAGCAACTTTAATTTTTGGTGTGGCTATCTGGTAAGTACCCATGAGGTAAATGCAATCTGTTCTACTTTCAGCAGATATGTATTGGCTACGTCATTTATTTTGATTGTTTCCCACTTTACCTGGGTTACAAAATACAGGATTTTTGGAATAGGAAGAATGATTCCCTTTAGGTTCATAGATTAGTACTAAGCTAACTGCCCTTGCGAGCCATTTTAAGCCTAGTCAATTATCCCTTGTGAGACTCAAACCCTGCACCTTGTGTTTGTAAGGCAAGCACCTTAACCATTAGGCCACCCTCCCAACCCCTTTACATTTAACTTTGTATATAATATGTGTGCAAATGTAAGATGACTCTTTGTAGACATGGCAGCCTCCCACCCCCATGGTAAGAATTTTTTTTTAGTTTTTACCCCTACTGCCTGATGACCTGTAGACCTTCTCTTGATTATCCTGCCCATTTGTGCCCTATACACAGAGTAAGAGTCTTCTAAGAGGGGCTGTCATTTAGGCAGCCATCTGAAGTTGTTCATTTTTTTTTTCTTTTTGTTGCTTTTGCAGCCTTAATCCCTTTGTGTTTCCCCATAACATGTCCATGGTTTAGTTAGAGTGTGTTACTTTCATCTACAGTATAGCTCAGCCCCCTTAAAGACATGTGGTTTTCAGAATCCAATGGTGATTGGATAATGGGAATGTGTGCCCTGGCCAAGAACCTCCACACTCTCCCACCAAGGAGAAGTAAGATGGCAAAGCCTTGTGGTTGAAAGCATTAATGTTTTTCCCACTTACGATGATGCTATATTGGACAAAAAACAGGTGTTTATACCAGGAATTTGTTGCAGTATTCCTGCCTCTACACTGGGGTGTAATCTTCTTAGTTTGACATTTGTGCCTTATGGTTCCTCATAATACTTAATAATGATTATTTCTGGGGACTCTGTTTTCAGTGGCAGATGTTTGTGGGACAAATAAAGATGTGGAGTAGGGTTCAGATTTTTAAACTTTTAATGGGTTAAACCAAAGGCAAGCAGCATAGCAGAGAGCATGGCAGCAGGCTATTTGTGCACCTAATTGGTAAGTTCGCCTAGAATGGTAGACACTGTTTAGTTATGCAGGATGAGACTAGTGATGTGATCTTCTGGAGTCCTTTTTGTACTTGCCCCCCCCCCCATGTACACAAAAATAAACTAATACTTTATAAAAAGGTCATTATAGAATCCCCCCCCATGTACACAAAAATAAACTAATACTTTATAAAAAGGTCATTATAGAATCCCCCCCATGTACACAAAAATAAACTAATACTTTATAAAAAGGTCATTATAGAATGTCTATAAATTATCACTTTATATAGGTTTTATCATATTCCTCATGAAACAGAAGGTACCCTTTATTTCTGGGCAGTGCCATGTTAGGTTAGGGGATTGGCAGGAATGAAATGAGAGTTTTTCCTAGAAGGAGATAGGTTACAACCAAACCTGTAACCGGGCCCTGTTTTTTGTGGAACTCATGTTCTATCTTTGTTTGAGCTGCATGATGAAAGTTGCTGCACTTAAATATTTTCAGCTCTCAAGGTTATTGAAAATTACTCATTTCTGACTAGTGGGAACTCAATGAATGTCATTTCATATGAGACAAAACTTTAGCACTCATTTTTAAGCTTTTTGTTTCTACATCTGCCGACCATGAAGCATCAGTCTCCACTCAGGCTCAAGCTCATCTTTCAGGTTCATCTGGGGGAAGAGATCAATCATTCGGGCATCCATGAGGGTTACTTGTGTCTTCATCAGTCCTCCTGCAATGAGGACAATTTTATTTTATGGCCTAACCTCTCTGTGCACACTCCTGGGGGCTTATTAGTGAAGGCTGCTGCCAGATGGTGCCTTGCTGAGCCACACACACACACACACACACACACACACACACACACACACACACACACACACACACACACACACACACACACACACACACACACACACACACACACACACACACACACACACACACACGCACACACACACACACACACAAACCAAGGTTGAAGGCCCACTTCTCTCCTCTGAAAGACAGCTATAATCTGTGGCTGGTTCTGCTCCCCCTCCAGCTAGGATATGCAATCCCATCTTCCATGTGAGCTTCGTCAAGGGGCTGGCACATTAATTGGACTTGATTGACCTGGACCATAGTCATGGCTTTTCGCTACACCCATAGTGCGCATCACTTTGTGCTGCATTATGACACTCTGTTTTTGCATTTTTGTATGCATTTCATGCCCAAATCAGAGCAGAAATGGTATAGCACATACACAGTAGAAATACCAAGTAAATACATTAGAATCAATTGGTTTGAAAAATTGTTCATAATATGAAAACTTAAAATATAAAAGTATATGAAATAAAACAGCACATATACATAAAATAATACATATAATGAGCTAAGGGAATAAGAAAAACAACGACAGGAGCTACTTTTCAGAATAGGTTAGTTGGAAATTTACATGGTAGTAACATTAACCTAATAGTTGGGGGTTATGCACTCTTTCACTGGAAGAATGATTTAGTTATCCCCATACCTCATATAATAGGGCTATTTAATGATGTCCCATATTGTTTCTTGGATGGGCATATTTGTCATGACCTGAAGTTATCTTTTGGTACCGAGTTAACATTGGTCTGAAGAACAGCCTACATCATGGAGACAGAAAGAGGTAAAAATCTTAATGGTATGCTGTTGAGTAACCTTTGTTGGTCTTTTCATGGAATATTAATGACCTGAACAGACCCATGAAATTTCCTATGAATTTTGCATATATACGAAGATATCATACACACCTTGTCTGTCTGCAAGAAGTCAATCAAATATTGCATTGCCACAGCAAGTTACTTGGCTCTACTGTGAGGGGTATTTTCAAGATACGATTCCCTTCCCCAGCCCATTCTGGTAATGTACTTCATGGGTCACCAACCTTCTCTGTGAAAAAAATATATATATATTTTGTAAGATCTAGGGAGTAGTTGGCCATTAAAATAGCTTGCATGTGATGCATTCTCCCTCTGTCCTTCCTGATTTTGTTGGCCTTTTTCATCCCCCAACATGACCTTGTGTCACCATACAATGTCCCTCTGACTTTTCTGGTTTCCTGTGAGAAAAGATCCAGCCCTACTGGACCTAGTTATAAGTTATCCCCTCCACTCTATAGACCCATCTGGCAGGCTTTCCTCTGGATGCCATCAAGCAAACTGATGTTCTTGTCTCTGTTTAGTCCCCAGAAATGAATGCAGTACAGAGAGCATGGAAGTGGCAGCATGATCCTTTTGCTTCTGAAGACTATTTTATGCAAGGATACACCTCAGGTTTTTGGTTGTTACTATAATTCTGAAATCTATTACACTTAAGGATATACCTCAACATTTTGTTGCTTTGCTTCTGGAGAGTATTTCACTTATGTATAACCTCAGCATTTTGTTTGTTGCTACAACAGCCCTCACACCCTGCTATTGGACATCCAGTACAGCTATTTATTTATTTATTTGTCTTTGTTTACTGGGTAATTTCCATTTTCAGTGGAGGCTCAGGAAGAAAAGCTTTGTTTGCTTGCATTGCACTGTACTAAGTTCCAGTTAAACACAGAGTAGTTATAGTTCTGTTTACATTTCTGTACAAACAGTAGTTAAGTTTATACATTCTAAGATTTTACAGCGGTAGAAGTTAAAAAGACAAAGCCCATGTGCAACCTAGTGGATTGTACAGGCAGAAATTATGTATACAAAGTTTTTGCTATTTCAGTGACAGGTTGAAAGTATTCTGTTTAAGGAAACTGGTTTGGAGAGTATCATACAGTGAGTACAAAGTCTTAATCTGGTGATGAGCATCTGCAGGACCAGGACTGGTTGAGATATTGGTTACAAAGTGGTTTAAAACTACTGAGTTTATCAGAAAGTTTTATTTATGTGGGAACACTATCAGGGGGTGCCAGAAACTACTGAAGGCTGGGGGGGGGGGGGGCAGTTAGTGTCTAAAAACTGCAATTTATTTAATTATTTAAATGGTATATACTACCACAAAACAGAAGCATATATGTGATATGAATATGTGCTGTGTATATAATATCAATAGGAATTGCATAAAGAATAACTCCACAGAAATTTTATGCAAAATTAGAAATGAATGTTGAAGCACTTTGGGTGTGTGATCATGTAGTAACAACAGTACTGCTTATATAGGATACCACTTCGGGCCATCCATTCCTTTAGCCCAATTTAAAGCCTTTATGAGAAACATACTTTCACTGTAATGGAAGCATATACACTCAGAAGCATTTTACACAGAAGAGAGTATGCATGCGCGCACACACACATGAGCGTGCACGTGCACACACATCCACACACCTATACGCACATACACATACATGCGCGCGTGCACACACACACAAGCACCCCCACCTAAGGACATTTAAGAGGATAACCAATTCATGTAATAGCTTTACTTTGTTGGCTGAAAAAAAAAAGAATCCTGAAACCTCATCAAAAACCTGCCTGAAGAGAGAAAGGGCATGCAGACTCCATGCAAAAGATATTCCATGGGGAAACAAGAACTGAAACCAGGCAGCAGTTCCACCAGCTACATTACTTTGCCACCCCACCCTCGAATCATGAAAATCCTTGTGGGCACATTAGATTAACACTTCAAACTTCAGTTTGAAAGTAGGTGGTAACTAAAAAAGTAGCCACCAAAACAGCAGTTGTCTTCAGTGACCTATATAAACTAATAATCCTGAGAGGAAAAGCAAGAAAACAAACTCATTAAATAAATTCAACATATAACCTGTTAATCACAATAATAATAAAAGTGGTTCATGTTTTAAATTCAAATGATGGGAAAATACTGGAGACTATTGTGTATCATTTACAATGTCATTCTTATAATGTCTAACCCTATAAATCTTTTAGGGATGGACCTGACTGCATCATCCCAAACCAGTGGTAGATTAAGTGTACATTGTCCCCAGGTTGTTTTCAGTCATGCCCCTATTCCCTCCACACACATTGTTACAAACATGCATAAATGCATACATTCTTTTAGATTCACCTGCCTGACTGTTTTAAATTATATTTCTTGCTCACTGCAGAAACATTCATTAGAGTGTCTTATTAATATGTTTTTCAGTAAGCAGTGAAACAAAATTTATTAACCAATAATGACTAACGTACTCATTTCAGAACATTTCAACCATAAAATGCCACCAAACTTCTGTCATTATAGCTCACCAATATCCATACTGATCAATTACAGCCACTTTGACTGTGTACATATCCCATGTCTGATTGTACCTCAAAACGATCCAAATGCTGCCAAGGGCTAAGCCTACAAACCTAATATATAAAAATAACACATTTTTATTAATTAACCTAACTAAAATTAAGTGCCTTTGTCTGTTCTAATGAGGGGCACCTTCAGAATACAAAGACAATAAAAACACAGGCAAAAGCTGTCTGCTTATATACAAACACGAAAAAGAAACTATGCAACCTTCTAAAAAGTCTGCCAAAAAATTTAAAGGGATAACAACACAAAAACTGAACTAACTCAAAGTTTTGAATCTCTGTATCTTAATTCACTTGTTAGTGATATAGCTTCATTGATACCCGGTGGGGAGGTGGCATTTAACATATTTCAAGTTTGTTTCACACAAACATACAGTAGCCATACCCAAGTATTCCAGCTTAATTAATACACACATGCACACTAGCCCTACAAAACCAGATTAAAGACTCTTTTAAAAAATAAACAGATAAGAGCAAAGGTACTTTCAGACATGAAAATCCCCAACCCAACCAGTAGTTATAGCTACTTTGTTGACTGTATACACCCCTTATTGTTATGATAAAATAAATTACATGTACTTTATTGGTAGCTTTGGTTAAACTACATGAAGTTATATAAAGAACACTAGCATCACACTGCAAGAAACATGTATGTGTAGCTCAGTTTAAGCAGAAGAGTATTTATGATGTCAGCATAAAAAATATCAACCACTTGATAACATATGGTAAGTCAATATGTGCAATCTCTGCAGAAGTAATAGTATTCTGAAAAATACACATTAGTGAAAGTTATTACTAATGCCGATGTTGCTGCTGGCAAATTACTCTGCATTTCAGTCCTTCATCTACAAATGTGCTGCCTGCAGTCCTTGAAGAATAAATGGTCTAAGCTGCACTAAAACTTTGTGTGTTGATGATATTGCCATAGCACTTCCTGAAATAGATCAGCTATGCAAGAGGGAATGATGAGCAAAAGCCAACCACAGATTCATTGTTAGTTACTAGGCATTAAGCCCAGAAATCAGTAAGGGAATAACCCAAATTACCAATTGCCTCAAAGCACTATCTGATTAAATGACTTGATCAACATTATATGATAGGTAAATGACAGTTTAAAGATTCAAACCTTGTACCCTTGGCACAGGAAGAAAAGCTCATTAACAAGCTGGAGCTTTAGTCCTCTGCACTAACTGCCAGAGTAACAGTTCATAACTAAATGATAAAATCATTTACAATCCAATCTTGTAGAGAAGACTATATCACAGTAATATGCAAGACTGACTGCATGACCCTAGCTCTAAGCAGCATCATACCTTTACCAAGAATGTTACCACAATACCAATGAAAAATAATTGACATCAACAACTGGCTTAGTTTCTGGTGTCATTCAGGGGATCCAGTATCTGCCTGCCTGGGATGACATGGCTAACAGGCTTCAATGCTTTGCCAGAGATGACCTCCACCTATCACTACTGGGATTCCAGATCCTGGCCAAGGCTCTCACCTCCCCCCCATTGTTCCTTTTTAGGCAATGTCCCAAAGACAAATCTTCCAACATAAAAGATCTGTCAAAAAGCAAACTGAAAGTCATCCTGCTTAATGCTAAGAGCCTTAACCTGAAAATGCACTCACTGGAGGCTCTCCTTGCACTGGAAGATGCTGATGTCTGTGCAGTCATGGGTTGTGGTGAGCACCCCTTCCTTACCAGGCTATACCTCATTACACACATTCCAACCCCAAAATGAGGTTTGGAAGACTAAGGATGGTGGAGTCTCTATCTTCATTAAGGACAGGCACACCTCCAGACAGGTTTGCCAGCATGATGCACTGGAACTACTCCAGGTGCAACTGACAGCTGGCATAGGACACCCACTCTTCTTACCTGGATCTACTTGACTCCATCAAGGTACCCCCTAACACTCTGATCCTAGGTGACTTCAAATACCTCAACATAGTCTGGGTGAACTATTCCTGCACTAATGCACTCACTCAATGACTCCTTGAACTCATCAATTCTAATGCATTAGACCAGCTCGTCTCATCCCTCACAAGGGGAAATAACATTCTGGACTTGGTTCTCATCGACATGGGCGACTGCTGCACCACTTCCATAGTATGTTCTTCCCTGATGAGATTAGATCATTGGACTGTCTCATTTGAAGTTTCTATCCAACCCACCCCCCCCCCAGCCATAATCAAGTTAAAAAACTTCTTAAAAGCAGACTACAACCTCCTAAGGAGGGTATCTGCAGCTTCACACCACCGCCCCCCTCACAGGATGCAGACAACTATATTGAACAGTATGCCAATGCAGTATACAAGCATCTGTACAACTGCATGGACTCAGTCATACCCAACATAACTAAAATCTGCTCCTCAAGGAAACACAAACCTGTTAGGTGGACATCCTCTATCAACAGGCTTTACAACAAAAGGAAGCAACTGTTGTCCAAGGGTAAAAATGAACTAATTCCAAATTGGAAAAATTCTCTCCTTAGCCTTAACAAGCAAATTAGATCACTAGTGAAAACCTTCAAAGCCAAGTATGAATCGAAACTAGACCACGAAACAAAGGGAAACCATAAAGCCTTCTTCAGTTACATCAGAAAACTCCATGGCAAAGCCCAGGTTTGTTCCAAATTAGTACTTAACAGTATCACTTACACTGATCCTGTTGACTTCAAGCTGCTAATAGATAGGTTCAGCATAAACTTCACCCCCCTGTCCCCCCAAAGGCCCTTTCAATATCCCAGTACTTGTCCCACACCTCACATCTCTGTATATTGTGTTAAAGTCTTCCATTACTCTTCCATTACTCAGACTCCTTAAAAGCATTCAAAACTGCACTAAAATCCCATTACCTCAATAATCAAACATGTTCCTGTATCTACTGGCTTAAACCACCTTAAATAGCTTACGGTCTCTGTCATTATCACTATCACAAAATGTTCTTTAGTTCACCCATCTATGTTATTGTCCCTAGGTTTTTCTTTTGCTGTAGCTCTAGATTTTACTAATCTACCTGCTACATCAATCTGCTCTTGTGGCAGCATTATTGACTAAAGTATTTAACAAAAAGGAGATACGAAAGTTGTTGATACACTGCCTGTACATGCTTATAATTTCTATATTGTAACTACCTTTAAAAACTTGTGTAATAATTGTTATATGTATGATGTTTACTTGTACTTGCAACTGAACCTTGATGTATAATTGTAACTAACTGATGTTTCTTGCACATTTTGTATATATTTGCTGATATTTATTTATTTATCGACATTTGTTGACCGAGAAAGTCCACTGGGCCCAAAGACTCATTTTCAGAGGCGGCCCAGGAAGAAAAGCTCCACACAATCACAGAAATGTTTACATAACATCATCTTAATTTTGAAAGTCAAGAAAGTTTTTACATAATGCAAACTGAGATAGATATACAAGACAAATACATATTTTAGAGGTATACGATACAAGAAAATAAACCCAGTGTGTTTTTAGTAATTCTGTTTGTATATTCTCATAAGTAAGAATACTGTTTAATCAATTCTGTTTATTCAGCCACAGAAATAAAGGAGCTTTTCTCCCCAGGCCTTCACTAAAATTGGGTTTTCTGACCCAGTGGACTTTCCCGGTCAACAAATGTCAATAAATAAATAAATAAATAAATAAAGGCCCTATCCAAGGCAAAGAACACAGCTTCCATGGGACCTGATAGTATCCCAGGCTGTATTCTGCACCATCTCTGGCAAGAACTGGCTTCGCCATTGAGCACCTTATTCAACCACAGCCTAAGTACAGGCTTCATGCCAGCAGAGTGGAGAACTGCCATTGTAATCCCCTTGCACAATGGTGGTGCCACTACTGACCCTGGAAACTATTACCCCATTAGCTTGACAAGTCTGATCTGTAAATCCATGCAGCCTATTATTATGGGATCTCATAAACAAGGACATAGGCAATCTCCAAGCACTTCACCCCACCCAGTTCGGATTCATCAAGGGCAGATCTTGCCTGTTGAACCTGGTTGACTTCTTTGAGACTGTCACCAAGGCCCTGGATGAAGGAAGGTCAGTATATACAGCTTACCTTAACTTGGCCAAGGCCTTTGACACAATCCCCCACACAGGTATCATCAAAAAGCTAACACAACTTGGAGTAAGTCCGTATCTCATCAGGTGGGTGGCCAACTAGTTCACCAACAGGACCTCAAGGTCAAAATAGGCCCCTCCACCTCTGATATCAGATCTGTCATGAGTGGAGTTCCCCAGGGATCTGTCCTGGGAGCCCTACTGTTTGGCATCTACTTCTCCGAGGTCCAGGTAAAGACAAAAGTCCTGTGGCTGACCAAGTTTGTGAATGACTGCAAGTTGGATGCTGTCATCAACTCCCCAGATGAAGTTAACATACTGCAAGAGGGTCTCACAGCAACTAATCACTGGTGCCAAATTCATGGCCTCAAACTAAATGCAAATAAAATGTATCATCATAACATTCGGCAAAAACACGGCAACCCCCTAAATACACAACCTGTGGTGAGAGACCTGGATACTCAGGTTGGTAACAATCTCACGTTCGACCATCATGTAGTGGCAGTGGTCAGAAAAGCCTTTTACTCGGTTCATCTCATAAGTAAAGGGATTGCATCCAGAAAAAAGGAGGTTATCACTCTCTATACTCCTTCCTCATTAGACCAATAATTGAGTATTTTCCCTGTTTGGTATGTACCTCTCCAAACATCTGCACCAACTGGAAAGGCCACAGAAATACCTCACAAAGAGAATCCATGGCCTCCAACACCTGTCCTATGCGGACAGGCTCAAATCACTATCACTCTACTCACTATCGTAAAGGTTGCTCAGAGGTGATCTGTGCCTCGCCTACAAGGCAGTCTCGGACCCTGCCCTACTAGAGATGCTCCATATCTGTAAGTCTAACTCCTCATGCATTACCCACTCAAAAGGCCTGAATCTAATATGCAACATCAACAAAACCAGCTGGAGAGACAGGTTTGTCTCCCAGAGGCTGCCCCGTCTCTGGAATAAACTTCCCATACACGTCAAGCAGAGTACCTCGCTGACCCTCTTCAAGGGCAACCTTGATGAGTGGATGGGAAACCACAAATTTGTCCCAGGGGGTTCCACCTGTGTCCCTCATTCACAGAGGTGGCAGGTGCTGACTGAGGTTTCTTTTTGGAATAAACTCTTAGCTAGGCTTATAAGGGCCCCAGGGCCATTAGCATAGTAACCTCCTATGATGCTATAATGGATAGTGAAGAACAAATGGTTCTGATAATCACTCCAAACAATGCAAACTATACTTACCAGACAAATATCAACACCCTCACAGTTGTTGGTGGCTGTAAAGAAGGTACTGCAAAAATATATTACTAGCAAGTAATATATTTAGACTATATTATGTAACCCAGGCCTATTAGTGGATTAATTCATCGTTTAGTACACTGAATAAAACAAAACAATTAAAGACAATATAGAAGCTGCAGCAGCATTTAATCAATAACCCACAAGTCATACAAAAAATCTGAAATATTATACAGCATACTGCTTTTTGGGAGGTGTGAGATTCCATGTTTGCAGGACATCAGCATCTCATTTTTGACTTCCCTATGTCTTCTCTGTCATCAAGAATAGTTATCTCCTCTTACATAACAAAGTACAAGTTTGACCTACATGAATGGCTGATGATGTTGTATTGCTTCAGAGTATGCCTCCAGAGTCAACAGAGCTGGGTCGTGGTCAAATGTGACCCCATGCAGTCTAATAAACCAGGGCCCCACCAGTCAGCCCAATATTCCATTACCTGGTTGTCTCTCCCCAGTTGCCATAAAATTATTTTCAAACATGTCAGTTTACACAATATTTTTTCTTTACTTTTACCATTATCACAGAGATTTGGATTTCATTTAAATCTCTTGTTTCATATATTACAGCAAAAATACTAATGTCCATTTTCTAGACAAAACACTCACATTGAAAACAGACTTAGCATGAGAAATAATAAATCTCTCATCTTGAAATCAACTACTGAAAATGCATCTTCTAACCCCCTGAGATTCACAGTCAAATAGCTTACAGTGAAGAAATAATTAACAGCTACTGTAAGTGAAGGGTGCAGGAATTGACAAATGTGTAATGCATTTGCTAATGGTCTAGGACAGTCAGGTAGACCCAATGTCCCTTTTCAGGGGCAACCCAGGAATACCATATGGTGAAGTGACTTGGTCAAAGTCACACAATAGATATATGAAGACTGAGAGAATCAAACCTTGCACTACAGGAAGAAACTCATTAACAACTCACAGCCTTACTCATCTAAGTAGCAGACAAATTGCTGTAGTCCAACAAAATTATTTTCACAACACATGCCTGCAAAAACAAGCTAAATTAAAAATGCATTAAAGTTAAAATATTAAAATTAACTCATCAGTCCTATTTATTCACAGCCAAATAATAAACACACTATCACCAGTCAACAAAAAAGGAAACCAAGGTTCATACCCTAAGGACATGGTTCATAGGGTTGGGAGGTTGGCCTAACGGTTAAGGTGTTTGCCTTACAAACACAAAGTGCAGGGTTTGAGTTTCACAAGAGATAACTGGCTAGGCTTAAAATGGCTCACAAGGGCAGTTAGCCTAGTACTAATCTATGAACCTATGAATCTATAAGATGAAGCTCCAGTTTATTATAATCGAGTCAGTTATTTACCCTATGATTACTCTGGGATGCAGAAACCAAGTATTTATGTGTATGTATATATATATATATATATATATATATATATATATATATATATATATATATATATATATGTGTGTGTGTGTGTGTGTGTGCGCGCGCGCGGGCAAATATGTGGAATAAAGGAAAAAATTGAGCAAAGAGTCCACCACCTCTAGCTAATAGGGGAACTAAGATGTTTCAAATCCCTTTTATAATCACTCCCTCAAACTGCAATTCTTTAAAAAAAAATAATTAAGTGAAGTCAAACAAACAAAAAAAATAGAACATCATTATGTCAGTTTACTGTCCTACTGCCTAACCAACACACTCTAAAACTGAACAAAACAAGTGATTCAATATAAACAAGTTTCATGGCCACTGTTCGCATTTATTAATTTATTAAGGAAGCAATTGAATTTGTTCCAGGCATAGACCAGGGAGAGAAGTGAAGAAGCAAAAATACAATCTTATACATTTGTTGATTCCCCTTCTTAAGTGCTGCTACATTATACTTTTCATGGCGGTAGTGTGCTGTTGGTTAGAACTGGTGACTATTTTCCTTTGGCGGACTCATGTTAGGTAGTTGTGCAGTTCAAGCCAGTTTAATTGACTTAAGGCGTGGCAATGGTGGGTCCTATGAGGGAGGTTGGTGGCAAATTTAGCTATTTTATTGTAGCAGGAGGCGAGTTTCTTTCTTTGAGTATTGTTTAAGTATGTTAGGATAGGAGCAGTGTATAAAAGGGTTGGCAGTAAGAAGGTGGAGGCTAAAAAGAGGCTAAAAGAGTTGGCAGTAAGAAGGTGGTGGCTAGAGTTTTTCTTGCAGTATCTGTAAGGAATCCATTGATGCTACAAAGGAGCCTAGTTTCTGGTGTGTAGATTTAATGGTGTGTAGTATATGCTGGTCATATTTGAAATTGTCATCTATTATAGTGCCTAGTTGTGACCAATCCCCCATATTTTAATATGTTTCCATAAATTTCACTCCCTAAAGCTAACGCCTCATACCAGGACTCTTCTGACACAAATGCAGTGCTTTGCATTTTTTGCAATGGACTTCAACTGCCATATTTTTGCTCATGTGATCATCTCTTCCAAGTCACTTTATAGATAAACAGTAAAAGATACAGAGAAAAAAATCTTTGTCACATCAGCAAGGAGGCTGATACTGTTTTCTGTTCCCTCAGAGATGTTTTTATGAACACAGTGTAGAGTACTAGACCCAGGACAGACCTACTTGGTACTGTTCTATTCCCTTCCTTTATTTCAGACATTGTCCTTCTCACCACATGCCTGTGTCCTGCACTATGCCCATGCCAAAATCTATTTCCTCATTCTCTGTCTTACCCTTAAGACTCCACCCTTCCTAGGAACTACTTGTGAGAGTTGAAGTCAAAGGCCTTGTAGAAGCCCAGGTAGATCACAGTTGATGGTGTTCCCTTTTCAGGTTTTCCTGTAATCCAGCCATAACACTGGATCAGGCATGAATTACACCTCCTTATCACCATGAACCTGTGATGGCTCTTGTCCTTTAGAATATTGCCCTCTAGGAAGCCAACTAGCTTTTCATGCAGGATTCTGTGACTTTCCCTGCCACTGCTTTTAGGCTAATAAGCCTGCAATTTCCCATATTTTTCCAGTCACCCACCAAACAAAGATACCACTCTCACTGTCTTCCAGTCCTTAGGCCATTTTTTGTCTTTTTTGCAATCATTGCTTGCCAACAATTATCCCTCTCCTCTCAGACTATCAGTCATTCATTGTTTGTTACACCAGTTACGAACAACCCTCATCCTTCCATGGGGAATCTCCAGTCTCCAAGTTGGATATGCCTTGCATTAGCCATACAGAGGTGGGGATGTCATCCAAGCAGCCATAAAGGTGGATGATTCTTTTTTCTCTGAGCTATGTGCTGGTCATTATAGTAGCCTGACACTAACTCATGCCCACAATGCTACCTGAAAGCACACTCATACTCCTGCATACTTACCATATGTACCTGCTGTGCAACTCCTAGCTGGTTGCAAGATCTGCACAAGTGGCAGCTTGCTGGATCTCCTGCCTTTGCAAGGAGCCAATCATGCAGCAGGTCAGGCTACCATCATCCCTTCCAGCATGGGTGAGCCTGCATTAGCCACTCACTCACATCCTTCTTTAAAAGCTTCTCCAGTATCCAGAGTGCTAATCAATCATGGCACTTCTGGGTTATAGTTGGAGCTTTAGCCCTCTCTGCCATAGAGATAATTCTTAGGCCTTTTTTGCACTGAACAGTGATCTTCTGAGGATCTATCAGAATGTCTATCAGCACACTGGTCATTTTTCTAATCACCCACGGAAGCAGCCCATATGGTCTCTGCCCTCATCCTTCTGTAGGGCAACCGGTTCCTTTTCTATTACCTCCTACTCTGTCCTTGTGCTCTTAAACTGCTGCCACCAGCATACTGCATCATCCCTTGTTTTTGTGAACACTGAGTCAAAATACTCATTCGGTATTGGTGCTTTTCCCTAACATCCATAATGTTCTTCTCATTTTTTTTCAGCCTGACCGGATCTATTTCTCTCTTCCTTCATTCTGCTACATAACCAAAAAGTATTTGTTCCACTTCTTAATTCCTTCTACCAAGTCATTTTCAACTTTGCTTTTGCTTGTTTTACTTTCTTTATTATCATACTTACCTTTGCATAATGTACTGTCTGCCTTCACTTCCACAATCACTGCCTCCTGCCTCCTATCACCTGTATTCTCTATTGTATGCTTTAATTACTAGCCTCACATTTCCATAAAGACACAGCTACTTCCTCTTTTTTTCTTTTTACTCAAACCCTTATTCAAAGCTCGGAATATTCTATCCTTGACACATTCCTGTGCCTTGTGCAATGCCTCAGTTTGCCTACAACTCTAACTCAACTTTCTGTCTCTCCACAACTTAGCTATAACCCACTCTCATAAAAACTCACACCATCATCTTAGTCTCTATATTCCTCTCCTCTCCATATAATCTAAACCACACACAGGGATACAATTGCTGGCTAACATATTTTATAAGGGCATTCCTGATGGTCCACAGCTTAATTTAGGCCATGCTCATAATGATATAGTTTTTGGTACAAGCCATATCACTAGCCATATCCTTATGGTCCCAGAGATCAGCCACCTCTCACTTCCTCTGTTTCTTGGATCAAAATCTTTCATTCTGTTCCTAAAAGATTCTGATCCCTATGAGTTTAATCCCCTTTGTCTTAGACACTCTTTTATTCCCTTCCCAGTTTCATCATCATCCCTTGACATATCTGGGAGCATATCTGAAGTATCCATCCACAACCAGTCCCTCTTCCTCTACTTTAACTGTTAGGGTTATTGCCATAAGTAAGATCCTGTTTACTCCCCTCCCCCACAGAACTGTGTTACTTCTCTTCAGTGACATCACATTTGAAGTACTCCATTACATAGATTGCTAATCCCTTTTTATCTGTGCCCTTAATTATTGTTATTCCTAAACAATCTATGCTCCGGCACTCCCTCCATTTTTTAATACTGTCTCATGTTTCTCCAATACAAGAAATGCCCACACCCTTTTCATGGATCAAAGTTTACATCTTTCCTTCTTCATTTCCAGACTCCTTCAGGAATCATGCTAGAGATTCATCTGTCCTAGCTGTTCCAGGTTTTTTTTTTGTGGCCAGTAACAAATTTTAAGACACTGACCATGGGAAGGTGGATAAAGGAAGAACTTATTCTGTAGGCTGATGCGAGGTTTAGCTGGGGAGTCTGGATAAGTGTGTGTGGGTGGGTTATTGGGGTGGTATAAAGTAGATGGCACAATCATCATCAGAGAGTGTGAAACTGGAATATACATTTTTAGCAGACTCCACTTTTACCACTGTGCTTAGTTCATCCTAGAGCTGTTTTCTGGTTGGAAATATCTTTCATGAAAATCTTGGAGTTAATTTATTTTGGCATCTCCTGTCAAGGTTTTGTAATTAGTTATTATGGAGGAGGACTTGTAAGAATCCAGGGAGGGTTTGTCCCTTATGCAACAGTGGATGACACCCCCCCTCCCCAGCACGGTGTTGTATGAGTTCAGAAACAGTCTTTGAATTTAGGCCTGAAAGGGAAATGTACAGGTAAGTGAAAGTAACCACCATCTTGTGTCCTGGATTTTTATTTATTTTGCAGTTTGATATCCATTTAAATGAGCTGATCCATAGTCCCTTTTCAGCCTAGGCTTCAAGCAAAATACAAAAGATATAAACAAAATGCACAGTTACTAAAAAAAGCATTCACATTTAGTGTTGTCAAGGAAGAAATTAGCAGATAACAGTGTCAAATGATTATTTAGTCAACATATTATGCTGTAGTAATTTACTGACTATAATGACATAAGCACTTGTTAACTATATGCTATTTTCCCATTTTTAGACTTGCCAGATTGTATATATGATTAATAGTTAAAACAATGTTGCTGTTTTTGCATACATAGGACAGTTGGCTAACTTCTCTGCTCAGACTGTGGTTTCTCTGATGACATACAAAGTGTAGTGTGACTATTGGCAAGTAGATTCTTGTTTTTGAAGGTCTGTTTCTGCAAAAAAAGCTATATGTATCTATATAAGGATATAGCTGCTGAGTATATTACATAGTGTTGCAGGTAAAGTATACTATTAAAAATCTCACAGATAGGAAAGAAAGTGATTGAAAGTTAATTGCACTCCACAGCCCACCACACCCACTGAAGTGCCTTCAGCATTTGCTATTAGTTACCCCAGGAAGATTACCTTTGGGGAAGTGTTAAGTTGCCTGCAACTGCCTTGTGCTACTTGCAGAATTGCTAGAATAGCTTCCTACAATTTTACCTACAGATATATTTACACACATCTGATGTAGTATAAATATTTAAAATTTATGACAAAGTTTTCTATTCACAGACTTTGCATATAATGACATCCTAATGTCTCATGAGCACAGTAAAAGTCTTTAAAGCCTCTAATACAGCACTCTGTAGTTAGAACACTGATAAATTAGTAAGTATTAGTATTTTGTCTTCACAACCCTACAATACAACAAAGTTATTCTGCACGTCGACTGACTACACAGCACTACAATTTTACTTTTCAGCCACACTATCCCTTCTCTACAATATGCTAGCTCATAAATCTTACTGTATTAGTTAACTGGCTGTTATACCCTTTGCTAATGAATAGGTTTAGTTACTTTACTTATTTTACACACATAGATGCACTTACTTTGAGGTGCACTCAGCTGATAATAGTATTCACAGAGCTGCTAGGGAAGGTGACTGATTTATAAACGGTGTCTCTACTGTGATTTCACTGCTAACTGAGGAGAGAAAAGTTTGTTTGTTTTATGGATGGGAGGGATCTGTATTACTATGTCAGCAGGGAAAGGGATATAATCACTTCTAATTCAGTTGCTGTTCCAACCCACTCAAAACAGACGGTTGTGTGAGTTCAGAAAGAATCTGTGAATTTAGGCCAGAGAAGGACATGACCAGGAGACTGAAAGAAAACACCATCTTGGTTAGGCTGATAGATGAAATTGGGGGGGGGGGACAGGTTTACAGAAAGGCATAGCATTAGCCTGTGTAAGGTGCTCGGACAAGATGTGAAATTATTAATACATTTACAAATTCAAAGAGGTTTGTAATATTCAAGCATGCACACTGAAGTATTCTGACAGAATGAGGTCAGATAACCTAGAGCCCTAAAATGAGACAGAACAGGAAAAGATGGTGTCCAGTATTTTAAACAAGGTGATAAGAATGTTTACAGTTTTTAATTTAATGTCCTGAAAGAGGTTCTAGATGTTGCAAAGAAATAGGGCAATGGAAGGCTTCATTACAATCAGCTACAGGAAAGTTTATGCAACACCAGATCAGCTGTGTAAACTCCTGCATTACACAATTAATAGATGTTTTTATATACGCTGAGATTAAATATTGGAAGAAATTAATCAGTCACTAGGATGGCTAGTTGACTTCTGTACTCACATTATGGTTTCTTGAGTGAGTCACAAAGTATAGTTTGAATAATGGCAGGTAGAGTTTTGTTTTTTGAGGGACAGTTTAGTGAGGAGCACACAGCTGATGAGATCTTTGTAGATCTGTTAGGGAAGGTGACTGAGGATGACAATGCACTTGGACATGAGGAACAGTAGTGTTCAAGGCCAAAGCATATCTGGTCATGTGGGTCTTGTAATTAACAGCCCTAAAGGTCAAAGTAGAAGCAGTGTAAACTTCCTTATCAATCCTGTCCATTACCCTACTATCCTTGTCAGAAGGCAAAAGTTTGGAAGAGGACAAGATTTTAGAAGGTTTGTCAAAAAAAGACTGATGCCACAGCAGGATCAGCAGAAGAACATTTAAATAAAAACAGACAATCCTCAGGAACCTTATAGAACCTATCAGATTTCTTAGGAGCAGGAGGCTGAGAATCAGGAGACTTGGAGGCAGCAAAGAAAGTATCTAACAAGGCAGCCAACACAGGAAGAACTGTTGATGGTTTGAGTATCCACCTGAAGCAACTCATAATATTTTCTCTGAATATCAGACACTTAAATTATTCCATCATCCTAGCAATTGTATCCCCAAAGAACAATTGCTCAAAGGAGATTCAGGGCTTACAGACTTCTCCTCATCAGAACCATAAGCCAAAGGTGAAGGCATCTGTGAAGAATAGGACACTGAATTCTCATCTGAAGATTACGGTTCCCTCAACCATTTAGAAGAGATAGTGGCTGAAGGAAAAGCAGGTACCAAAACCCCTTGAGGAAGCTTTAGGGCCATCAAGACAGAAAACAAGCCGTGAGTAAACTCTTGCCATTCCCTTTGAGGATCCTTAGGATGGACTGAAACATGCTTCATTTTTTGTCTTTTCATGGAAGGGACATCAGCCAGAACAAATACCAGAGGTTCCAACCCAGATTTGATAAGAGAACCTGAAACCTCCTCTTCCATGACCAATATCTGCTGAATCCCTCTAGAACCTTCTGAGATAATCAACCATGTGTCCCCCTCAGCATTTGGAGCAGACACCTACAAAGCATCAGAGGAAGTGCAAAAGGACGGATCCATTCAGGCCACTGATGGGGCTATAGCAGAGAAATCCAGTGTAGATGCTGAACAACCTACAGAGCTATTACCCCCTTCTAGAGGGATGTTCAGCGGTGGCTGGACAGCTAAAAAACCGGGCCAAGACTTCTTGGCCTTCTTCTTACCTAGCAGGAGTATCACAGGGTTAAAGGGTTCTGCCATGGTCTCATGGCTAACTGCTTAAGCCATAGGTTTTTAAGATAAATGGCCAGGGAAGACAAGCAGCTTCTGACTATTAGGTACAAATGCCTTACAGGTACTACAAGAGGTATGGTCGTGGGAAGCACCCAAACAAAAAAGACACTATTTGCAACAATCCTTATGAGAAATCTGCCTCCCATACTGACATTTCCCCTTCTTGGATGACATGAACTATAGGTAGCAAAATAAAATACAAGACCAGGAAAAAAAAAAAGTCACCCCTAGGTAGTCAGCACAGCAACAAGGCTTTCAGACCAGCTAGCAATAATGGTGCTCAAACTGGCGGCAAAGAAATTCTGGGTAACTGCATCCCTATGTCTCTTTTATGCCCTACATTCTATGCAGGGAGCATAAGTGTGATGTATGGCATATACAAGATCATTAGGCTTTGGTATACTGGATGACCGTCTGGCTACCCTGGGCAGGAGATCCCTACTGTTTAGAGTACTGTAACACTGACATAGAAGGACTGTATATTCATGGCCTAGTTAGCCTTTTATGAACAATATAAAGTAACATATTTCTTTTATGGTTGTTGTAAGTCTTAAAATTTTTGGAGTAGTCTACAGCAAAGAATGGTAAACCACATTTCACCTGAGCTGAGAATGTTCTACCACATGTAATTTTGTAGAAAGAAGGCATGTAATCTTGTAGCAAACCTTTGCTTTAGAACAGATTGGTTTAATAATTGTATTTAAATGATTGGAGAAGGTTACTGGTTTGTCCAACAGTATCCAAAGATATTAGAAACATTTTAATCTGAAATCCTTGTGAGTCTAAAATAGGATAGTTGGAATATTTTTAATGAAGAACACCAAAAAGCATGTTTTTGTTTTGTTTGTTTTAACTAGTAGGTTTTTGGTAAATTAGTTTATGTGGTTGAAATCATGCAGGAAGACTCATTGCAGAGGGGGAGGAACTGTGGTTGAAAAGACAAGAATGAGGCCAACTACTATTTCTTGGAGGAGGTATTGCTTGGCACCCTTTAACATCCAAAATGAGTAGCTATATCACAACTGAGAAACAAACGGGTTCAAGAACAAAATCTTTAGAGAAATTATGCAAGTCATGCTAAGGACATTGTTTACTCTCGTTTGGCTACCATTATACAAAAGAATAATTATTCCATTCACAGGAGATTGGGAGATAACAGTCAATGTTACAATCAAGCAACAAGAAACAATACAAGCTCTTGAAGTCAGTAGGCAGCACGTGACAATTTGTCAGGATAGAATGTATGACTGACCAGAAGGCTGTTATTCTTCTATGACCACTTCTAAATCCATGCTGCTCCTAAGCTACAACACCAGAGGTTTCAAGATAACCACTGTAATATGATTACCTTTTCCAAGAGTTTGGCCAGGATTGCAGTGAGGAGATTAGCCTGAAGGTCATCTACAGCATTAGGATGGGATGGTTTGAGAAGTGGGAATGCTGTAGTACTTCTTCAGACTAAGGGAATGTTTCTGAAGGAAAGGTAAAGCACGTATGCAGACAAGCAGCTTGCAATATATTTATAACAAAGCTTCAGGATATAAAGGTATAAAGAAACAATGCCAGGGCTTTGGTGGTCTGACTTTTAACAAGTACTAATCTAATTTTCTAAAAGAAATCTTAGAAAAGTAAAAGGAAGGAGAGGAGTGAGTGAGAAATGGGTAGTGTATAGCAGTATATAATAACTCAGAGGATCTTAGGATCCTTGAAAATGTGTGAAAACTGTACATAAAGTTACTTTTGAGTGTCTGTGCAGTTCATGATGTGCCAAAGGCATATTCAGCAGGCAATAACAGATGAGGTGTAGGAAGAATATACATTTTCCCTGCTGGTGGTGTTAATTTTGTGAAAAACCTCCTAGGATGGAGCAAATTAAAGTGTTGCCTTTGGCTCTTACAGATGGATTTCACCCAGTGCACTTCAATAGTGCACGTCTTTTCAAGATGAAGGAAATTTGTATGAAGTAAGGGGCAGCTGGTAACATTTTAGTTGTGCTAGGTATGACCTGTTCACTTTAATTCTGACTTCATGTTTTTTATCAACCACCTACACAAGTCTCGTATTTTGACACTAAGGGTGATTTTATCAAAGGTGTTCACCAAAAAAGATGCACCCTTACTGATATCATGACATGTAAGAGATGTTGGTATTAGGGCTTTGAATTTGCTGTTTTTATGTATCTGTTCAAAGTTTCCCAGTCCATCAGGATATTGCACTTCTCTAGGTGATGCAGGCAAGCAGTCATCTAGTTTTTGGATACTATTTCAAAGCTGCAACAGCATGCTGATTACAAATGAGCCTAAAATGCAGCTTAGGGGGCCTTAAATGTGCATTTTATGGAGCTGTCACGAGTGGGCATGGCTTAAAGGTCAGTCTTATAGCGAGAATGTGAATGCAAGTCTTCAAAACCTTTCTATAACTGTATGCCCTTTCTGAGAAGGAATAGGTGCTCTCTTTTCAGAGTTACAATCTAAGGATAAGATTAAGACTGTTTAATCCTATTTTTTGGGGGATTGCTGCAATACGTTTTCTTTTTTTATAATAAGAAGATGGTTGATTAGTGCTCTTCCTTTAAGTGTCAGCCCCTTCAAGACGAGACCTTTGTGATATTTCACTCTGCAGAGGAGGAGGGAATTTTTTTTTAGTCTAAAAGATATGAGCTAAAATGCTCCCAGTTGTCTATAAAATAAAAATACAGAGAGAAAGAATTAATTGAATGTAATCATTTAATCAGTTTACATTTTTAGATTTGCCCATCTAGAAACATGAGAGTGAGGATCTGCAGCCACCAACACTTACATGACTGTTCAACATTCTGGAATTTAAAGTAGCATTAGGTGATACAGCTTATATCTCTCTTATGTGCAAACTTTGATTTAGCTGGGAAGAAATTTCAGTAATCATTCCCTGTATAGTATTTGATGCCATGCTCTGTTTGCAGTGAATTTGACAAAATGGTAGCTGAGTGGCTTCTACTGAAATGTTGGCAGTTCTAACATCGAGCCCCAACAAACTGAAAAAAAATAGATTGAAAATCCAGGAGAACAAATCTTGAACACTGCTCTTCTTCATTAAACTTATTTTTTGTATGGGGCAAGCCCCCAACCCACCACCCAAACTTATATATACCAACTCCAAGATCACTATACCTCAGGGAAATGGGAATATTCCGGGAAATGGCAGTCTCAGACGTAGTATATGTTAGTCCATTTTTTTCAACCATTCAGTCTCCGTATTTTGGAACTCTCTGTAGTGGATCCAAACATTTCAAAAGTACCAACTGAGGCATGTGTAGTCTCATTTTTTTGTCCAAGTTCAGTTTTGAAACAGTCTTTTCCCCTTAATTTGCAGACTTTCTGGTGTACAATCAATGTGTAGATTTACTGAACTTTCAAGAAAATGGAGACAGCCTGATGAATGTGTAAATCAGATAAAAGGGAGAAAATTGTAAAAGAAGCAATGTGAGTTAATTACATCATCAAAATATCTATGCTTTGGATGACACCAAGTGATACCAGTATATTAAAGGAAAGGAATGTAATATAGCCCATGACTGCTTAGTGAAACTTGATGGAAAACAATTACTAAGGGAAATATGCACGTATGCAAGTGATTTATGAAGATGCACAGCAAGAAAACAATGTTTTAAAGGATACACAGCACTGTAAATGGGGAAAATATTCAGTAAACAGGTGAATCTCCTAGGAGTCAATTGTATTCCAGCAGCAGATGAAGATACAAATAATTACCAGACCACACTCCCTCCATTAAGGTTTATTACTGGTCAAATGACTACATATTGGTGAAAATCACTAAAGAACAAAAGTCAGTAGATGTAAATGTCAATACAAGAAGTCTGTAATATTGACTATACACTACTTTTTATGTTATGGAAAACAGCGTTGCACTCATTTGAGGCTAAATTTAAATCAGTTGTAAGTTTAAGGCAAGGTGCTGTCCCAAGCCCTAGTATTTTAGCTAATATAGATGTTATTCCAAGAGGTAACTGGTGTACTTGCCTACTTACAGAATGCAAATAAGGAAGCATGCAATCCTTCATAGGTAGTCCCTCTAAATATGCCAGATTCCAGGAAAACAACACCTGCCACTGCAAAAAGCTATAGGGCAAGTATAAACTGGTGGAGTACATCTGAAAATTTAAGCTTGCCATGTCTGAAGATCCATTTATAGTCTGTAGTACTAGGCATCACAATGTTAAAAAAGATGCTGTTTATGGGAAGCTGCAGTTGAATGCCTGTGAAACTGTAAACCACACAATATTTTATGAAAGCCATTGTTGTATACAGTGGTCTGAACCACTGATGAACATCCATTATTAGAATCTACTCGACTGTCTAACACTGGGGATGCACAAGCCAGTGCATTTCTTTGTGACGGTCCCAAGCCTGGATAAATGGGGAGGGTTGCATCAGGAAGGGCATCCGGTGTAAAACTTAGCCAAATCATTCATGCAGACACCAGTAAATATTTACATACCGGATCAGTCGAGGCCCGGGTTAACAATGACCGCCACCAGTACTGTTAGCCAACAGGGTGCTGGTGGAAATTGGACTACTGTTGGCCGAAGGAGGAACGGAGGGGGAAGGCATGGCCAAAGGCAGGAAGAAAGGAGAAAGGCTAGGACTGTGGTAGTGAGGGTCGGAACTTTGAATGTTGGCTGTATGACTGGTATAGGGAGAGAGCTAGCTGATATGATGGACAGAAGGAAGGAAGGTTGGTATATTGCATGTGCAAGAAACCAGATGGAAGGGGAGTAAGGCTAGGTGTATTGGAGGTGGGTTCAAATTGTTTTATCATGGTGTGGATGGGAGGAGAAATGGCGTAGGAGTTATCCTGAAGGAACAGTATGCTAAGAGTGTTTTGGAGGTGAAAAAGAGTGCCGGATAGAGTGATGTTTATGAAGCTGGAAATTGATGGTGTAATGATGAATGTTGTTAGTGCATATGCTCCACAAGTTGGATGTGCGATGGACGAGAAAGAAAAATTTTGGAGTGAGTTGGATGAAGTGGTGATGCCTGTACTCAAGGGTGAGAGAGTAGTGATTGGAGCAGATTTTAATAGGCATGTTGGTGAAGGGAACAGAGGGGATAAGGAAGTGAAATAGCTGGGTAACTACAGCAGAGCTAGTAAGGGAGACGGCTAGAAAGATGCTTGGTATGACATCTGGACAGAGGAAGGATGACAAGGAGACATGGTGGTGGAATGAGGAAGTACAGGAGAGTATACAGAGAAAGAGGTTGGCAAAAAAGAAGTGGGATTGTCACAGAGATGAAGAAAGTAGACAGGAGTATAAGGAGATGAGGTGCATGGCAAAGAGAGAGGTGGCTAAGGATAAGGCATATGAAGAGTTGCATGAAAGGTTGGACACTAAGGAGGGGGAAAAGGACCTGTACCAACTGGCTAGACAGAGGGACCGAGCTAGGAAAGATGTGCAGCAGGTAAAGGTGATAAAGGATAATGAGAGAAACATACTTACAAGCGAGGAGAGTGTGTTGAGCAGATGGAAAGAGTACTTTGAGGGGTTGATGAATGAAGAGAATGAGAGGGAGAGAATGTTGGATGATGTGGGGATAGTGAATCATGAAGTGCAATGGATTAGCAAGGAGGAAGTAAGGATAGCTATGAAGAGGATGAAGAATGGAAAGGCTGTTGGTCCAGATGACATACCTGTGGAAGCATGGAGGTGTTTAGGTGAAATGGCAGTGGAGTTTTTAACCAGATTGTTTAATGAAATTTTGGAAAGTGAGAGGATGCCTGAGGAATGGAGAAAAAGTGTTTTGGCACCGATTTTTAAGAATAAAGATGATGTGCAGAGCTGTAGTAACTACAGAGGGATTAAATTGATCAGTACCAGCATGAAGTTATGGGAAAGAGTAGTGGAAGCTAGGTTAAGAAGGGATGTGATGATTAGTGATCAGCAGTATGGTTTCATGCCGGGAAAGAGCACTATGGATGTGATGTTTGCTCTGAGAGTGTTGATGGAGAAGTACAGAGAAGGTCAGAAGGAGTTGCATTGTGTTTTTGTAGACTTAGAAAAAGCATATGACAGGGTACCTAGAGAGGAGTTGTGGTATTG
Source organism: Protopterus annectens (assembly GCF_019279795.1). Taxonomy (NCBI): domain Eukaryota; kingdom Metazoa; phylum Chordata; order Ceratodontiformes; family Protopteridae; genus Protopterus; species Protopterus annectens. The sequence continues at coordinate 366,225,931 of NC_056747.1, read as the reverse complement.
TATGAAGAAGTTGGGAGTGTCAGAAAAGTATGTAAGAGTGGTACAGGATATGTACGAGGGTAGTGTGACAGCGGTGAGGTTGCGGTGGGAGTGACGGATGCGTTTAAGGTGGAGGTGGGATTACATCAAGGATCAGCTCTGAGCCCTTTCTTATTTGCAGTGGTGATGGACAGGTTGACAGATGAGATCAGACAGGAGTCCCCGTGGACTATAATGTTTGCAGATGACACTGATCTGTAGTGAGAGTAGGGAACAGAAGCATCAGAGACTGTCCATGTGCAACTAACAGTGGGTAAAACTGCCTTCCAGTTTATAGCCTGCTACAGACCACCCTCCCAAACCCAGGAACCCCACTCGGCCTTCCTGAGAACACTGGAAATTATGAAGGTCACTCCGAACACCATTATATTGGGCGACTTCAACTACCCAAACATAGATTGGGAGCATTACTCTAGCTCCAACACCCTTGCCCAAAGGTTCCTAGAATTCATAAACTCAAATGCTATAGAACAACTTGTTACCACTCCCACAAGAGGGGAAAACATACTGGACCTGATCATCACCAGCATGGGGACTCTATGCTCCAGACCAGAAGTGTATCCCTCACTGGTAAGATCAGGCCATAAACTGATCTCACTGGATATTCACATCCCGACCCCACCCCCTGCCCAGAAAACCACAGTGAAAAACTTCTCTAAAGCAAATTTCACACTCCTCAAAACCGAGGTGGAATCCTTCAAAGCCCCCGGGCCTGTGGAAAATACGGCCCAGACCGCAGAATCCTTTATAAATGCATTCTGTGAACACCTTCAGGAATGCATGGATCATGCAATCCCAAATAAAACCAAGACCCAATCCTCCAAAGGCAGATGACCTGTCTGGTGGACCCCAGCCATAAACAAACTATACAATAGAAGGAGGAAGCTACTACATGATAGAGCAAAATCCCAAAAGGGAAGGCATCTCTGATCAGTATTAGCAAAAAACTAAGGGCACTCATAAAATCGTCAAAGGCCAGCTTCGAGAGAAAAATTGCACAGGACACTAAGGATAATCACAAGGCTTTCTTTAGTTATGTTAGGAACCTGGGTGGGATTTCCCAGATATGCTCAGAATTAGTCCAAAATGACAAAAAATACACTGATCCCACAGACATTGCCAACATCCTAGCTGACAGGTTCAGCGCAAACTTCTCCCCCCCCTCCCCACCAAAAGGGCAAATATCTATCCCAGCAGAGTGCTGCCCCCCTGATATCTCAGATGCTCAGGTGGGAGCCGCCCTCTCCAAAGCAAAAAACACAGCATCAATGGGACCGGACGGTGTCCCAGGCTGCGTCCTACATGAACTCCAAGAAAAGCTAAACCCAAACATAAAACTACTGTTCAATCTCAGCCTTACTACAGGATATGTACCCAAAGAGTGGCGTACAGCAACAGTGGTCCCTCTCCACAAAGGTGGTGCCTCAACGGACCCTGGAAACTATCGCCCCATAAGCCTGACTAGCTTGGTCTGCAAAGCTATGGAAAGGATCATCATGGACCTCATAAATAAAGATATTGGGGACCTACAGACACTGGATCCTACCCAGTTCGGCTTTGTTAAGGGCAGATCCTGTCTCTTAAACCTGGTTGACTTCTTTGAAACAGTCACCAAGGCCATTGACGAAGGGAAGGTGGTCCACACAGCCTATCTGGACCTCGCAAAGCCTTCGATACAATACCCCACTCGGGCATTATAGATAAGCTCACCAGCTTAAATATAAACCCCTATGTCACTAGATGGGTTGCAAACTGGCTCAAGGACAGAACCCACATGGTTAGAATTGCTGGAGCCATGTCAGACTCCAAACCAGTTACAAGTGGCGTCCCACAAGGCTCAGTCCTGGGACCTCTCTTGTTTGGTATATATTTCTCGGAGGTACAGGCCAACACGGAAGGACTGTGGCTGACCAAGTTCGCAGATGACTGCAAACTGGGCGCCATAATCGACTCTCCAGCCGACACAAGCATCCTCCATAAGGGCCTCATAGAAACAGACAACTGGTGCCAGAGCCATGGCCTCAAGCTAAACACCCAAAAGTGTATAGTCATCCCCTTTGGCAAAAACAAAGTGCCCACAAATTACCACATAGGTGGTAATCCATTAAGTACAGAAGAAGTAATTAGGGACCTGGGGACCCAAGTTGATAGCAATCTCTCATTTGACAACCACGTGGCCAAAGTGGTTAGAAAAACATTTTATATAGCCCACCTAATCATGAAGGGATTCACATCTAGATTAGGGAGGTCATCGTGCCTCTTTACTCATCCCTCATCAGGCCCATAATCGAGTACTATGCCCCTTTGGGATGTACCTTACCAAACACCTGCAGCAACTGGAAAGACCCCAAATGTACCTCACCAAGAGGATCAAAGGGCTCAAACAGATGCCATATGCTGCCCGGTTAAAGAAACTCCAGCTCTACTCAGTGGCATACCGCCTGCTCAGAGGTGACCTGTGCCTGACGATAAGGCCATGTCCAACCCGAATTAAGGGACATGCTGCACCTCAAAAATCCAAATCCCATCGAGTTACACGCCGAGAGACTTGAACCTCAGCACTGAAATAAATAGGACATGCTGGAGGGACAGATTCATAACCCAGAGGCTCCCTTCACTATGGAATAAAATCCCAGTCCAGGTTAGGCAGAGTCCCTCATTGACTCTCTTCAAGAGGAATCTTGATGAGTGGATGGGAGATCGTAGGTTTACCCCGGGTATCACTTCTGTGTCACTGTTAGACAGAGGCACAGTATACTAACCTTAAAAAAGGGCATAGCAAAATAAATTTAAAATGGGTGGCGAAAGCCAAACATACTCTGGCTAGGCTTATAAATGCCCTAGGGCAGATAGCCTAGTATGAACCTATGAACCTATGAACAGGTAGAAGAGACCCTGGAGAGATGGAGATATGCTCTAAAGAGAAGAGGAATGAAGGTCAGCAGGACTAAGACAGAATATATGTGTGTGAATGAGAGGGAGGATAGAGGAATGGTGAGGATGCAAGGAGTAGAGGTGGCAAAGGTGGATGCGTTTAAATACATGGGATCGGTAGTTCAGAGTAATGGTGAGTGTGGAAGAAAGGTGAAGAAGAGAGTACAGGCAGGATGGAGTGGGTGGAGAAGAGTGTCAGGAGTGATTTATGACAAACGAGTACCAGTAAGAGTGAAAGGGAAGGTCTACAAGAGGGTAGTGAGACCAGCTATGTTATATGGGTTGGAGACAGTGGCATTGACAAAAAGGCAGGAGTTAGAGCTGGATGTGGCAGAGTTAAAGATGTTAAGATTTGCAATGGGTGTGACGAGGGTGGACAGGATTAGGAATAAGTATATTAGAGGGTCAGCCCAGGTAGGAAGGTTTGGAGACAAAGCCAGAGAGGCACAGTTACGTTGATTTGGACATGTGCTGAGGAGGGATGCTGAGTATATTGTGAAAAAGATGCTAGAGATGAAGCTACCAGGTAACAGGAAAAGAGGAAGGCCTAAGATAAGGTTTATGGATGTGGTGAGAGAGGACATGCAGGTGGTTGTTGTGACAGAGGAAGATGCAGAGGACAGGAAGAAATGGAAACAGATGATCCGCTGTGGCGACCCCTAACGGGAACAGCCGAAAGAAGATGATGATGACTCGACTGTCTAACAGATTTGATTTTTTTTATTTCTGTGCACTCTGTTCTTAATGTGCTCTCCTTCGACATAAACATGTATTTTATCTTTATTTTCCTAATATCAGATGTTTGGTACAACTGGCGATCTTTCATAAATCTCCCATACAGAGATCATTGTTATCCATCCATCCTCGACCCCTTTTTTTTCATTTTGCACACGGGGTCAGGGTGTCACTTCAACAATGACAATCATCTTGCAGCAAGGTTCACACAGCTTCAACATGGGATGTATGTATAGAGTATTTGTATTGCAGCTCTGCTGTCTGGACTTCATAGACATATGCAGCTGACATTGCTGCATGCGCCATTCTCATCACTCTACTGCTATCCAAAAGAGATAATGCAGTTCCTTCACAATGATCAGTTACAGTACAGTTCCTGGATTGCTTCTGATACAATATCTTGAAGTGCTCATGTAAACTGCCAAAGCAAGCATATAATGTAATTTGCTGAACTTCCTGGCTAAAATAATGGCATGGAACGTCCTTTGAAACTGGTCCCAGGTGTATGAACACTCCATCACCGAATGTTCAGCTACCATATCAGTGTGCAGGCAGCAGTAGCACAACAATCATTCTAGTCCATTCCGCAAGTTTGTTTCCATATGATTTTCCCTCCAAACTTGACAACCATCAAGCCCCCTCACACACACACACACACACACACACACACACACACACACACACACACACACACACACACACACACACACACACACACACACACACACACACACACACACTCTCTCTTGAATGTATCAATTTCCTCCATACTGGGTATCCCCAGCACAAGGGAAAAAATAATGTGAGGGACCATCATCCAGGCAGCCCTGGAGTTGTTTTTTGGCATCATCAGCACCCTGGTAATGTGGATGTTACTAATATGGCCCTAGCCCTACCCCTGTTGACTGACATGAGCATCTGTTTTACCAAAGCACATCTTATTCTCGCTCAGTACATGCGTGGGTGCTTTCACCTACATACTACAATGGCTATCACCACAGGTTTGGGTTCACTGAGTTTATGTACCTGACCCTGGCAATTTTGATTCTATGAAAGCATCCACTTATATGTTGGTCATTAGCCAAATGGAACACTCCCTTCCTACAAGATATGTGAGCTGGGAGCGACTGCTCACTCCGGTCCTCTCCTACCCAGCTCTTCCTGAACCGGAGTAATTATTCAAAGTCAAGTCATCTGTGTTGTAGGAAAGTGTTTAACTTCTAACTCATAGAGACAGTCAGTACACTCCAAGTAGTGATTGTAAAGACCTCTCACATTCTTCAGTAAGCAGGAATGTTTACACATCCCACTTGGATTCAGTGAGACACTGCCATTATAGATAATGAGATTTGTTTACAGAAAATGCTTCTGAAACACAATATACGTTAGTGGCAGCAGTGCACTATGTGGTACAGTGATCATGGACCAGTTTTATGCTGCAGCGCTGTAGACCGTAACTCCTTTACTTTCAGTCTATAAGGCATGTGGATCTAGGAGCAATTTGTGATAGCAATTACATCTCAGTTAACTGCTGTGCTACATTACAAATGTTTTGGAATCTGGATGTTGCGCAGACTAGGAACACTAACTCAAACACAGCATGATGATAAGTTCTTAAAGAGATACTGCTTCCACTAAGTATAATGGAGCTGATTGTGAAAAGCTACCTTGTGTAATCTTAATTGAAGAAAAAATATATCAGACTGTCAGTACAGAAAGAATAGGATGTAAAGTAACTAATATGTTTCCACTATCCTTTTTGAAGGAACAAGTAGCCTGATCACTTACATTTGGTCAACACTCATCTATTAGACTACAATTATCATTCTGTAGTAATAAATAAAACAATAACAAAAAGGTTTACTGGTACTTACGTATTATTGCAACCACATTACAGTACCAATGCGGTATCATCAGAGTTTATAAGAGCCGTTAAACAAAATCAACAGATTTAATCCGAAATGATAAAAGACGATGAGGGAAATATTTTTGTACCATTGCTTTTGGGCTCTGCAAATCAACAACTCTGGACTGCTTATATCACTTTAAAGAGTTAAAACGGTAGTTGTATTACACAAAAGGCCTGACATTAGACACTTAATTACACGAATGTGAAGACAACTACAGTGTGTGTTTTTCATATTATTAAGGTGAGGCAGGGTAGTGTGTTTCTCAGTCATTTGCTGTTGACTGGTGGCCATCACAATCTGAAAATGAAGTGACGTAGGTTGCTAAGTTTTATTATATGTGGACGAATAGTTTAAGGGTACTTACGAGGATATTCTTTAAGGACTAGACACTAAACTGGCACCAAGTGTAAAGTAATTTTTTTTTTTGGTTCAGTGTAAGATGTGTGGTCGTCGACTAATTGTATTTTTGACTTTTTATTCTTGACTCTCGGGATGCTAAAACATTCCTAAAGCAGGAGGCATTAATACATCAGTTGTCACTTTGCTTTCCGCATTTACTTTCCTTTCTTTCTCTGACTTTATCTCTAAATTACTGACACTTCAGTGACACACACCACTTCCCAACACAGTTTCACTACATATTTCTGCAGGAGAATGTCTTGAAGCTCAGCCGCTTCTCCTGCTCGTAATGTGGTTGCGATAATACGCAAGTACCGGTTTATTTACTTATTTTTGTGCATCTTTTCTGAAGGAGCTCAACAACAGAAGAACACTTATGCCATCTACAGGATGCCATATACTAATTTAGTAATCACCATAGTTATTTACAGGCCATCCCACTTTACCACCTGTGTTATTCACATTGTGCTATTGCACAGTGCTTTTAATATCTTCATACACAACACCTTATAATATTAGGACAATTCCCTGCACTTGTATTAACAGCTGTGGGTACAAACATTTGTAAGATTTCCCAGATAACAGTAATTTGTCTTTGGAGTATTAGGAGGATAGCGTGGTGGAGAGTGAGCCTTTATTTAATTTAAAAGATAAGCACTTGAGTCATACATATTTTGAGCATTATTTTTGAAGATACCACTTTCCAATGGCAAATGCTTGATATTTTTATGCAAAAAAATATATAAAGTTTCCCTTTTTCATTTTTGCCCAAAGGATAACCTTGGAGGTTAATTTATAATGGAGCATAGCATGTTTGGATGTTGTGATAGGCAAATTCATACACATGTGCATACAGACTCTTCTGACTGCAATTCAATGCATTTGAGTCTGACTGTATACAAGAACAGTATTGCTACAAATCTATATATACACACACACACACACACACACACACACACACACACACACACACACACACACACACACACACACACACACACATATATCAGTACTAGGCTAGCTGCCCTTGTGGGTCATTTTAAGCCAAGCCAGTTCCCTTTTTATGCTCTAAATAACCTATCATATTTGGTTATAGACTGGCCTTTCCCATCCCATGGTCGATAATTATATATTAACCCCAATGAGAATAAATGGGATCATACCCTAGGTAATTTGGGGGGACCCATGAATGGGATAAAGCACTTAGGAGCTGCATCTGTTCATTAGTAGTACAGGGAGTAGTCCTGGGGTAAATTTTCTATTTCCCAACCATAGATCTAAGTTGCACTTGGAAATGGACAGGGATGAACTTTGTTTAATGTGGATGGGGATTTTGTTCCATTGCAGTGGTATCCTCTGCAAAATATACTTGTTTCCTCTTAATTGTTCTGTTTTTATTGCAGAAGAGGTTTAGATCCCTAGACCAAATATTTCTGATAACAATTGATTTGCTGATGTGCAGTAAACCCATCAGTAATGGATTGGAGGATGCCTTATATGCCGGACACAGATCACCTCTTAGCAGTCTGTAGATATGCACGGAGTACAGTGACAGGGCTTTGAGTTGATCCAAGTAGGACATTGTTTAGGCCTTGTATCCTAAATCATTATGTTAATGATGTTCATACTAGTCTTCATGTTATCATGAAGCATGGTATACCATATAGCTATACATTCTGCACAACTGAAAATAAATGAACCCATGGGTTGGAGATTATGTTAAATATTATAGCAACAAATCTTTAGCTATACATTTCAAATAAGTGGAAAAAACAACTTGATTAAGCTACATCTGTACACATTTACCTGTTCCATTATGTTGCACTTTTTAAAATTCCTTCATGATTACAGTATGCTAGAAAAACTACTTTAAAAGAAGAATGTGTACTTCCTTATTATAGCAGCCCCTGCGATAGTGGCCTTAAAACAGAAGTAGAATGAATGTCAAAAGGCTAATGCGTGCCTGTTTTTGGGAGGGAGCATCCATCGATATACATACCCTTACATTTGGGCAAGACAAAATAATTTGGCAGAACATGTACTTACACATGCTACACAAATCCAAACAGATTCACCTATTAAAAGCTAAACACAGACTATGTTGCATTTACAAAAACAAACGTTATAATGGAGACCTTCATATCCAACTAACCATAACTGTTCCAGAGATAGTTTGACAGTTGTAAAATAAACCAACTTGACCATGAGAATGAAAAACATTTCTCATGTAACAACAGTGTTTCCGCAGTATACCAAGAACACACAAAGTGAAAGGATTCACTTATGCACAGCAGACTATTACACAGATTTAAAATTTTCAAACGGGCAGGGTGGGAGTGGTAAAGGACCAATGTTTATGCAACATTATGAAATCGTTGCAGCAGAGGAAAAAAAAAAGTGTGTGGAGGGAGGTGACCGGCATGACATTAATGACGATTACTTCTCAGGCAGGGGCATTGTACCACCGAGCGTCATAACCTACTAAACCTCAATCATGTGCTCTTATCTCTGAGACTTATTTTTACCAAGTACATTATTGATGAAACCCTAAGGAAACTTTTTGTTTTTTAACTTGCTTCACCATGACAGCATTCCACTTACCACCATAATTTTTACGTACCAGAAACATAACATAATCCCTGAAATGCATCGCCCAAGGCCGCTTTAATAAGGAAGTACTGAAGACTGTATACTAAGTTTGACTTTTGCATCAAGTGATATAAGTAATAAAATGCACACTGACTTCATTTAAAGCAGTACATTTTATTACCTATATCACTTGGTATAAAAGAATTATATACACATTCTTCTTTTTAATTTGTATTTCAACACACACTTGTGGCAGTTATCTAGGCACTCAACTTGAATGTCATACTATATATGAAAAAATGGACACAGTTTGTCTTTTTGACTGACAAGCTACTTAGTATGCGCAAAACTGCTATGTAAACAAGTGGGTAATTTAATAGGATAATGGGTCTCATTACTATATCCATAATTTGTACCATCTGCTGTCCCAGTGGGTTTTGCTTAAATGGAGTATTCAAATATAAAATGCAAATGTACTAAGTATGGTAATATTTACAGACATTACTGGAGAGTAGTAGTACTATTAAAGTGACTGATACATAAAATAATGAGGTGTAGCTAAATGAGATTGACACAGTGGACACAAATGTCTAAGAAAATCAGGCTGTACCTGACTATTCCTGGTAGACACCACCAGGTTTACAATTGAAATACAAATAATGATATAATAAGTCTTTTATATTCTGAACTGGGTGTCTCCATTACTCCTCAGAAGAATATCCTCATAACTGAAGCTACACCATTGTAGCCTGTTCTTAAACTAGCATTACTCCTTCTGCTGTTGGATTTATTACACAGAGGAGTGGAAGTTACTGCAGTACAGTTTCTAAATAATTATTATTTTTTTTAATTCTTACATCCGTGTACAAATCAGGAACTACTCAGTGGATTTTAATGGACATTTTGCAACTAAGGATGTAATCACAGTCTCAAAACTTTCTGGCCTAGAAGCTGGGCTTGTGATACTGCATTATTTTATCCTTTGCTCTTTGCAGTGTTATTACAGTGAAATTCCTAAAATCATTAGAGTACCAGTTTGATTATTAAGCAAAGATGCCCCCTCAGAGTATAATATGGAAATCATTATACTAAATAACAAGCATAGAATACAGAACAATTTGATTATTTATTGACATTTGTTTACCAGAAAAGTCTGACTGGGCACAGGTGCCCTTTCTCAGTGGAGGCTTGGTTCAGTCATTACGTGTGTGTATCGGTTCTGACCTCTGAACCGAGCCAGCCATCTTCCAAGCTCGCGTCAGCTACAAACTCTCGAGCTAAAACTCTTACCCAGAATCCCCCTCTCCCTGTTACCTCAGATTGAGTTTGCAAGTCAAACGAAGGTAGAGGCTACCTCTGGTCAAATGACCTAAAAGAACCGGATGGTGAGATCCACTAGAAGCCACAGGAGGGGGAAGGAGGGAGGGTCATAATGACTGAATGAGGATCAACAATACAGATGGAAAGTTATGGTAAGACATAACTTCTTTATCTGATATTGTTAATCCTCGTTCATTCCTTACATGTGGGACAGAGCCCCCAGCTACCTCTATTCCTGGCAGGCTCTCATGGAAGGACATTCCTGAGCACCATAGAACCAAAAGATGCTCTTCCCCTGGAGGCCAAATCCAATTTGTAATGATTAATGAAGGTATGATGCATAGCCCAAGTTGCAGCTGCACAGATGTCATGTAAAGAAGCTCTGGCATGGAAGGCAGCAGAAGTTGCCACAGACCTTGTAGAATGAGCCTTTATGGTACTAGGTAATGGAATATTACGTTTTGTATAAATGAAAGTCCCACAGTCTTTCAACCATCTAGGCAATGTGACCTTAGCAACAGTACATCCGAATCTAGGTCCAGAATAGGCCAAAAATAACTGGTCTGATTTACGAGAGGTCTTAATCTTGTTCAAGTAGAAGCAAATTTGCCTGTGAATATCTAGAGTATGTAGGCAATACTCTCCTTTATTTGAATAGTTGGGGAAGAAAACTGGCAATTCAATGGTTTGATTAATGGACATTTCAGAGATCACTTTTGGCAGAAAGAAAGGATTAGTTCTCAATGACACTCTATCTCTATGAAAAATCAAGTATGGACTCTTGATGCATAAGGCTTGAAGCTCAGAGATACGTCTGGCAGAAGTAATGGCGACCAAAAACAAGGTTTTCCATGACAAGTATTTGAGGTCATAAGAAGTAGCTGGTTCGAAAGGTGGCATTGTCAAAGCTTGAAGAACCAATGACAGGTCCCATGGTTGAATAGGTTCTCTAAAAGGGGGTTTTAGATGATTCACACCTTTTATGAAGGTCTTGCATAATTTGTGTGACATAAGAGAGGAGTCTTGGACACCCTCATGGAAATTAGATATTGCAGCCAAATGAACTCGTATGGTAGAGGCCGATAGACCAGATTGAAATAGGTCGGGTAGATACTCCAGTACTATCGATACTGGTGCTGAAAAGGGATCTACCTGCTTTTCTTTCAGCCAAAAGGTAAATCTTTTCCACTTGCTTAGATAAGTAATTCTGGTGGAAGACTTATGAGATGCAATAAGAATGTCACGTACTGGCAAAGAAAGATCATTCTTCCTGGCAATCAAGGGAATTGGAGGAGCCAAGCTGTGAGCTTCAGGCTGTCCAAGTTGGGATGAATCAGATTCTGCGGATGGGAGATCAACCCCGGGGTTGGATGGAGAATCCATGGTTGGTCTAGCAGGTGAGGCCAAAGGAAGGGGAACCAAATCTGATGAGGCCAATATGGTGCTATGAGGATCACTTTGCTCTTCAACCGGCGGGCTTTCTTCAGAAACTGGGGAATGAGGGGGAGAGGTGGAAATGCATAAAGTAGACCCGAGGACCAATCGTGGACTACAGCATCCCTGGGTGACTGTCCCGGAGGGGGAATAGGTTGAAGATCTCTGTCGCTATCAAGGGATTCAGGGACCACTCGTGAGATTGTAGAATGCACCTGTTGAGTCTGTCTGCTATCACGTTAGAACTCCTGGGAATGTGAGTTGCTAGAAGAAAACGGTTGGTAGCCATTGCCCATTGCCATATCCTCATGGCCTCTCGACAGAGTGGGTAAGATTTGGTTCCGCCCTGTTTGTTGATGTACCAGACCACCACCATGTTGTCTGATTGTATCGCAATAGTCCCAGACGGCAGCAGGGCATGGAATGCTTGCAACACCAGAAGCACCGCCCTCAGTTCTAGAACATTTATATGCACATGGGCCTCCAATTCGGACCAAGTACCTTGGACTGTCTGTCCCTGACATAGCCCCCCCACCCCATCAGGGAGGCATCCATGGTCACTGTAGCCTTGGGCTGCTGGGGAGAAGGGGTGAGACCATTGTGACGGGTTGTGGTTCATTCACCAATTTAAATCCTGTTTGCATCTGTGAGTTACCCGAATCTTGTCTGAAAGAGGATACTGAAAAGGATACCATTGGGTGAGCAATAGCCATTGTAGAAGCCTCATGTGAAACCTGACCGGGGGGACAATAGTGATGGAGGCTGCCATGGAACCCAACAGCTGTAGGACAGAGTGAGCTGTGGATTTCTCCCTTGAAAGGATTGTGATCAGTTGTTGCTTTATCCTTAGAATTCTGTGCTCTGGAATGGATGCTCTGCAATTCTTTGTATCCAAGATGAACCCTATGAATTCTGTGGACTGAGATGGGGTGAGATTGGATTTTTGTCAGTTTATGGTTATGCCTAGCCTTTCTGCAGCGAGGAGAGAGTATGCCAGGGCTTCTTCCAATAGATGTCTGGTGGGGGCGGAGATGAGCCAGTCGTCTAGGTATGGAAACACCTGAAATCCTTGTAGTCACAAGTGAGCTGTGACGACTGCCATGCACTTTGTGAACACTCTGGGGGTTGTAGAGAGTCCAAAGGGCAGTGCACTGAACTGGTAGTGACTGGCTCCCGCACGGAAGTGCAGAAATCTTCTTGATGGCCTGTCCACTTTTATGTGGTAGTATGCACCTTGATGATCTATCGAGCACATCCAATTGTCTTTTTCCAAAAGCAGGAGGATAGACTGTATTGTGACCATCTGGAATTTTTGTACTCTTACAAACTTGTTCAAAACACGGAGATCCAAAATTGGTTTCCAGTCCCTGGTTTTCTTTGGCACCAAAAATAATCTTGAGTAGAATCTGGATCCTATCCAGTCTGGAGGGACTATTGGATGACTCTTTTTCTTAGCAGCGTTGATATCTCTAATGCTGCTTCTTCCCTTTGACTGGGTGGAACGTCGGGTAAGTTTGTTGGGGGGGCAGGACAAAGATCAAAGGGAATATGATAACCTCTGGTTATTATCCTTTGTACCCAAGAGTCGGTGGTGATGGTTAGCCAGGCAGAAGGGTACAAAGAGAAACAACCCCAACCACCTCCAGAGGAAAGCAGTTGGGCCTCTCTTCAGGAGCACTGGTAGGATTGGCCAGGAAAAGAGTCCCTGGAACCCTGGTTACGCGGACCCCCTCTGCCAGAAAAGGGCGTCTTCCCTGTGAGTTTCCCCCTCTGCCTCTAGGGGAGAACTCCACCTGTGTGTCATGGAAAGGACCCCGAGACTTTTTGTACCATATCTTCCCACTCTTCTGGTTTCAGGAGAAAGCCTGTTGAGGAGAAGAATAATGGACACCCACGGCAGAAAGGGTCTTACCGTCCTGTTAACATCTGGCCAGTGTGCTTTTAACCTTGGGTCCAAACAATGAAGAGGCTTCGATGGGAGCGTTGAGAAAGGAAGCCTTGAAGGGTTCCGCGAAATTACATAAGCACATCTAGGCATGTCGTCTCAGAACAACGCCTGAACTCACCCGATGCATGAGATATCAGGCGCATGGAGGAGTTAGATATCGATTCAGTGGTGGCCAGCTGAGAGGCCACTTTGTCACGCACCTCATCAGACACGGCACCAGCCAAAGTTTCAGAGAGCTCAGAAATTAAATCCCTTTGAAGCCTGATAAAGTGTGCCATATAATTCAGGGACCTGATTGCAAAGGTCGCTGATGCAAATATATGCTTCCCTATTCTGTCCAGAGCCCGGGACTCTTTGTTGGGTGGATGGACAGTCTGGTTTTCTTCTTCCGTCAGGTCCTTCTTAGTTGCGGCCGCCACCACCAGAGCATCTACAGAAGACCTTTGGACCAATGAGGGTCAGTAGCAGGAGGGGACAAAACTTTATCTGGCCTCCGGGGAATGGCCTCAACAGTGTCAGGAGCCTTCCACGCACACTGCATGACGAGCCGGTCCAGTTTGTCGGCAGGTGGAGTAACCCAGGAGGTAGGGGGCCAGGCGCGAAAGGCCTGCAGGAACACACTCTTCAGAGGTCAGGTTCGAGGGCTGCCAGTCACCTCTCTGTTTAAGAATTTCGAGAATATCACCAAAGGATACCTCAGAGGGTGAGCGAGGGGACCCTTCCCCATCATCAAAGTCTGTGTCTTCGGTAAGGGACTCCTCTGTGGAGTCCATGTGCTTCCTCTTGCATGAGCTTTTTCGATGAACTTCCACAGAGGGAGAAGCTGGGGAAGACAACACAAAAGGGGTTTCCTGTGGGAGTATATCCTGAGGCCCTTGCGCCCAGTGTCCGCCAGGAGCGACTTGTGTACATTGTGGTCCAAAGGAGGGCGGGGAGATTGATAGCACAGTATTGCCAGCCGACGCCAAAGCCTTCTCCATTAGTTGGAAGGCCGGTCCACCTGAAGAGGAGTGAGTGTCCAGGACAGGGGTCACCCCTCCCCTAAGTGGCTCAGCCTGCTGACTCGGAGTCCCTGGATGGCTGTGAAACACAAAATTACGTACGCCACAGCTGACACATCCTGGGTCATAGCAAAACTCTCCTGCCACGAAGGCAACTGCGGTTCCTTAGTCAGGTCCATAAAGGGAACCATAGAGGGGGGAAGACTGTGCTATATCAAGGGGCTTCAAAGGCAATGAAGGAGAAGAATAAGTAGGGGTCTTTGGCAAACGGTGATCACCTCCCAAGGAAGGATAGGTCCTGGGGGGGGGGATACCTCTGGCCAAAAGCACTTGATCCATAAGACGCAGCACGTCGTGTTCAGAGAGGCTTCTAGTGGATTTCACGGACATGGCTGAGGGAGAGTCAGGTCTATCCAAAGAAGGGGCAAGCTCGGTGCCCACCTTACCGGTCTGCACTGAAAACAATGGGGCTGTAAGGAACTGAACTACAGGTGTCTGCACTGAGGAAATAATCGGTGCTGAAGTCATGGTCTGCACCGACGATAAGGTCGGTGCCGAAGTGGTTGTAGGCGCTGAGGCTGGAACCGAAAAAATGGGTGCCAATAACTGAATTGTCAGTGCTGAGAGGGTAGTTGGTGCCGGGTAAGTTGTCGGAGCTGATGTGGTAACAGTCTGCATCGACTGGATAGTCGGAGCCGGTGGAGAAGTCTGAACCGAGGAGCCCCTCGGTACCGATACGGTAAAGGACATGCTTGTCGGTGCCAAAATCAAAGATGGCGCCAATGGCCTTGGCGCCGAAGGTCTAGGCACCGAAAATGCTGGAGCCGAAGAAGTCAGATCCGAAGTGGAAAGCTTAGCTTTCTTGGGTCTCGACTGGTGGGAGTCCCCAGCAGGGGACGAAGGAAGAGACTTGGCCTTTGTATGCTCATCACTCATTTTCTTATGGGATCTTGGAGGGGTTGAAGCCTCTGACCCAGAAATACCCTCTAAAAAGGGAGATTTATGTAGCCCCTTCAATAACACTTTATTTTTTCTCTCAATCAACATCCTGTTAGAGAAATTCTTACAAATTCCATAGGGTGAGTCAACTGTTAAATGAGGCACACCCAAGCAATAGACACACAGGGAATGTGCATCTGAAGTAGGTAATTTATGGCCACAATCTGAACATCTCTTAAATCCTGGACTACCTTTTTTATCTGCCATGTTAGGAGAGAAGGAAAATCAGAAAAAAAATACCAGCAAAGGTACAAGAAATACCCGAAGGTAAGGAGGATAGGGGTTAACCAACGATGGTAAAAAAGAAATTACCTCACGGTAAAGAGGAGGAAGAGGATTGAAAGATTCAAGAAGGGGAAGTTGCTAAATGCGATAAGGTAAGAGAAAACTATATAGTAACTTTTCTGAGAGAAAAGGTTGTTTTAGATTAGTATGACAAAAAATATTGTACGTAGCTCAAGAGAAGTAGCTTGACACAACCAAATGGCGATGCGGCAAATGAAATCTGGGGTAACAGGGAGAGGGGAATTCTGGGTAAGAGTTTTAGCTCGAGAGTTTGTAGCTGACGCGAGCTTGGAAGATGGCTTGCTCGGTTCCGAGGTCGGAAGAGATACCCACACTTAAGGAATGAATGAGGATTAACAATATCAGATCACATTTTATAATGCAGTTTTAATGAATACGTAGCATAATAGTCAGTATAATAAAAGGTGTATAAATAGTCACATAAATTAAATTTACAAGCCTTGTACTCAGACTTTTCAGACAGAAGAGTGTGCATAAGGTGGGTAGAAGTAATTCAAGAAATACAAGAGACTGAGGTATTAGAGAAGATAAGCAAGCTTGAGTGTTAAAGAAATAGTGGTGGAATACTAATTTGCTTGTGCTAATTAGAAGTAGTTATACTAGTTTAAGTACATTAAAGTGAAGTATTAGAAAGGGATAAGCAGCTTAAGTGAATTAGTGCTTTAAAGGCAGGTATAAGAAAGGTGAAACAATCGTTTAACCTAGCAGAATGTTAACTCAATGAAAAAGGAAAACCATTAAGTTTAACATGTGCAAACTTGGAGTGATGGAATAAAATACAGTAATACAATAATTTTTAACTATTATGCTTCAGTAATCCTTTTAATCAAATTCTCCCAATGTCATGATTATTTTGCTACAGTAATAGCTTCTGTATAAATTTCCACCTGGTAATGTGTGAACTGTGCTGTATGACAAAACTGACTAAGGCTGAACAGTGGTAATAGTTTAAATCCCGATTTTCTGGCTGTTACTTTTTAAAAGGTAAGTAATTAACTTTGCAGTCTGAAAATGAACTGACAGAACTGACCTCTAGCAAAAGACCAGTCATCAGTGGGGTACCACAGGGTTCTGTGCTGACCCCTTACTGTTAAGAATTTATTTCTCAGAAGTCCAGGTAAACATGGACTGCCTGTGGCTAAACAAGTTTGCCGATGCCTGGAAATAGGAAGGAATCAGTGAATCCCTCCAACAATGTTAATATGCTGCAGACAGGGTCAACACAGACAAATGACTAGTGCCAAAGCCACAGATTCAAGCTAAATGCAAAAAACACATTGTTATTCCCTTTGGGAAAGCTGACACTGATAGCAATCTGAACTTTGACCACCATGTATTAGGAATAATGACTGTTTTGTTGCATGAGTACTTGGTATGTCTTTGAGGGGTCATTTCAAAAATAGATAATCATCATGGTAGCAGATTGTTGTGGCAACACAATGCAACATAACTGCACCAGGCAGCTGCTGAATATTACATGCAAGTCTGACTGGGCATGAAGCCCATTATCAGCAGCGGCCCAGGGAGAAAAGCTCCACAAAGATGCTGTGTAGATATTCCTGCTGGCTCAGTTGAAACAGTGGTCTGTTTCACACAAAAATCTAGCTGCAGTAAAACATTGTGGTATATATTTACAAGCTTACTGATGGATGCTGCAGCTACCATTTCTCTGAACTGCACGGACCCTTCAACTATCTCCACTCCCAATTAGAAGGTCCATCCTACACTGATCAGCAAGAAACATTTAATCCTTCGTGTTGCAAGGTTTCCAGCCCAGCAACAGTGTATGTTTCTATATTTAACCTATTAAATTATCCGTTTATGACTGTTTCTTAAAGATGTTTTGCTATCTCTTATAGAACCTCATTGTAGCGTGCACACAACCTGGACACTAGCTTCCTCCTAAACCCACCACAGAATTGAATTAAATTTTGGAATATATCAACCCGGCCACCAAGTCTTTATAATCAACAGACTAAGTGGTCCTGATATACTGTATTAAGGTTCTTATGACCTGTATTAATGGTATGGGCAGTGTAGGACAGGCCTCAAATCCATAGTTAACTTACCTGCCTGTATTCTACCTAGCTGATTGTTTTTCATAACTCTGTCACTTTGTGGTGGTTTCAACCTGCTCCACTCAGGCTCACTCCGCTCCCCTACCCTACCCTTAACCCCACCCCCACTACACATACAATTATACTTAACCAAACCACACCTACAAACCAGGAACCAATCCTCTCAAATCTTACAGTAATTCCAATCTAGACAGCTCCTCCCCTTTCCTTCAAATTAACCTTAACACTCCGTATACCTTCCCACCCTCCTACAACCACTTGCAAACACACGTACTAAACCCTCCTCAAAATATCTCTAAAACTAACCTTACTCCTTCTTACTTCCAACTCTCTACTACTCCTACTATATAAGCTCTCCTCATACTACTCCTCCTCCATACCAAACCACAACTCCCCCAACACCTTATAATAATCAACAATGGCTTATCATCCCACCATCTCCCATACCACTAATATAAACTATCAAGCTTCTTTCACACCTATCTATATCTCTTAACTCCCTTAGATTCTCTAAACTCCTAGACAAATTCACCAAACTCCTACATCATATACACAAACAGTTAAATCTCGCAGGAGACATCCATCCCAATCCTGGTCCCACTACTACCCTACCCAATCCATCCCAACCTAACCTGACACTACTTCAACACACCAAAAAATCATCCCTTTTCCTCCTCAACATAAATGTATGGAGCATAGCTAACAAAACCCACAATTTACATACTCTATTATCCCACTACTCCCCAGATATAGTTACTTTAACTGAAACAAGGCTCAAACCCGTCAACAATAATGAAATCATTCCCCCAGGCTACAATATCTTACAGTAAGACAAGATAAACAAAAAAGGAGGTAGTGTAGCTATCTTATATAAAGATCATCTATCACTCAACCTCTTTGACACTTCCATACCAGACCTTGCAAATGCAGAGCTACTTCTAACCAAATTAACCAACTCCAGCAAACATCTCAATATAATAGGTGGTTACATCCCATCAGGCAACAACATTGCCATTCTGGAAAACCTACAATGGTGTTCCACATCCCTCCCTCAAGAGACCATTCTAATAGGTGACTTCAATATTGATTGGCACCTCTGTTCTTCCCCAATTCCCACCACACACATTAACCTGCACGGCTTTGCCCAAGTCATCTCATCTCTGATCAGGACCGACAAAACCTCCAAACCGGAATCCATACTAGACTGGATTCTAGTTAACTCTCCCCACTTGTCATTCCACTCAGGCTACCTCCCAGACAATCTGAGTGACCACTGCCCAACATTCCTCTTAAGAGATCGCAACTATCCTCCACATCTAACTTCCTTCCGTACAATTAGGAACAAAAAAAAATTCAATCCTAATAATTTTATCTCTGCCCTTAAAAATTGCTCCTGGGAACATCTCAAACAACTGCCCTTGGATGAGGCAGTAGTCTCCTTTAACACCACCTTCCTTGAGGTCCTCAATGCCCATGCCCCACCTCGGAACATTAGAGTCAAATCCAATTACGCACCCTGGTTAACCAAAGAAACTAGATCCTTACTCAAAGACAGGGATATGGTCTGGTATCAGTTCTATAAGAACAAAACCAGCACTACTAAACAACTTTCCCTTGAACTCAGAAACAAAGTTAAAAAATCAAATAAAGCTGACAAATCCAACTACTACCTTAACACTCAAACCAAACATAAGAATAACCCACAAAAATTCTGGACTGCAGTTAACAAGCTATTGCAACCAGGAAAGAACACTTTCCCCACTCCAAAAACAGCTAACAACTGTGGAACCATGGCCACCCAATTAAACACCTACTTCACAGAGTCCATTCAACCCCTAGCCAACAATCAGACTACATCCAACACCAATTTGCCTCCACAAATAACACAATCCATGTTAAACCCAGTCCCCAGCTATTATATAAAAAAACTAAAACCAACAACTTTAGCTGCTGACAATCTCCCTGCTGAATACCTAAAAATTACTTCAGAAGCCATTTCCTATCCAATAACCATACTTATAAATAGATCAATAACAGAAGTATATGTCCCCACTATTTGGAAAATGTCACACATTTTGCATCTCCACAAAGGTGGTGGCACCTCTGAACTTACTATCGCCCCATTACCATCCTGTCTCCCCTGTCTAAAATCTTGGAAAGATTATTACACTTCCAACTCATAGAATACCTACTATCCTCATAATCTCCTATCCCATACCCAACATGGCTTTTGCCCTGTACATAGCACCACAACAGCCCTACTATCCTTCACAAACATAGTTAATCAGCACAGAAACAACTCCCACTTTGTATCAGCCATATTCCTAGACCTGTCAAAGGCCTTTGACATGGTCAATCACACCAAACTTATTAATATCCTCTTCTCCCACAGCCTTAGTAATACTGCTATAGCCTGGTTTCAAAGCTACTTAACAGACTGACAACAAGCTACCCGTTGGCAATAATCCCTCTCACCCCTCCTACCAGTCACTTTATGGATACTACAAGGCTCCATCCTTGGACCCCTTCTTTTCTCTCTATTTACCAATTGCATTCACTCTGCCATTCCCCACGCCAGCGTGATTCAATATGCTGACGACTCCACTTTGATATGCTCAGCTTCAACCCTCAATCCATCACCCAAGACTCCTTCCTATCTGTTGAAACTTGGTTAACTAACTCCCGACTTATATTAAATCCCAATAAAATAAAATGTATGCTCTTCTACCCAACTAAAAATACTTCTTCCACCACAACCTTTCACATATTTTCAAAAAACAAAATCACAATCAATCCTACTCCCTATACCAAACTGATAGGGCTTATAATCGACAATAACCTGAAATCTGATCTCCATATTGATCAAACCATCAAAAAAGTTCACAAGAAACTTGGCTTCCTATATAGGAATAAACAATTTTTAACAACTAGTACAAAAATCACAATTGCCAGGACACACCTTCCATCAACACTCCTATATACATCTCCAATCCTAACAAACCTTTGTAAAACTGACCTTCCCAAACTTGAAACCTGCTTCAATAAAATCTCCAAGTTTGCCACCAATGCCTCCTACAAGTTCCATCAATGTTTATCTCTCAAAGAGCTCGATTGGCTAGAACTCCCTCTACTCCTTCAATTTAAACAACTAACCTTAGCACATAAAATTATCTACCACCCAGAAAAGACCCCAGCCCTCAAAGACATTATCCAACTATACTCTGCTACTAGATCTCTTCGCTCAAACAATAAACTTCTCCTCCAAGTCACCAAAGCAAAAAACTCAGCAGGTAAAGCCCTCTTCTCCAGCTACATTTCTAAGCTTTGGAACTGTCTGCCAAACTCAGTAGTGACCACATCCACATCTATACAGTTTAAAAAGCTTCTAAGAACCCACCTTACTAATTCCTGGCTCTGCTCTTGTTACACCCAGGTTAGACTCCCCCAAACCCCCCTTCTCATCCTCTTTCTATACTGCACTAAACCACTTCTAGTAACATCCAACTCACTCCCATTACTCCTTGTAGATTATTATATCAAACTATATCTCTAGCAATTTGTAAGCTTGTCTCTGTTCAAAGTTATGTGCACTGAATGTAAATACAAACTCACATGAGCTACGATATGCACGTTACTATTCCTATTTTTAAACTTCCTGATGTATTTTATTAATATTCATGTTTACGATCGGTTCCATGACACTGTCCTATTTTTCCACTTCTGATGTACTATAGTAATATTGTAAAGTTTTGATGTGCCAAATTAATGTTTTGAAGTTATGTTCCAATATAATATGTACAGTTTGTCACTGGAGCTTTTCTCCCCGGGCCTCCGCTGAAAAAGGACACATGTCCAGCTGGACTTTCCCGGTAAACAAATGTAAAATAAAATAAATAAATGTATCTAGAGAAGTAAGAAATTTTTTTATGTGGCACATCTTACTAGTAAAGGCATTTCATCTACAGCCAAGGCTATTATAATTCCATTATACTCGGCCCTCATCAGACTGATAACTGAGTACAATGCTCCCTTTTACAAGTACCTCACCAGACACCTTCAACAACTGGAGAGACCACAGAGGTTTCTCACCAAGAAATTACAGGGTACACAAAAAGTCTTGCGCGGAATGACTGATAGCTCTGTCACTGTATGCAGTCTCCTATGGTTTACTAAGGGGTGACCTGTGCCTGGCTTACAGGGAAGTCTCTGATTTGGCCCAGAGGGAAATGCTACACATTCATAAATCAAACTGCAGGAAAGTCACTCGCTCCAGGGATCTTAATCTAGCCTCTGACATGAACAGGTTATGCTGGAGAGCTAGATACATCTCTCAGAGACTGCCACTTCTCTGGAACAAGCTTCAATTCAAATGAAACAGAGCCCTTCCCCTGATCCTCTTCAAACACAACCTAGATCGATGGATGGGTGACTGCAAATTCACTCCTGGGGTGGTGCCATGTCTCTAATGGACAGAGAAAGCCAGTATTAAATACAGTAGACCCTTACCTTTGCAAACTTCACTCACCTAACCACCACTAACTGAGGCAACTAGGTATAAATATGGTTAGGCTTGCAAGGATTCTAGGGCCATTAGCCTAGCAACCTCCCATGGACCTAGGAGACAACCGATTGCCACACAGTATAGGACAACAAAGTGTGATCTTTTTTTTTTTGGTCAGCAAACAATACTCAAAATGTGTCTGCAATAAAAGGACTACATTAACAGAAACTAGCTTTGGTGGACATGCACTTTTGATGTTGAGGAGAAATTTGATTTACAGATCTCCAGCAATAAGAACCCGCTTAATCCTGAACACTGGATTTATCTTTATCTGGCTGCAATTCGTAATAGGCCAATGTAATTTTGAAAAGGGGCTAAACCCTACTGTCGAACCCTTAAGTCTTTCATATGGATCTGCGCATGCACAAAACAACACTATAAAAAGTATCAGGATTTAATTGTGGTTGGAAAAGCAATCATAAAATGCTCAGAATCACGGAAAACTGGGACCTGTAACCAGAGTGTCTGTGTAATCCTTCCAGATAACTCAAAATGATCATTACAGACGCTGTACTGCAATAAAACCATGGACTTGTTTTAAGTCTGCTTTAGGCGCGTAACGTAAATTACTGAATGTTTACAAAATGGATTACAATTCCAAAAATGCCATCCTTTCCCCTGTCGTAGCAATTTCCATCCACTACACTAGAAATGGCTATATTTTTATTTCAAGCGGAATTAAAAAATATCCATTATAAAATAAATAAACAGGAAAATAATTAAGCGACAAGAGTCGAATCAAATGAAAAAGTTAGGAAGCGGTGTGTACCCCTAAAAAGTAAAGTTTTATTTGTCATAACCTCGCAAACTAACATAATGCCTATATTAACGCGCAATCAGGGAAGCAATTAGGTAAAAAAAGCAACACGAGTTCAGTAACAATACTTCGTTACACTTCAGGAGCTCATACACTGAAGTAAAAAATGTGTTAATAATCCACACAATTTGACATACAACTTGCAAATAAACTGCATCAATAGTAGCCCTCCATCATTGCTTTTTTTCTAGTAACAAATTAACATTACTACTTGTCTTTCGTCACTTCCGGTTTTATCTGCTGACAGCACATCCGGAACGTTGACTCCTGGAGACAGTAAATGAAGAGAAGGAAAAAAAAAAAAAAAAAAAGGCAGCAGAAGGCTATGTAGGAGGAGTGCGTCCGATGTGGTTTATCAGTGGTAATAGGGGGAGTACTGGCCCTTTAAATAGTGCGGTGACAGCGTTACTTTTAAAGGGCCCCAGCTGGCGGCTCCTTCGTTGTCACGTTCCTGTTTATTTTGTGTTGTTTATTTTTTTTTTGTTATTTGTTTTAAAACTCTAGTACGACTGCAGCTGATTCCTTCGTTATTGTCCGCCACTCGACAGTTTCCCGAAGGGGTTTAGTAACATCGTATCATTCTAAGTTTCCCTTTCTAGCTTTCTTTCCTTGGATTTCTGCCTTTGTACGTCTCTTGATATGTATTTATTTTTCGCTGCCGCCAGGCTAGGAAATACGGATCCGTTACCTGGAGACTCCATTTTTATTGCTGTGGAACTAGGACTTTTAATTCTGTATACCAAACGCACAGTCTTTTTTTGTGTAAACTTGCTCCATTTTTAAGTCAGAGTTGGACCTGCCTTTGCACATTTTTTAAAATACTGTAAAGTGATCCAAACACGGGCGTATGTCCCGCATTTTATTGTAACGGGCAATGTATTGTTACTGTTTACTTACAAACATCGTTTTTGCTTGTGCACCCATCGCGTATTGGAGATGGAGCCACACCATTCCTTAAAATATTAAAACATTTCTTACTCATTTCCTATCATCCTAGATATTTAAACCAAAGTCCATCAAGTAACTGTTGGCTGCACAGTTTTACAGCACCCTACGTTTTTATAGCTTCCTGCTTTAAGTGCTTGGTTAAAAACTAAAAGTTATATAATTTCTCAATTTACATAGCTTGTGTAATTTTAGACAGCTGATTGTATACCTACATGCATTCATCTGTCTGCACATGCCCCTTCAACTCCATGCTGATTGTACCAAGTGCAACTGTGTGCTTCCTGGCAGCTTCTGCATTCCTTAGATCCCAACTGTGTTTGGACTTGTAAAGCTGTTATTAAACTATGATTAAACAGAAAGGACCAGAACAAGAAAAAATGTTGCTGAGTTGAGGCAAGTAGTTTTAGTACCTTTATGTTCCCTTTCCTCAACTGTTGAGGAAAAATCTGTTTGCAAGTTATTGTCCTTTAAGCTGTTGGACCTAGTGTACCAAAACTGGATTTTTGTTTGAAATGACACCCATGTTAAAAGTAGGAGATTCAGTTTGGTGATTTCTTACAGAAACTCTTGGATGTTTTTTGTGGAGCAGGAATAATAACATTTTAAATATCATTTTAGTAAACTCTGGAGCAAAACAAACTGAACCATGAATGGCTTGTCTGTCAGTGAGCTTTGTTGCTTGTTTTGTTGCCCTCCCTGTCCAAGTCGTATTGCTGCAAAATTAGCTTTTCTTCCCCCAGAGCCAACATATGCTATTATTCCTGAACCAGAGACCGGCAGTGTGAGTACCATTACTGGATCGATGAGGGGAGGGGGGAGTTCCAGTGGCAGGTGGAAGCTCCACTTGACAGACCGGGCTGAATTTCATTATAACCAGCGAGAACTGGACACCATCGAAGTGCTGATGACACGGACCAGTCGAGGCAACCGGATTGCATGTATGCATATCAAGTGTGCACCAGGTGCCAGGTAAGAAAGACATTTTGATGTTTTAACAACAACAGTTCATACACTTGTTGGTAGCTAGTGTAAATAAAGAGCATACAAAGAATGTGCTTTTTTATTTTTAAATCTTTGTTGCCCATCAAAAAACAGATGGATTATTGGTTCCTTTTCTGTAATGCAGTTTGAATGGGGTTGAAACAAAGTAGTATAACAAGTTGATGTTTACAAAGTTTTTACATACTCCATGGAATCCACGCTGTGAGTGGAGAGAGTGTGACTTGGGTTTGGAGATAAGGGGCTGCAAACCAGGAAATCCTGTTTTAGTTTCAGTATCATTGCAATTGCCTAACTGGACATTTTTTTAAGATCACATGGCATACTTTTGCACTAAATGTTACATACAAAAAAAAAAAGAAAAACAACTCATGATCTCGTTCAGAGAAGTGGTTCCTGGAGAGTACTTTTGTCTCTCACTCCTTTCTAATGTTTAAAAGAAAGTTTGCTAACACAGATCTTATGATTCGGATAAGGTAGTATTTCACTGAACACTGAGCACATATTCTTCACTGAGGTGTTTGGAAGATTTTTAGGGCTGAGCACATTCAGTACATTTGGAAGCAAGCTTGACATTTAATCTTCCGGCACAGTCAAGAGTGCACATTATGCGATTTTTGATCATGTATGTTAGGCAATTTTTATTCTATTTTTTTATTTATCCTTGTTCTGCTTTTTAATAAGAAAAACAACAATTTTGCATTATTTTAGTGTTTAGAGTTTAGCTGAATGGATGCGGTAGTTTGTTCTCTTTATCCCCCCCCCAAGGGCTGAAAAAAATATTTTATCATTTGTATTTTATTTTTAATTATTTATTTGTTATTCAAATAGATTCCTTGTATTTGTTTATTAAAAGATAAAATGGTTTGATTCCTTTCTTTGTCAGACATCTGTGTAACATTTCTAACTCTCCTAAACATTTAATGTAACACTTTATGCACCATATCACTCAAGTCATGGCTGAAAATGGTCCCTGTAGCAGCCCACCTGTTGCTTAAATAAACAGTTTTTGGTTATTATGTCCCTTTTAGCAGTGGCATTGTCCTTTGTCTTAGAATTTTTCCCCCAAGCAGTATTACATCAAGCACAATAAAGTCAGGCAATATAACTAACAAATATTCAACAAAGAACCAAATTTTTAAGATTATGCATATCTTGGAGTTAGTTACAGACAAGCAATTTTTCAAAGGTTTACATTTAAGAACAAAACGTAATAATGGTGTTCTTTTTACAAAAATATTTGTGAAATTGTCGACTGTATTGCTTTCTTTCGTTGTGTTATGGAGTTTATGCATTTCTTGAGTGTTTAAACAGTGCTTGGCACTCACACTTTCTCAAAGTATAACAGTTGATTAACTATTTTAAATGCAATGCAAACGTGTCTGACTGTATGTGGTTGTATTGTCTAAAATGATGCCAGTTGCTGTTAAAATCTGCAGAAAATAGCTGTTAGATTAGTTTAATGTCAATGTTTGAATGTAAAATGATCCAGTTCTGTATTTACTTTTTCATTGTGTATTTGTTAACATCTCTGTGGTAGTATTTTTTTTTTTTTTATGAGTATTATAAGCACTCTGTGTATTTTCTACAGTTGGTAGAAAAGGTCCAGATGTGAGTTTTACAGAGATCTTCCCTGAAATATGAGCTGCTTCTTAACTGAGTTCTCCAGGCAACAGACACAGCTAAAGAAATGTTATTTGCCATTGTGTTCACAGAAGGGTCCATCATGCACCAGTGTACATTTGAGGAACAGTTAATGCAGTATAGACATAAACACTAACAGTTGTACCACATTGCTTCAGAGTTACTAAAAGGAGGACCTTGAATGAATAAATTCATCCATAGAATGGAGGTGGTGACAGTGGATGGAGAAAATTTCCACTTGCACATCTCTCTGTCTATGTACATATAGATCTGTGTATGACTGTACAGTCAATGTTTCCTGAAAAATAAGTGCAAATCTGAAAATCCTTGAAAAAGAGAAAAATGCAAAAACGCTGCCACTGAGAGTGAATCACAAAACACTGAATACTTCTCTTGGCCTAAAGAAGCCCTACATCAGCAAACCTCGGCCACAAAACCCAGAGCAGGCAGTATATGAACAGTGATACTGTTATACTGTGTAGCAGTGGGGTTAGTATTTGCTCACATTCACCCCTCCCCCACCCCACATCACTTTACTCATGTGTACTAACCCTTCCGCTGACCTTAATCCCAAACTTGCACATTGTTATTAAAACCCCTTTCTTTCTCAGTAAAACTAATCCCCTAACTGAGGCTACTTCCAAACAGTCAAAACAGTTGTTACTTATCCAGCATCCAGAGCAGGTCATACATTGCGTGCATGTTTTCACTTCATTGTACTCGTTTTAAAAAAAAAATGGATGTATGCTTTTTTGATTTATGAAAAAAGTAAAACAGTGCTGTTGCCAAACGGGTGAAGAAAAGGTTTGCATGTTTGCTGGGTAGATAGGTAATCTAAGGGGAGATGTTCATGCTAGGCTTTTATTCAGATGACAAGCTAATCAGTAGAAGGATCCTAGAAGTAAAGGATATTGCATATATTTGGAAGAGTTTGCCATTCAGATATCTAGCAAAGCTGAAACTTAGCAAGACAAGATGGTGTAGATGTGTACAGGCAGAATCTTTGTCTGCTTTTTTGGCCACTCATTAGTGAACTATTATTCTGCAGATCAGAAAGAGAACTAGGCCATAAAAATTGTATTGGGGGGAAAAAGGTAAAAAGTGGAGAAATAATAGAATCGTATTTCACATGATAAGTATGTATTTGGAAGTATTTCCTGCTCAAACCAGTATTTGTATCATTTAATATAAAGTTGTTTGTTGTTATGTTTATGGTTTTTGTTGCAGTGATTGATCTTCATATTCAGGATCAGCTTCAGTTCTTTAGAATAAAAGGCTTTTGTAAGCTATCATTAATTTTCCTCCAAAGTAAACAAAATCCAGAGTATATTGATTCAGGTGATGGCATCTTTCATTATAGTTAAGCAAGGTTACAGATATTATATTTGAGAATGTCCTTTGCACTGTCTCAAGTCTTTTCAAGTGCCCCAAGGCATGGTTCATCTGGATCCTATCCGTTCTGTATCCCTTTGTTTATAGGAACCTTGTGCCAGAGTCATTCAGTGCAGGCACACTTCTGTAGTAAAATTTCAGTATTCATTTAGGCGGACTTGTGTTTTCCCCCCACTCTTCTCACTAGTGCTAGACCACACAGCTGACTTGACAGCATGCATGTCCATGGCAATCCATGATTTAAGGTGTATGGGTACTTACTGCTGCCTGGATCTGCATGTGAGAAGTTCTGCTTTTGGGTCTTCCTCATTATGATAACTCCAAAGGAAGCTTCGGACCTTCTTCAGTGTCTGCTGTTTTCACTCTGGGCTGGGAGTCTAAACCTATACTTTCAGCATGCCAAACAAACCTACCATGAACAAACACAAACTAAACACCTTGTGTGTGTGTGTGTGTGTGTGTGTGTGTGTGTGTGTGTGTGTGTGTGTATGTATTGTGCTAAGTCTTAAGTTCTAACATGGGACAGTGATAATCCCTTATGAATCCCCATTTCTGTTTCTTAAAAATGGATAGAGTTTCACACTGTTTTCACAGGGAGAATGAGTTGATTTCAGAGGTGATGGAAGCAGTGGGTCAAGAATTGGTCTGACTTGCAGCTATTTGTAGAGAAGTTATCATTGATTTGGATTTATGTATGCGTTGCTCTTCCCCGCATTAGATTCTAGACATTATTTTTCAAAGAACGGTGGCGTTCATGTTCCAGAATATGTAAGCACAGGTCCCCATTCAGGAGGTTGTAAGAGGTCAGGAACCAATACAATTCTTTGCCTGTCAAGATACACAGGTGTCCAAGCCCATCATTTCTTTTTGTGTAGTGAACCATTGTATTCTTTCAAGTTGAACACAGCATTGTAAAAGTATAACAATAGGGGCAGTTTACTTGAAGACTGACCAAACCATTGAGGTGTAAACAGAAAAATAACCCCCTAGACAAACTGTATAGTCTCCTGAAAGTAATAGAGGTCTACAGCTTAGTTCTTCATTTATGAAATATGTAGGACAGAATTACAGACAGCAAACTAAAAAAGATGTGGTCGCGAAAATCTCCCAGTCAAGACTTTTATACTGATTTCAGATCAGGTATATTTGTACTGTGTGTGTGTGTGTGTGTGTGTGTGTGTGTGTGTGTGTGTGTGTGTGTGTGTGTGTGTGTGTGTGTATGTAATATCACTACTGCTCTCACAGAAACCAGTAACAGTTAAGAGATTACCCCAGTTCTTATATACACGATAGAAGAAAAAAATTCACGTTTGCTAACTACTCACATAGCTAATAGTTTGCGTCTTAGTGTGGAAGTAAAGTATTCTGGAAATGTTTATATCCCTTGCCATTCTTACAGCACAGCATGAAAAGTGACAGAGATTTAAGTAGTACAATGTGCACAGTTAAGGGAGTGCGTTGTTGTCCTGCTGCCTTACAGACTGCTAAGGCTTAGTTGAAAAAAAAAAAGTAGGCTTTCATCAACTTCATTGTGAGGGATTCCCAGGTTCACGTAATAGTGAGGATAGGGTAGTAGTGTGGTAAAGATAGTGAGGAAGTAAAATATTCTGCAGTAAGTAGTACAATGTGCACAGTTCAGTTAAGGGAGTGCATTGTTGTCCTGCTGCTTTACAGACTGCTAGTAAAGTGACATCTGGACTATTGTTTCCAATTCCGAAAGCCATGTAGAGGGAAAAATGAGGCAGTAGACTGCTCTAGAGGACATAATGAAGAATTACTCAAAATAATAAAAGAATTGAAGAGCTGGAGAATGGGAGTATTAAATTGGTACACACGGGAACTGAGTTGGGGACTAAATATATGCATGCATTCCTAATTGCAAGTTCAAGGACATAAATCGAACAAGAACAGGAGGAGTGGAAGGGAGCTGTGGTGGCACCTGAAAGAAGAAATCCTTAAGACTGACATAGGAAAGTACTAGTTCACAGTGTGTGCGACCTTTGGATTATAATACCATAAGGATTGTTGGAATGTGTAGTTCTTGGACAGATACAAGAAGGGTTAGGGCAATACCTCTCAACTGTTCAGATTTTTGCCTCATATTTTTAGACAGTTCCTCATAAAATGTGTTGTTCTGGCAAATCACTGAGGCTTGAGGTCACTAAATAATGGCACACATTTAACTTTCACACTCTGTTATTCAGAAGTACATGCTAACACAAAGCCTGTTATTATATCTACTTTCTAAGTTTATAGGAGCAGTGTTTAAAATCAGCCCCTGTTTTTTCTCCTTTGCCGCCTCTCCCATTCATTTAGGTTGTGTCCAGATTTCTTGCTCCAAGAGGTTAAGAGATATAGATAGGGTAAAGGAGAATAGTAAATATAAGTGGTCTTTTAATAGTTCTGTTTAACAGATTTCTTTATGTGAAATGCTGTGCACTATTATCCAGTTTGTTCTCTCAAAATTTTAAATAGTAGTGAATTTAAAACTGTTAAAGAAATCTTAAGCACTTTAAATGTCCAGCCTCTGCAACAGCCTCCGTTTTCTAGACTGCTGCGAACTGTACTGGCTTGCTCCAATAATTCACTTTGAAACTTTTCTTTTAAGAAATTAAGATTTAGGGGACACTAGGAATGGGGCTGTGCATATGCTGCTGGATATTGCTTTGGATTGCATCAGAGGATTTTCTTTGGTAAGAGGTTGACCTAGACCAAGACACTGTACCCTCTTTTGCATGTATTTTCTTCAGAGGATGTAGCAAACCTTAGTGTTGCCATAAAGATCTAAAGCTTTACTATGACCTAGGTTACCAAAGTTTGACTAATGGATCAGGCAACCACTCAAGCTGGTATGGGGAGGAGAAGAGTGAAGAAGCCTTGCCTGCGTACCTCTTCTGAGGATGAAATGAGGGACTGAGGGAGGGCATAGGGACATGCTGGGACATCAGTTAGAGCATCAGCCCCAGTGGTGATACCATCATTATGGTGAGAAGTTGCTGACCTAGGAAGGCCAATAAAATAAAGGATGTATTGTCATCTAGTTGAGATCAGGCCCCTTCTGTAACCATTGAACACTTAGGCAACTCTGCATGTCATGGGGGTAAGGCTTAAAGTGAAAAGCTCACTATGAGCCTCAGTATGGTGCTTTCTCATCTTCTAACCCAGAAATCCCACACATTGGGGTGGACTCCTCCAGCCTGTGTGTAAGATTTCTTGGTATGTATCAAAGGGGAGCACTACTGTGGTATGGGAATCACCAAGAACAGGAATATTAGAGAGCAGATTATGGGCAAAGCCTGAAGTCAGGATAAGTAGTGTGAAAAACAGGGCAGAAAAGCATTGGTATAGTACCCATAGTTTTCATTCATCTCCTGACGCACTTGATTTCTGGTGGTATACGAGGCATTTGGGTTGTAGGAGGTGATCTTGTATGATGGACACTGTTGTGAGTGTAATGCATCCTGTTAAGTGGCCACTTATTCCCTACTTCAGCCTACCATGCTGATAGCAAAGGTAACTTCTGAGGTCTGTTTGTCAACACTTCATTTTGTCATGTACTTGCTCCAGTCTAGTCTGTGATCTAATTTTTTAGGCTGTTTTACTTTTATTCGTTCAGTTATTTAGATGCGTTTACACGAGTAAGAATCCTCACTTTTCAGTGCTGATATTTCCATTTGTTGTGCATCTTCCCGAGCCAGTTCCATGCATGTTCGGCATTAGGGGTATGTTAATGCATTTTTAGTAATTTATTTACATTTTTCAAATGCAGGTAAGATGTTTCAAATTAATCAACATTTGTGCAAATTTCAAAGTTGTGTGATTACTAACACATGCTTTAACTCCATAGTCTGGCTTCCAAGAATGAAGAAGAATCCATGTAATGTTTATAAATTTCATCTG
Source organism: Protopterus annectens (assembly GCF_019279795.1). NCBI lineage: Eukaryota > Metazoa > Chordata > Ceratodontiformes > Protopteridae > Protopterus > Protopterus annectens. Next base: position 366,193,978 of record NC_056747.1, on the reverse strand, counting down.
TTCACTTTGTAAAACCTTAATATTGCATGATTAATATTGATTTGTAAGTCTGCATCTCCACTGAATGTCCCTTAGTGTATTAAAGCATTGTCTCTCACTTTAAGAAATCTTCTTACACAGTGTATCAGAGGTTTCCTTCTGTTGAGCGAGGTTTATTTCATATTTTATGCCCTATCAGTCTAAATCCATTTCCAGCTATTTATTTTGCTTTTGTTATACTCTTACTTGTATGCAAAAACAGCTGTTTTTGTGTTTACAAAGTGGACCACTAATAGAGATATGTTGCCTTATCTTGTGTAAACTGGGTACATGTAGATAGTGCATTTTTATATTAAGATACCATGCTTTGAATATTAACAGTCTTCTGTAGTTCAAATATTGTCTTCTAAATATAGGTCAGCAAGGGAGTAGTTATTAATTAGCCCTGTTGTTCACCATACATTGCATTTATATTTAATAATTTATTAGAAATACAGTGCTGGAATATAAAAAACAGATCCAAGCCTCTCAAGGAAATTATCAAAAGCAATAAAAACGTCACTGTCATGTTCAAGAAAGGAGAACATTAATTTAAGCTGGCACATGAAACCAAAGGTAATTGAAAGTCTTTCCTTAGCTATGTTAGAAAAGTAAGAGAGTAGATTGCTGTGAACCTGTACATAATAATGACTGCTGTTTTTTTTTTACTCCATTATTAACTTTTTTTAATACCTTTGTTGCGTCATCACTTAAGATATAGGCAAACATATATCTATATAAAAGAAAACCAAACATAATAACGTTTCTAGTTACAAACCTAATTTTTATATAACTGTCATCAGTCCAACATTACATAAATTATTCAATTTTGCCTTCCTTTAAATCTCACCATCCCTCCAAAACATTGTTCTGCATGTATTGTTCCCACGATGTCTGTTTTTTTTCTATGTAATTTGCTCCTCCCCTTTTCTAAAGATCCCACTTTCAGTTCTTTTATTTCTGTTACAATATTCAGTACTTCAGGTATACTTGGTTTATACTTTATTTCCATTTTTTAGTAATGGCTTTTTTGCCAGCCATCAGAATTCAACTTGGAAAGGCCTTACCGTGTATAGGCAATTCAGAGCCTGTATCTAGCTAAAAAAAATAATTTACTTGGTTACACCCATTTGCTCACCCAAGTCTGTCAACTATGTAAAGATGCAATCAAACCACCAGCAGAAAACGTTGATCCTGGTGAAACTGTGGCAAAAGAGAAAAGTCTTAACATTGGAGATGGTAGAGTGTTTGCGGAAAATGATTATTCACTGTACCAGCGGAAAAGAAGCAAATTTATCACAGCAATCAAGGAATGTTGAGAAGCAAGTGTGAGAATTCAATCTGCAGTATCCAACTGTGTTTAGAATATTTTTTCCTTGTGGATCAAAATAATTTTTTGAAGCAGAACAGGCTAAGGAGGAAATACAGAAGCTTGTCCAACAAAAAAGTGAGTCCTCAAACAGAAGGGACTCTGCTTCTCATTCTTCTGATAATAAAGCTCATTTTGCTAGTGAAATCTTTTCCAGTGTTCCAAAGCAAAATGCTTGAGAGAAGGAAGAAAGCAGAGAAGTTGACTAGAACAATCGGGAGTATCTTTAAGTTGAACCAGAGTTTGGGAATGGGAAATGGAGATGAGCAGGAAGAAGACTAGCAGCACTGAAATTAATGAATAACTGAGATTATAAAGCATCAGTTACATTTGTGAAGTATGGCTTTACAAGAAAAAGTGGCTGAGAAAGATGGGACTTGTGATTTTTGTTAAACTTTTTGGAAAAGCATATTCCCCACTTCTGTCATTAATGTTTGGAATGACACTGAAAGGAAAGAAAAAAAAGTAAAACAATTTTTTGTTGTTGACATTTATTAGTATAAAGAAAAAGCCGCAAAACAGATGAACCAAGAATGGCTTCAGTGGTGAAAAAAACGATCCACTAGGCATATAATATGTAACAAAGCAATTTACTAACAACACACAGAGGAAAAAATAAAATAAATAATATTAATCCAAATGAGTCAAATCCAAGCGCTTTTGTCTCCTGTGTAGGAGACTTTTTCAAGACTGTTCCACTGTCATACTTCTTCTGGCATAGCTGACAATATCTCACATCGCAAAAGGTGCTAGAAGTTATTTGGAAATTTTTTTGAACATTTGTATAAGTGGAGAAATGTGGAAAAAACACAAATGTAAATATTTATGCTAGACTTGAGTATGCCAAGGTTAGAGACAGAGGAGTGTCAACAATAAACAGTTACGATAGGAGCTGATGAGATAAAAATGGTGACATACAATCAATCTGTAGGAAAGTCCCTAGGAAAAGATGGTATTCCTGTGGAAACTTTGAAGCTAGGAAGAATGAATGTGAGAGATATAGAAGGTATTGCTTAACAGTAATTTAGAAGGAGGGGGACGCACCAACATCCTGAAAGAAAGCTGTGGTGGCTGTAATACCCAAAGACTATAAAGATCCATCTGACCAAATTTTATATATGCCCATTCCAGTTTTAATTCCTGATTTTATAAAGTGTCTATAATAGCTAAAAGAATGGTAAAGTTATGGCCAGAATAGATAGATATGGATCCGTGTGGTTTTGTGGAGGGAGTTAAGCATTTATGGCACTAATAGAGCAGTGATGATCCAGAGAGAAGCAGAGTGTAAGAAAATATTGCTGCTGTTGTTTGGTCTTGATGCACAGAAGTCATTTGACAGAGTAAGCTGGGATTTTGAGTAGGGTAATGGAAGCATTTGCATTCCGTGATACGATAATGCTAACTAGGAGGATATATGAAGGATTGGAGACAAAAATCAAAGTGGGAGGGTTCATCTCTGATAGCTTGTGTCTGAACAGAGGAACCCAGCAGAAATGTCCTCTTTTCTCTTCGTTTATTATTTAGAGCAATTGGCAAAGAAACAAAGGACATTCAAGAAATTCAAGGTTAGAACTGGTATGGTAACCAAGAAAAGTTGGCTTTATTTGAAGACTGTGTTATTTTGTACCTAATTTAAACCAGAAAAGAACATTTCAGTGCTGTGGAACATTTTCAGACAGTTTCAAGTCTTTTTAGGATGTAAAATTAGTGAACGTGAAACGCAGGCTATAGTTGTAAATATTGTACCCACACACGAATTGGTCCAGCAGTATTCATAGTTATGGGGACATGATAAAATTAAAGAATTTAGGAGTATGGATTAAAAGTATTCTGTTATGACATAAGGATATGTGGAAAGAGGCTAAATAAAAGATAATATAAAAATTGAGAAACTAGAAGCTCTTATTTACTGCTATGGCTAGCAAGAGACAGTGAAAATGTTTTTAGTACCTTTAATTTTATATACAGGTCAGGGATAATAATTAATTAATTAATAGGAAATTGTCAGCATGGCAGAGAGATATGTCTTTATTTCAAAAGTATTGACATTCTGTCCTGTTTTGCATTTTTGCTTTTTCCACTGGGTCCTTCTAGTTTGTCCCAGAAGACATCTGGGCATGACCATTGGTCCACCTGCCTAACCCCCATCTGTTTTGGGGAAGAACTATTTGGCATTTCCTCTTCAGCAGGCCTTTGATTACCTAGATCCATTGCTGAATGATGTATACATTTAAGTAGCATTGTAAATACAAATTGGAGGATTTAACCTTCATTTACATTTAATATAGAACAGGTGCATGCCTGTGCATATACTTATGCTCGCACAAGCATTCACTTGTTTTGTTTTGCATTGTGCACCCTAGCCTTCCCTGTATTTATGCTACCAGCAGTTTTACCAGTGTTTTCCCATATTCTTTAAAATTGTCTAGGTTTTGGAGGCCATATATACCATGGTACAGTGCTGTTTTCTTTTGTCGTTTGTACTTGCTTAACATTGGTTTGATTATTGGGTAATTGATAATAGAATATGTGGTAAGAGGCAGTTGCTTTCTGACCGTTCCTTCTTTGTATATAGTAATTGTCCGTTTGGTTTTATTTTTTCCCTGTTTCATGCATTACATAAAGGGCCTCATGTATGCTGATTCTTTGGATGGATGAGGGTGTAAGTAAATTTTGGACATGGGGGGGTCCACCTTGAAAACTCTCTGGGTGTGTAGACTTTACAGTTTTTTTCTTTGTCTTAACACACTTTTTGTTGCAAGTGCTACTAGTATAGGTGTGTAGTGTCTGTATTTTAGCATTGACGTCAAGGCTCATAGTTTTAAAGCTTTTATTTTACTAAATGTGTCTTACAAAACACTGTGGCATATACCTTGTTATTTATTAAAAGGTGAGGATTTATCTTGGTAGAATATTTCTCTCTGCAGTTCCACTATTACCTTCTGTAAAGATGATTTTCCATATGTAAATTATCTTCCTATAAGGTGCTAGGCTTAAACATAATTACAGTACCTGATATTTTTTCCACAGTGTATGGTTTTAAAGTACATCAGCACTTTTGGAGATTTTTGCCTTTACACTAAGAACGCAAGAAAAACAAAAGCCTGGACTAAAGTACAGTATATTTCATGTTTTAGTAATGCAAATACAAAAATGCAATCTTCACTAATATAAGGCCGGTATTAGAAAATAGTAGTAAGAGGACAATAGCATTCATGGTTAAATTTGCATAACTATCAGATGGAAAGCCATCGCTGTTTTGTCTTCATCTCATCACAAGAAGCATGAAGCCGAGTGCATTTTGTATGTATTACAGTGTAGTGCTCGACAAGAGATTTTTTCTGAAAAGGGCAAGTGTTCACACACTTGATTGCCTTCATGAGTTTCTACAAGTCCAAAAATTAAAATTCTCCAACATTTTAATTTGCTCTGTAATGTTTAAAACTTAACTGAGCAGGTTGATTTCTGTCTCTGCTGTTAACAAATACATGCATTCAGGATTTGCAAGGGTGCAAATCGAGCATGAGGTAGCATGCAGGCATGATCAACAAACACAAAGGGTTGGCTTCATTCATATGAGATAAGCTTGTTGTAAAAAGGAGTATGTGGTGTTTAGTAATGTCTCTGAAGAAGTAGATGACCGTTAAGTGCTTGATTTCCGGGGGTTTGTACATCAGGTAGTTTACTTCATTTGATCATTTTCAACTAGCACTCATTGTGCTGAATGACCCTCCTAGACTCATTAAAAGCATTCAAACTATCTTTGAAGAAGTACTTGCTCAACGAAGTCTTCATAATTATACATGGTTCTTGTTTCTTCCTATCCTCCTATTTTACTTTTTCTTCCACACCACATTTCCATTTTATTTTTTTTAACCTCCTCTTACCTTTGTCTAATACCTAAAATGCCTTGCCCTTACCTTCCTTTTCCTATTTACTGTTGCACTTCTACCTCCCTCCTCCTGCTCCAAAAACCTTTACAGTTCTACTGTTCCGATCCATATTGTCAATGCAAAAGTTATTTTGAACACACCTTTAATAAATCTTATGATACTTTTTGGCACTTTGTGCCTAATATATGTATATAGCAACTGTGTCAGTTGTTGACGTGTATACGTATAGAACTGTCAATTTTATTAACACCTCTTATACTTCTTAACCTGCATAATTTGCTTTGTTAAAATTGTTTAATGTCTTTAACTATGTACATCTTTTAGTAGTGGAGCTTTTCTCCCCAGGCCTCCACAGAAAATGGGTTCCTGACCCAGTGGACTTTCCAGTCAACAAATGTCAATAAGTAAACAAATAAATGTACTTGCTTGAGCATGTCTGCAAGAGTGGAGCTTAAAACTTTGAGCTGTCCAGATCCATTTTAGAAAATTAGTAAAGGATTACGAGGTATAGTGTTTTTTCTCTTGACTACAAAGAACAGGTTTTGATGAAAACATTAAGCATATTGCACAGAAAAGCCCATCTAGCGTCTGCAGTGGTGGACCTGTCTATGATCCCATCATATTTGGCACTTTCAGCTTTATTCTTCCTTTATTTTCCCTAGTCTGTTTACCCAGAAAGTCCAGAATCCCACATGCTTTTTTTGTGTGATTTATTTTTCCAGCATTTTCTCCAGACTTCCCAATATATCTACCAACTATTGTGTGAAACAGTCTTGTTTATTTAATGTCTGTTCTTTCTTCACATTCTCTGTAGTCCACAAACTTTTTTTTTTTTTTTCAGTGAAGAATGATGGGTTACTGTGCCCTCTTTTCCCCCTGTAAAGTGCAGCATTTGCAGCTTCTAACTAAATGATATGATTGTAAATACGTCCTTGTTTTTGAATGTTTGTTTTTCTCCTTGAGAATGATAGTGGATTGTCTTACCATTTGTCAACTAAGAATTTATAAAACGTGCCATCGTCCCCAGCTGAGGAACACTGGTAACCCTTCTGCTTGACGCACTTCATTCTTCTTGGTTCTGTATTTGTACATCTCATTCTTCATCCCCACCAGTGCTACATATGGCATAGTTTGGCAATGTGATATGCGCTTGACACTGTTTAAAATTTGACAACCTACTTTTTCATCCACATCTTTCACTTGCCTGCCACCACCACGTGGGAGAGAGAGAGAGAAGACCATGTTCTTAATATTTCCTCATGCTCATATTTAAAATCGAAACAAAACTGATTTTTTTGGGTGCTCAGCTTTTTTCCTTGTGTCGGTGTCTGTCCTTAGAATCCCTATTTCTGCTTTGTGTTGATTTGAAACTACCCTCTGTAAACTTCATTGCAGATTGCTTTTCCAGAACTGTTGTTTGACAGGGTTAACAGGACAGTAGTCATTTGTGCCAGCCACTGTAGAACACTGTCAGTTTTAAATTTAGTGGTAGGCTAGGCATTTTTCTCTTTACTTGTAGGCAAAAAGCACTTGCACAGTCTCACTTTCCTATTCTCGTTCTTGAGCCTTTTTCTGTCTCTGTCCCATGATTATGTATTTACACACACACACACACACACACACACACACACACACACACACACACTCTGAATCAAAGAGACTTCCCAAATCCCAGTTATGTCCCCTTTGCTGATTGGACGTAGGACCTTTAACTTGAGTACATCTGTATATGTACATTCTAGTGACATCAATTATGACTCTTCCTCTCCCATTCCGAGTTTGCAAATGTTTGTACGCTGCTGTAGTCTTGGTTGCAGTTACTTTTTTTTGGGGGGGGGGGGGCTGGGAAAAGTATCTTTGTAGGTTTTTATTTAATGTATTTATTTTAAGTTTAGTTAAGTTTATCCAGAAACGCTTATTTTAGACACTACAAGCTTCCTTCTCATGTATGTAATTAATCCTTTTAGAATGAAAAACAAGATTGGCAAGTTGAGTTTAACTGTTATGAGCTGTTCGGTGTTTTGTGTGGTATTTAAATTTATTCTGGTAAGCAAAACATTAACTGCGCAGTCCATTTTCAACAGCAAGATAGAAAGAGGAAAAATACAGAAGTACATGTACAGATTGTTAATAAAATTTATTCTGGTAAGCAAAACATTAACTGCGCAGTCCATTTTCAACAGCAACATAGAAAGAGGAAAAAATACAGAAGTACATGTACAGTTTGTTAATAAAATTTATTCTGGTAAGCAAAACATTAACTGCGCAGTCCATTTTCAACAGCAACATAGAAAGAGGAAAAAATACAGATGATAGCATGTCGATTTGTATTCAGTAACAGCTGTACATGGTGTAGAGCCGCTAAAACCAGGTAAACCTTGTGGCGTGCTTTAGTGCATAACATACCTCTCTACCTAGTAACATCAAAAATCTGGAAAAAAGCCCATGCAAAGTAAGTACAACTGGCCAAAATCAGGACACTGATTAACATAACATTTGCATACATAATCACATAATACTGCCCACTCATGAAGATTGAAGTCAGTGAATAATAAATAATGGCAGGCATTTGAATTTCAGACTTCATATCCCTCAGAAAATACATGGCAATGTAAAACCTATTATTCCACCAACTATCTGAGTTTATAGAACAATATTTAAAATCTGTCCCACCATTAATTGTGGCTTTGTCCACATTTCTTGCTCTGACAGGTATGATTGCAGTACTTTCAATAAAAGAATTGATGGGCAGTGCTGATGGGTGTTGCCATCCTCTGAATACAGTTAAAGTAATTTGACTTGCCAAGGAAATGAACACTAACTAGGCCATTTTCCATCCCCTGCTTTCCCTAAAATAACACCACACATACTGTATGCATGAAGCCACATTGGGTGGCATCTGCCCGATGCTACTCTGTCACACAATTTGTACTCTGAGGAGCACCCACCTCTAAGACATGCCTTCTGGTGCTTGGTTCGGCTCGCTTCTTGGCCAGGATATCTAACCATTCCCTGGAATCCTGAAGTCTGAACAGATTCATTGCACATCAGTGACTGCTAAATAAATTAGAGTTTAAACTGTGAATTGTGTTGTAGTTTAAAAGTTGTTATACTTTCTTTTACACCACTCATAACATCGGCACTTGCTACAGGCAGGAGCCGGATGGGAAACAACAACCAAAAAGTCACATGTTTCACTAATTTGCTGATAACAGGTG